>NC_138824.1:77151624-77481197 GCF_965183815.1 Platalea leucorodia
TAAGGTTCAAACACTTGGGGTATTTTCCTACTTTCAGAGCACTGGGGAGAAAAGAGTTTTCAGAAAAAAAAAAAATCACATTTTTTAATATAATTTATTCAACATGAGCAATGTCTTTGGCAGAACTCCTTTACTTTACCATTTTATTCATTTTATCTGAATTGTTGCAGTAATATTTTGTTTTGTTTGCTTATTTACATCATCTATAAGTAGATAAAATCACAAGGACCCTGAGCACTGTCTGGGGACTGCTAGAAAAATCTTAATATAAAGAGAGTAATAAACAATGCTACTTAAAGGTATGGCTAGCATACATTTTTAACAGAAACTATTAATACTGGTGCATCTTCCTGGTAACATGTGTAATGTGTTGAGTGAGGTTCCCTGTTAGCAGTTTTCTGTGGCAATAATGCAATTTAGGATGTAGAGATGGTGTTGAGATCACCTTGGCTCTTGAGGTTTCCCTCAGTCCCTGAGGATTTCTCAGTGACCTTGAAGTATGCCTGAGATTTCTGCAAGAGTCTATAGAGAACTCGAACTTTCAAGTCCAGACTTCCGATTCTTCTGTGCTTCTGAAAGTACTGAAATACTTTCATGTCTTCCTCCACCTCTTCCCCTGTTTTTACGCATTTTTTTTTTCTTGAGGTGGATGATTCTTATTTACTTAAAAAAATATTTCCAAAATTTGCTTGATAGAGGAAGAGGCAGATTTATGACTGCTGACATAATTACAGATAAAGTGTGTACATTTTACAGATGCAAAATATTTTCCTGATATCAGCTTAGAAACTACTGGTTGCTTACACTTAGTTTTAATGAATTCTCAAAGACTGCACTAGAATGGTTAAAAGTGAAATCATTTTTATCACTTGAATATGCAGCTGACAATCAGAATCACATACATCCTTCTTGTGTGTGGGAGATTTTATGAGAAAAACAGCAATGTGATTTTGAGGGGCTATCCTCCAGATAGAACAACATGCTTTCAGTATCATTTGCTCACCCATAGGATCCTGGAACTTATTTAATCCCAAGTTTTTATTTTGCAAGCACTCCATAACTATGATCTTGGGGTAAAACAGAAACAGAAAAATAGCGAGAAAACATATAGAGATGAAAACAAATCAATTATTAGAAAAATAAAACTTCTCTATCCTTCCCTTATTGATTCAGAAATATTATAAGGAAAATACTGCTTTTATTTAAATTCCTTAATAGTTTATAAATGCTTATATGACATACACAATGAATTCCAAAGCTAAGAAATTTGACAAAGTTTATAATGTCGTCTCTGTGTCATTTTTTTAAAGCATTTCATATACATGTGAATATACCAAAATGTTGTCCTCTTACCAAAATTATTTCAATATTATACATAAAAATTTGCTGGGTAACACAGCAATAGAAGTTAAAGGGCAAAAGACTGTGTATAAAGTTTCTATTTCCCACAATTTGCCTTACTACAAAACAAGTAAAAATTTGTACAGTTTATAGAACTTTGCTAAGAAACAAATTCGAAAGCGGAAAGAGAAAAGCACAATTTGAAATTTCTGGGTGCAAGTTAAATGTGCATGTATGTGTGGGTGCATAAGGGTTTTGTAATAAATGAATGCCATGACCCAGCTTTTCATCATTAATCTTCCTGTCAGGATTCAAGAGAGACAGGACTTCTAAGTGTTGCCAAGGTGTCATGAGATTCGTCTTCACAGGATTCCACTTGACTTTGTACCCTCTCATCTCTAACTGACATTACAAACCACTCATTACTCTTAGTGCCAGCAATTCATGCAGCATAGGTAACAAGGGAAGAAGCAATATATTTTCAGGGGAAAAGAAAAAAAAAAAAAAGGTGTACTCTGAATCCATGTTAAAAGGAGAACAGTCTCAATATTTGAGTGGTTATGCTGTTGTCAATTATAACCATAATTTGCATTTCTGAAACTAATATGCAAGGAAATTTGCCCATAGCAGTTGTACTCTATTATCATTTAATTAGTCTTTCACCATACAAAAAGATCTGCAATGTTATATGCCAGCAAAGTCTTTTTGCTCAGCTAACAACAGGTAATCCAGTGTCCTCAGTACTGAAATTTAGCTCAGACAGGGAACTGCTCACAAAAGCTCAAGAACAAAGCTGAATGTTATTATTTTGGGGTGATGGAGCAAATAAATGGTGATTATAAATCTGACTTTAAACTGTGCATGGTGGGTTATTCCTTTCATGCCCTAGAATCTCCCTTTCTGATTGGCAGTGATGCTTAGATAAGAGACGCTTTGTAGATCAGTATGTAAGAAACAAAGATAAAAGAGAGAAGCTCTATCATTCTGGGCAATCTACTGTTGTGTAACGTACACTGTTCTCCCAGGTCACATGAAACATAATGTTACTGTCTTTTAAAAAAATTACCTCTGCCTTTTTTCCATATGAGGTTGCAAACTAACCTTTTATCAATAAAATCTGAGTATAAATATATCTATGTGCATTTTATTTCCAGTGGTTTTACTTTCTGCTCAGAGAAACGAAATTACTTTAAGTAGTGCCTAACAGATGTGACAACTGAACATTTATGTCCATAAGAAAATGTCTAAAATAAGTATTCTGAATTTTGAATAAAATATTTTTGAATAAAATAAGTATTTTGTATGAAAAAAATCAGTAACATGACATATAAAGCAAAACAAAATTGGGAAACATAATTTTCTTAGCAGACTTGATTTATTGACAGTAAAAAGCTCTAAGAGGAATTTCCAGATGAAGGCTACACTTTACCATTTTAACTGAATTTTCCTTGTGTTTTCTTGCAACATTCATGGAAACTTATTCTTCATTGTGGGCTAAGAATTTTCCATATTATTTTCAAATTTCCAGAGTTAATTTCTGAATTGCAGAAATTAGTGGTCAACTGTTCTGTCAATCGAGTGCTTGCCATTTGGTCAACATGCAAGGCATCAAGCTTATTTCTTATGTGTAATGTGGGTGATTGGAAAAGTGATTTTACAAAGGTTCCAGATGGTAATTTTAACCACAGTTTCTCAACAGTGATTTTGGCTTGCATTGTTCTCTTTAGTTCTCAAATCATAATTTTTTTTTTTTTTTTTTTTTTTACGTCAGAGTCATGCTAAGCTGCAAGTATTCATTATACAAATGCTGTAGCCCATGTTTCACTCTGAGTTTAAAAACAATACAGGTATTATTCTGGTTATTGTTATCTCACTATCCTTAGGAAACCAGGCTCCTTTCTACAATTTTAGTCAGCTAATTGCTCTTGAATTTTTAGGAGAAGCAGAAAATCACCAGGACATAATGATGTAGAAAGCACAGCTGAAACAAAGAAGGGTAATCCACTTTCTCAGATGTCAGTGAGGGACCCAGAACTGATTCAGTTGCACTTCTGCACATTCCTATACTGTCATCCTATACAAGTTGTTCTTGCTCAGACACTCAAAACTAGTTGTGTGCCTATGTACCTCATTTAGTTGTTCCTGACATCCGTTCAACTACTAAATGTCTGTTAGGTAGCTATGTTTTTCAGGATACTTGCATGCAGTTAATAAAGCACTAATGCTGACAATAAATTGCTCACAACCAGGCACCTCTCAGGCAAAACTGTCTGATCCTTGAATCATGCCCAGAGAATATGCACGCCTGTCACTGGGACACTCGTGTAGCTTGTGGGAACTTTGTATTCTTTCAATAGGACCTTTAGTTTTAATATCTGAGATCTTAAATGCCTACTTTAATCAGAGAGATATGGGTATATCAATGGATGCCTTAATCAAAGAGTAAACCAATGTTCTTGTTATGCAAAATGGAATTCAGTCAGAGGAGGTCTTACCCCAATGTTTTAGCAGCTACTGTACTTTCCCAAGATATGTGAGTTAGAAGCTATTAATCTAATCCCACAGAGTACTTGGAACATCAGATTGTTAACTCTTCTATAGGGATCTCTCTTGCTTGGTTTTTGTAGCAGGTTAAATGGCGCAAGAACTCAATTCCAAGGTAGAGTTTGTTGTTCAGGATCTCAAGACCACTTATGAGTAGACTTTCTCACACTAGCTCTTCCATTTCAATAAATAATTCCCAGTTTCTTTCGTGTTTTACTTCATTGTTCTATTTCCTTTTCTTTTAGCTTCTTTCTGTGGATTCCTTCATTTGGCTGCTAGCTGTGTCCATATACCATGGAAGAAACATACAGATTCTAGGCAGGTGAGTATCTGAAGGTCAGATACTGATGATCCAGTTCTTAGTTAATGTGGTGGGTTGATCTTGGTTGGATGCCAGGTGCCCTATAACTCCCCCTCCTCAACTGGACAGGGGGAGAGAAAATCTAATGAAAGGCTTGTGGGTCAAGATAAGGACAGGGAAAGATCACTCACCAATAACCATCATAGAAAAAACAGACTCGACTTGGGGAAATTAGTTTAATTTATTACCAATCCAATCAGAGTAGGGTAATGAGAAATAAAAACTAAATCTTAAAACACCTTCCCCCCGCTCCCCCTCTTCCCAGGCTCAACTTCACTCCTGAATTGTCTACCTCTTCCCCCCAAGAAACACAGGGGGATGGGGAATAGGGATTATGGTTGGTTCATCACACATTATTTCTGCTGCTCCTTCCTCTTCACACCGATGGGAGACAGTCCTCCACAAAATTCTCCAGTGTGGGTCCCTCCCATGGGCTTCAATTCTTCATCAACTGCTCCAGTGTGGGTCTTTCCCATGGGATGCAGTCCTTCAGGAACAGACTGCTCCAGTCTAGGTCCCCCATGGGGTCACAAGTCCTGCCAGCAAACCTGCTCCAGCGTGGGCTCCTCTCTCCATGGGTCCACAGGTCCTGCCATGAGCCTGCTCCAGCATGGGCTTCCCACAGGATCACAGCCTCCTTTGGGCACATACACCTGCTCCGGTGTGAGTTCCTCCATGGGCTGCAGGTGGATATCTGCTCTACCGTGGACCTCCATGGGCTGCAGGAGGACAGCCTGCCTCACCATGGCCTTCACCGTGGGCTGCAGGGGAACCTCTGCTCTGGTGCCTGGAGCACCTCCTCCCGCTCAGCTTTGGCCAGTGGCAGGTCCGTCTTGGAGCCAGCTGGCATTGTCTCTATTGGACATAGGGGAACCCTCTAGTAGCTTCTCATAGAAGCCACACCTGTAGACCCGCAGCTACTAAAACCTTGCCGTGTAAACCCAATATAGTTAATCAGTGTCAAAACTAATCATCTATTGTAGTGCCCGTGGTCTTCAAAATTCAAACTTTTTAGTGGATTATTTACATAAATAGAGTAATATGTCTTATGGTCATGAGGACCTCACAGGTAGGATATGTTAGGAAAGTTTGCTTCTCCATATGAAGGCCAGAGTAAATTTCTACTATATGCTTATGAAAGCAGGACATTGAAGATTAAAATTAAGTATGAGTATCAAGGCTGAGATGCAACCCGTTTTTTTTCACTGTACTGGAAGAAATTTTGTTTGTTAACTGCTATTGGAAACTATCTGCAATGTACCAGAGAATATAAATATCACAGTCTTTTTCCTCTGAGATTCTAATTCTCCATGCAAACTGATAAATTGACAAGAGAAAAACTAATCAAAAACATTAATAAATATTGTCAATAGAATTGATCAAGAACAATTTCTGGTTTTAAGGACAGATATCTTTTTAGAAAAATATCTGAGCAACACAGAGCACTGTGTTTAATTCTGAGATTTAGAAAGCTGATCCCTCCAAAATGTTTCAATGTTTCATCATTATGTCATAACTAATTTTAATCTCAAAGAAGGATTGTTTCCTCTCTGCACTTTGCTAACAACTTGAACTAATTAATAGGATAGAGGAAGGAGGTAATCTCCGGCTGAAACAAATATCATTATAAAGCAATTGAAGCACATCATTCAGGACCTCAGAAGGTAACCTTTTATAAGCCTCAGGAATAAATACATTTTATATAGTTTCCAATTTGTGCTTATAAAACATGTTTGTGTGGTGGTGTATCCCCCCTCCCTCCTCTGGACCACTTTAGGAATCACTGGGACTCCTGTCAAGGCTTGGCCTTTGAGCAATGAGTCTGGCGGTTAAGCGCTCCTTGGCCCTATGAGGAACTCTTGCATGGCTGCGGTGGGGTACAAGAATGCCTTGACAGCACCTGGCATAATCAGTCACTCCCTGACAGCCTTAGAACATATCTTTGTGGATTGTAATTGAGGCAGATTGGTACAGTAGGATTGTACCAATCTTGCTGGAAATTGATGAGAACTCAGCAATTACTGACTGGAATTGTGTCCAGAATGGAAATTCACTGATGCCTAAAGTCAACCATCTCACAACCCTATAAACAGCGGTACCAAGGGAGACCCTTTGAGCTCTCCTGGACCGCACCAGGCTGTGCCAGTATCTGCCTCTGAGTGGGATGCCTCTCAGGGTTGCAAACTTTTTAAGTTTGCATGCAGAGGCCTGGCAACAGGACCTGAGCTGATCTCCAATGCTTTTCACTCCTTAAGCCTCAACCTTCATGCATTAAGACAATCATTTGAAGTGAGTATTTCACTGAACTTGAGGGGAATTTTTACCAGGTACCTTTATCTACGCATATTGTGTGTATTTCACTAAATTCAGGATAAATTACTATGTACCTTTATTAGGCCTATTGTGTGTGTGTGTGTGAATTGATGCAAATATTGTAGTAAACCCTATTTAATCATTTTGTAAATGCTAAATTAACCAATGATTAATTACTGTTAAATTCCTGTGATTCTCTCTTTACTGTGAACAAACCTTAAACTGCTGCTAAACGTATATAATCCTTAGACATAAACCATTGACCAAGTCTGAGACTAGAATTGGATTCAGCCACACCTAGACTCCTCTCTGAGAAGGAGTTTAGAAAGCAAGCGGGTCCTTTCCGAACCTTGTGACTCAACGGGAGGTTCTTCTTTACCCCCCTTGTATTTTCCTCTACCTCACTTCTCTCTCTCTCTCTCTCTCTCTTTCTCTCTTCTATTGATTTAATAAGTAATAGAGTGAACCTTGCCATTGAACTTTTTAAATCACCCTTTTATTTTTATTTCTATTAAATTCACTTTTGCAAATATCTTTGATGGTGATTCTTTAAGCGACCTAACCACTCATTCATGACAGTTTGTCTTTAAAGTAGAAACAATGACTGAAAATGAGGGATGTGAGTTGTTGCTCATTTTGCCAAGCTAGATGCATGCAGGAATAAAGGCTTTGTACATTTGTTTGCTGCCTTATTATTATGTTGTTTGCTGTATGATTACAAGTTGGTAAATCCAGCAGAGCTTCTTGAGCATACACACAAAAATGTTCAAAAGCTTGAAATGATCCCTTTTACCAATATTATATGTGAAATTACAATAAGCAATGTAATTCTCAGTAAATTTTCACATTGTCCATGTTGTGTTCGAGCAGCAGACATGTAAATAACAAAGAGAGAAGAGGGAAAGGGGCAGCAGGTGACAGACAGAAAGTATAAAGAATATGAATTCTCCAGGCAGTAAACTTCAACAAGAGGAAAACTCATATATAAGTGGTTTGGGGGAGGTACGCAATGGGAGAAGACAGAGAGGGATTCTACAGGGAATTCACTTTTATAGGCTATAAGATAAATTAATTGGAAATACCTGTTTTAATAGGAGCTTGTGCTACTCATCAAAACTAAAACACTGAAGAAAGCAGACTTTTGCCACATAACTTAGATCCCAGTCTCAATACGTAGAGTATCCAGACTAGCTAAGCTTACTCTAACTTCACATAAATCAGTTATCTATGTAAAAATATTATAATATGAAAATTATTTTTTTCTTGATAGATTATGTTCCTGCTATTCAGATTATACATTTTTTTTCCCCAGACGACTTCTTGTGGGTATTCACTCACTGTTCACACTCCCTTACAAGAAAGAATTGTCACTTGTATCAATTTGCAAGAAGGGAAAAAGATCTCCAGATTTTGTTTCAGAAGGATACAGAGAAAAGCTGTTACATCTAAATGAAAAAAAAGGAAGAGACTGCATCCTGATGGATCACAAAGAGGACAAAGATATTCTTCATGTTACATATGGGCTCTATGTTTAGCACATCAAATGTTTTTTTTTTTTTCATTTCTAAATTATTTAAAATGCAAACATGAATATAAAATAATCTGCTGATTGTTAGTGACTAGGACTGTAGCAACTTGGTGTCATCAATGGTCCAAACCCTGCAATTAATTCTACCTGTCATCAACTTGCTGTAGGAATTTGACAAAGTGACTTTTAGTAAAAATAATAGTTGTACAAAGCCTGGACTTTACTTTTAAGATAATGGGTAATAGCAGCAAATAATGCACTTTGTAAAACAGTCTGGAAACATTTTAATATGTATATATTTCTATTCTTGTCTTTAGCCTACAGGAGCCTGTTTAATATCTTCCTCTTCTATTTCATTTTGTGACAGTAAAGTATATGTTATAGCTATTCCATATCAAAGAGAAAGCATATTTCTTCCAGATGTTGAACAAAATTTTTCTTCAAGTTTGAACTATTAGCTGGAGAAAACATTGACTTATTCTAGAAGCAGGGAAAGATAAGTCTTATCAGTTTATAAGTAATGGATCGTGCCTGTATGTCTTTTGGCATTACTGAAAATACGGTATGCCTTATTCTTTAGGGATTATGCAGCTCTGATAGGATGGAATGCACTACTCTCTCCCCAATACAAAGTAATAACCATCTTAATTAAGTTTTAAAATACCTTAACGTATTTTAAATTATCTTAAAATATTTTAAAATGTTTATACAAAGCCAGTCAAACAGAAGTTGGAACCCAATAGCTGCAACTGTCTATAACATCTGTCAGGCAAAATAGAATCATAGAATCATAGAATCATTAAGGTTGGAAAAGACCCTTAAGATCATCGAGTCCAACCTGTTAACCTAACTGCCTGGTCCACCTCTAAACCATGTCCTCAAGCACCACGTCTACCCATCTTTTAAATACCTGCAGGGACTGTGATTGCACCACTTCCCTGGGCAGTCTGTTCCAATGCCTAACCACTCTCTCCATGGAGAAATTTTTCCTAATATCTAATCTAAATCTCCCCTGGCACAACTTGAGCTCATTTCCTCTTGTCCTATTGCTTGTTACTTGGGAGAAGAGACCGACACCCACCTCGCTACAACCTCCTTTCAGGTAGCTGTAGAAAGCAATAAGGTGTCCCCTCAGCCTCCTCTTCTCCAAACTAAACAACCTCAGCTCCCTCAGCTGCTCCTCATGAGACTTGTTCTCCAGACCCTTCACCAACTTCCTTGCCCTTCTTTGGACACACTCCAGCACCTCAATGTCTTTCTTGTACTGAGGGGCCCAAAACTGAACACACTACTCGAGGTGCGGCCTCACCAGTGCTGAGTACAGGAGCACCATCACCTCCCTAGTCCTGCTGGCCACATTATTCCTGATACAAGCCAGGATGCTATTGGCTGTCTTGACCACCTGGGCACACTGCTGGCTCATATTCAGTTGGCTGTCGATCAACAGCCCCAGGTCCTTTTCTGCCAGGCAGCTCTCCTGCCACTCTTCCCCAAGCCTGTAGCATTGCATGGGGTTGTTGTGACCGAAGTGCAGGACCCAGCACTTAGCCTTGTTGAACCTCATACATTTGGTGTTAGTCCATCAATCCACCCTGTCCAGATTCCTCTGTAGAGCCTTCCTACCCTCCAGCAGGTCAACACTCCCACCCAACTTGGTGTCATCTGCAAACTTCCTGAGGGTGCACTCAATCCCCTCATCCAGATCATCAATGAAGATATTGAACAGGACCGGCCCCAACACTGAGCCCTGGGGAACACCACTCGTGACCGGCCGCCAACTGGATTTGACTCTGTTCACCACCACTCTCTGGGCTCGGCCGTCCAGCCAGTTTTTAACCCAGTGCAGAGTGCACTTATCCAAGCCATGAGCAGCCAGTTTCTTCAGGAGAATGCTGTGGGAGACCGTGTCAAAGGCCTTACTAAAGTCCAAGTAAACAACATCCACAGCCTTCTCCTCATCCACTAAGTGGGTCACCTTGTCATAGGAGATGATCAGGTTGGTCAAGCAGGATCTTCCCTTCATGAACCCATACTGGCTGGGCCTGATCCACCGGTTGTCCCACACGTGCCACGTAATGGCACCCAAGATGATCTGCTCCATGACCTTTCCCGGCTCTGGGGTCAGGCTGACAGGCCTGTAGTTGTAGAAAATATTCTGTATCTACTCTTAAAGTGTGCAAATGAGAAAAAGCTAATCTACTATCCAGTTGTGGTGTGTTCACCCTGGCTGGATGCCAGGTGCCTACCAAAGCTTCTCTACCACTCCCTTCCTCTGCTGGACAGGGGACAGAAAATCTAATGAAAGACTTGTGGGTTGAGATAAGGACAGGGAGAGATCACTCACCAATAACCATCACAGAAAAAAAACACTTAACTTGGGGAAATTAGTTTAATTTATTACCAATCCAATCAGTGTAAGGTAATGAGAAAATAAAGACTAAATCTTAAGACAACTTAGTCCTCCACAAAATTCTCCAGTGTGGGTCCCTCCCACAGGCTTCAATTCTTCATGAACTGCTCCAGATTGGGTCCTTCCCATGGGATGCAGTCCTTCAGGAACAGACTGCTCCAGTCTAGGTCCCCCATGGGGTCACAAGTCCTGCCAGCAAACCTGCTCCAGCGTGGGCTCCTCTCTCCATGGGTCCACAGGTCCTGCCATGAGCCTGCTCCAGCATGGGCTTTCCTCAGGGTCACAGTCTCCTTCGGGCATCCACCTGCGCCAGCGTGGGGTCCTCCACAGGCTTCAGGTGGATATCTGCTCCACCTGAAACCTCCATGGGCTGCAGGGGGACAGACTGCCTCACCACGGTCTTCACCACAGGCTGCAGGGGAACCTCTGCTCCGGTGCTTGGAGAACCTCCTCCCCCTCCTTCTTCACTGACCTTGGTGTTTGCAGAGTTGTTTCTCTCATATATTCTTACTCCTCTCTCCAGTTGCAGTTGTGCATTTTTTTTCCCCCTTCTTAAATATGTTATCACAGAAGTGCTACCACCATCGCTGATGGGTTCAGCCTTGGCCAGTGGCAGTTCTGTCTTGCATTGTCTCTATTGGACATAGGGCAAGCTTCTAGTAGCTTCTCATAGAAGCCACCCCTGTAGCCCTCCCGCTACCAAAACCTTGCCACACAAAACCAATACACCAGTCTCCATGTTTGTAAGTGTGTATTATTATAATTTTAAGTATGTAAAAATGAACATGATCCTAATATTAAGGAGAAACGCACACCAAAATCTTTAACATAAGCATACAACATTCTTCATTTCTAAACTAAAAATAAGAAAAAATCAGTCTGGAAATGTCAATGAATTCCCAGTGGTAATGCAATGATTTTCATTAGATTTTGCAAAAGCTTTGGCAAATACCTTGGGAAATTAAAATACTTTTTAGTTCATCCCATGCCCTTTTGTTATCTCTGTCTATGGTAGTAAATGCCCTTTTATAAGTGTTATAAAATAAATCCTGTTAAATAAAATACAGAATGATAAAATTTTGCATATATCATAGACAAATTAAGTTGGAATTCCTACTTGAAAAACAAATTTTCATTTGATCCACGTACTCATTATTATTGGAAAAATTGTAAAGACAACGCACATTTGGCTGTTGCTTAAAAACATCTTCTGATGTTAATTGCAAATTATAATAAAGTAGTTTACTTAGAGTGTGTTTTCCAAACTACCTTTCTAGGATAAACTTCTTGTGAGCTGATGTCTAAAGAACACATAAATTGTGAAAGATCGTAACATAACGTCCATGATCAGATCCTTTAATGTAGGCATAGTAAACATCCAGTGCCTGACTACAAAAAATTATTACAAAGAATAACAACAGAAACAAGAGAAACAAAGACCTTCAGTGACTGCCTTATATTGAGATGTCTAACTCAGTTGATGTTTCACTATTTCACATTAACATTTTCTGACTATCAGCAATTACTGATGCACAATACCTCTCAATGGTGGTACTAAACCTTTAAAATAGCCCAGTTTGGGTATATAATAAGTGAGGACAATTACTCATGACAAGCATTAAGAAACTAACACAGACAAAGGTAGATAACTTCTGCTTCAAAGTCTGGAGAGAGAGTAGAGGTTGAAAGAGTGGAATAATACAGAAATAAGAGAGAGAGGTCAGGAGAGAGAAGGTAGAATAATGAACAGGCTACGGAATTTTTCTAGGAAGCAGTTTGTAACAGCTGCAGTTTCAAAGCTAGTGTATCCAAATCAGACATTGCTGCTTCCAGCATAGCTTTTATGCAAGCTGAATTAGGATCAAAAAATTATACAGAGCAATGTTAAGTCCTCTTAAAGTCCAAGCAGGATTGTGCCCAACAACTGAGCATCAATACTTGTTTTTGGTTTTGTTTTGTTTTGCTTTGCTTTGTTTTGCTTTGCTTGTTTGTTTTTTGTTTGTTTGTTTGTTTTAATTTTATTTTATTTCTGGAGGAGGTAGTAACCATCTTTTATGGAATTACACAGTGGTTAAAAACAGCTAGGGGTTTTGTGACCTGGGTGCTCTTGCCTGAAGGGACTTAAAGTAATACTTCCCACTTTCCAAGAGAGGTTTTTATCCCAAACCTATGGGCTATTTCTGGAGGAAGACAGAATGAGTAGAAGATTCATTTCTGCAAAAAGAACCACTAGTAGGTAAAGGATATAAATCTTTTGCTAAAGGGACAGCACACAGGAAAGATTTTAAGACCTGATGGGTTAGATGAGAAATGGAGAACCCAGTTTTCTGAAATATATCTGGATTACATATTAAGAGAACAATTAGAAATAATCATGACATTCAATCTCAAATAACAAAAAGTTGTGCTGTATAGTGAAATTAAAATTAAAAGGAATAAAATAATTTACACAATGTAGACCCAACAAGTTCTAGTTTATGAGTTTAAAGGTAAAGAGAGAAGAACAAAACTCTAGGAAAACTGGGACTTCCAAATTTTCAAAATTAGTGGAGTATAAACTATTTAGTCTGAACTTTTTGATAACTCAATGCTGTCTAAATATACTGGCTTTTTGTTTTTTGTTTTTTGGTGTTTTTTTTTGTGAACGGTGGGGATTGAGTCAAGATGATGAAACCATCAGCTTGGAATTATGTTTAAAGCATGAACAAACGTGATGACTATATCACATTCTGAACATGAAAAAAAAAAAAGAGCTTTGTGCCTCCAGCACTAAAGTGAGTTTAAGAAAGAAAGCAAGCCTTCACAGCTCTAAGTATGTAAAGTGAATAATATTTCCAAAGTCAACTAGGTGAATACAAGGTAAATCCTGATAATACAGTAGGCCTGGCTTAGAGGTTAAGTACGCCAGAAATCTTCAAGATTAACCACACTCAGTGGTTCAAAAATCTATCCAAGTTGAAGGCTTCACTAAAATTACTTCCTTTTACACCTGCTTCCACTTCAACACTTCATTTAGTCAAGGCAGCCTCTACAGTTCCCCTCAAGTGTTCATCCTATTTCTGAGAATAGGTTTCAATACAATGGAGAATCTGTGGAGAAATATTTGATTACAGGGAGTCTCTACAGTAGGCTGAGTCCTCAAAATATAGGAACGTCAAGGAGAACCCTGAGGGTTTATTTACAAATTAGACTTGTCACTTTAAAATATGGTTTCTTACAATCCTTTGAAAAGCTGCTGGCCAGTTCACAGTTTCCTATCTAAAATGATGAAGAAATCTGGAGAAAATATTACTTAATCTTTTTCCAACATACCCCTGAGGTTTAAAAAAAAGTGGGAATAGCCTTTTTGCCCTGTAATCACTCATTTGTCAGACTACATTCTAGACATAGAACACAATGACAGCCTAATTTTGTGGGACAAAGAGATTTTGATCATTAAAATATTTACAGTAATATATAAAGTAGACAATGTATTGGGAATTTACAAAGGAGCAGTGGAATTAAGAAATGCAGAAGATAAGTAAAGTTAAATGAACTTGATATTATTATTTCAGAAAATACCATGTTCCCAAAAATTAAATCAGAGGTCAACAATTTTTTTTTGGTGATATTTTTAAAATTAAATATTGAACAAAATAAAACCAAATGGAAAATTAAAACATTTATTCATATATCAGAAGAATGAAATAATTTGATCTTTCAATTTAAAATACTTTTTGGAGAACAAATTTAATTACCTAAATTTGTTTTTCTCAAAAAAAAACCAGTGAAAGAACACAATGTTTCAGTTCAGTCTGAATGAAAATTTTCATAATCTGAAATTAAATATTTGTATTCATATATATATATAAATATATTAACAATAAGTGTTTTATGTAATTATAGATATATCTCTACACACTTTCATGGAACAATTTGAAAACAATACATAAATAGTGTGTGTACATATTTTGAATATAGCTTGATTCATCTAGTAAAATTAAAAATATATGTATTTGCAATACAGTAATATTGGAAATAGATGGCCAGACTGTCACGTATATAGGACAAGGTATTAATGGAGGAAGAGGCTACAAGCAGGACGTACCATCAGCCCAAAGCTCCGGAGACTTTTTGCAACTAATGCTTCTAAATAGAAAAGCAATTCCTGACAGAACAATTTTCTATCTGAAAATGACCATCTGAAAACATCTAAAATTTAGTTTGTGATCTGCTTGGCCACAAACAATTTTCAGTGCCAATGAACAATTTTCAATGCCTATGAGAAACACTTAGTGGAAAGAATAGTTGTATCTTTATGTCTTTGTTTTGGAAAAGTGTCAATGGGATTGATAAAAAACAGATATAGAAAGCTAAAGAAATTATATAGCTGCAGAATATTACAGATTTTGAAGTGTACATTACAGCATAGTTGTCTGACAAGAAACTTCAACCACTAGAGATAGATAGCCATATTTTATTATCCTTACTGAATCCACTAAATAGTGGACATGCAGAAGTACCTCATATAAATTACTTTAAAACAGCTTTCCTGGAGTTATGGAAATCAAAACTACTTTGGTTTAAATGAATAAAAGGAGAACCTGACTGATTTGAAATGCAAAGAATCAAAACATGTTTTCTTGTGTTCAATTGCATTTATTATATAATTATAAATCAGAGGGTACAAAAAGTTTGCATGATAAAACTTTTAAGTTCTTAGTTAAGACATTGGAGATCAAAGCAAGTAGGCTAGTCTGAAAATAGCTGAAAATAACATGTAAAGTGATGTCAGAGAAACTTGGAGTCTGCACTTCCCTTGGTGATGTAAAAAAATCTGTTTGGATTTCTCTCGTACAGATATCTTGGACATCTGTAATGTCTTGCTTTATGTGAAATTTGGAAAGAGTCCAAAAGAGTGTACAATGATTCTTAAATGAATGTAAAAGAAATGGAAAATATTCAAAGAATCTGTATGTACCAGCTGAATTATTCTTATAGTAGCATTCTCATTGCTTCGGGAATTTATTTAGTGATCAAGGAAAATTTTCAATGATTACTGTAAACACTGGGCTGAATCAATTGAAAACACAAATAAACAAACAAAAAACATTGGAAACACTGGAAAAACAAAAAAAAAAAAAAGAAAAAAACAAAAAAACCCATTGGAACATTGGATCCACTGTTGAGTTTGGATCTATTGACACATATCTTCATTCATGTTTCTTTTCATAAGTTTACTGTTTAATTGAATACATAACCACAGAACAGGATGTGACTGAAAAGATCTATTTGTTGTGAATTTTATTTAAGGAAAAGGTCTATGAAATAAAAATTGTAAAGGATGTTGTAAAGGAAATTTGTTCCTTCCTTTCTGCATGCCAGAATTCTGACCATACTGTTAAAATGCAAAGTATGTATATAATACATATATGAGAGTATAAATAGACATATACACATATATATATTTATAAAATTCTATCAGATATTTAAAAAAATTAACTGTATTAAAGGCTGTGGTTATTTGCAATGTGTTATTATTAGCAGGTAATTTTGACTGTACACTTTGTAAGCCAGATCTCATTTTCACCTGACACCTTTGGATAAAGACATTATCAGAAATTATTGTAATATCTAACAACTACACTCTAGACATTTCATCTACCAGTCTCTAAGGACTCTACAGAACAAGGTATATAATATTATGCTGTTTTATGGATGTAGAAACAACAGTACAATATAGAGGGAAATAATTCGCTCAGTCAGTCTTTTTCTTCACTCCAGCAATATACTTTTCCCGTTAGATCTCAGCCTAACGTATTGATATGAATACTAGAATTTCACATAATGACTTAAAATAAAGTATTGAATATTTTTCCATAATAATTTAAAATTAATATAGAAAACATAAATTGAAATTTCTTTGAATGTTTGCTTCATCCATTATTAAAAACCCTGATATTGCTAACATATCATGGTGTAATTTTCCATTTTTCATGCATTTCAACTATATATTTTAAATACATGAATTTCCATAAGAATTTAAAGTTCATAATTAATTTTCCTAAAGCTGAGTTAATCAGTGGCATTTGTCTTATTTACCTTTCCCAAATAAAACTTTTTGACTTCTCAGCAATTTAAAACCAATTTTTCACTTTGATGATTAATTACAGAAAGTTAAAATTCATCATTGAAATGTTTTAAGGACATTTTCAAAGAAGTGATATTTCTCTCACAACTCTTACTTTGAAGAACTATTTTTAAGTTGCATGTGATTAACAGAGATTCTAATTGTTTCTTATTCTACATCACAGAATAATAGTTGACATAGATTTTGTGTTTTCTTAAACATATAATGGCAATCTTTCACTATGTCCTTCTTTCCCGTGATGTAATATGACCAGAGACACTTATATGTTGCAATATCGTATCATAACAGCAGGGAGCAAATCTCCTTGGATGTGACCCCAAAGGCAACAACCCACCAGTGTTTTTATATACAAAATCTTTGCATACAGGAAAAAAGATGCACACAAACAAAATTTAGAACTTCTTTTGTCCATGTAATTTTAATTTCAATTTCTTTGCATATGTAATTCTTTACACTGAATGAGGCTAGGTTATTTTGGGAAAGGAATATGGCATCTTGTGTTTGAGAAAGTGAATTGTAACCCAAAAGTCCAAGGTTATCATATAAAGATCTTTCTTTCTTTTTTTTTTACTCTGAATTTTCAACCTAAATAGGTTGGAAAAATAAATTTTATTAGATAATTTTTAAAATAAATTTTACCAGATTTCCTGTGTTTAGTTTGCTAGCTTTTCTTTTCCCCTAAGGTCAAGAGTTGTTGAAGATTGCCCTCCACCACATTGTCGAAATTTGAACTCTCAGCCTCCGGTGGAAGCTCTCTCTTGATCTGTATCCCAAATACATAGAGGAAAGTGTTAAAAAGACAGCATTCCCATACATTTGGACTACTAGATACCATTGTCCCTCTTAGGAGATGATGTCTCACTACCCTGCAGAAGAAAACCATGAAGATACTCTTCCATGTTACATACCACTCAGGTCTCTGGTAAGAGATCTATAGCTGGAGAACAAGTTTAGTTCTTTCATCACTCCTTACAGCTGCCAAGTATTTCAGGGGGACATGGGATGTGTGTGTGTCCATGCTTTGGCAGTAGCATAAGCCTCTTTTTAGATTGTTTGCATTGTCATCCTGCCAAAATTTCCCCAAAGAGCAGAAGTCAAATTTGTAAAATGGTGACAGGTTTTATCTTAGGGAAAAAAGGAATGGAATTTTGTAGGCCAAATAAAATAGTTGTTTTGCAATACCATTCCCTCAGCTGAATCTCAAAGATTGATACAAACAACACTACTGTGCAGTTTCCTGTAAAAATACACAGAAGAGTATTTGAATTGGAAAGGGCTGGGAAACATAAACATAGGGTTTTCAACATACTCTTACCAACACATTTAAAATAACTTTTCTAAACTCTTTTGCAATGATTTATATGCTATAAAAACATGAAGAAGCTGCATGTGTTTAATTTGATTTAACAGGATATAAAATTATGTCTATTATCTCATTGCTACATGTCCTTAAATACTTGCATATTCAAACATTTTTTTTCAGCTCACCATATAGAAAATAAAAACAAAAGGTAAGCTTTAAATTTTAAACTGTGTCACTGGCAAAGACTATAAGAACTGCCAGATAGTAAAATGGATGACTGTTGTTTAACCCCAACAGGCAGCTCAGCCCCACCCCACCGCTCACTGGGTCCCCCCACAGTGGGATGGGGTAGATGATTAGAAAGGTCAAAGTGAGAAAACTCATGAGTTGAGTCACAGTCTAGTGACTACAGTTAGCGCTGATGGCTGTGGTCCTTGGAGGGTGTTAGCTGCTGAGGTCAAGGTGATCAGGTTTGTGTTTATCTTTTTGTCTGTCTGGCAACTTTTCTTACTTGGATGCCTTTCACATGCAACTACATCCATCTTGCTTTGCCCCTTTTGTGATCACAGCACTCACTTCTGTGAAGCTGTGTCTGGCTATACCACCACAATGTTATAAAATTGTTATATAATGCTATTAGTTATACTGAACTGGCATACTTATATTTAGGTTTAAGGCAAATTTCCTTAGTACTTACTGATATTTGATTTTGAGCAATAGTGAATTTCATTCTCTCTTCACCTTCTCATACTTTTTAATCTCCCTCAGCTATCTTTATTCCTATCTGAAAAGTTTTAGTCTTTCTACATACAGAAGTCATTCTACATTACTCATCTTTGTTGTTCCTTTATTTTCAATTTTTATAATTCTGTTGGATCGTTTCTGAGATAGGATAGCCAAAATGGAACACATTCTTGAAGAAGTAAGCACATAAAGAATTTACATAATAATATGATACTCTTTTTTTTTTTCTTTGTTTCTTTTTTAATAATTCCCAGCATTATATTTTTCTCCTTTACTATGCCTAGGAACATAGGGTTGGGGCTTTTTAACGGGTAGTCACAATTTTTTTTTTATATTGTTCCTGTGCAAATTTAATATCAGTGTCTATATGATAAGAAGCCACAGCAGAGAATCCAAGGATTAGCCCTAAACTACTTATATATTTCATACTAACATTGAGAGCAAGAATTCAAACTCCATTCTCCCCAGTCTACTTTAACTTCCTCCATTATTGTCAGACACAAGACGTTTTAATTAATTTTTCACAGAAATAACGTTTGAGAAAGTGACCTGATTATACACTGATAATAAGCCATAGCTTTTGGTTTCGTTACAGTGGAGATGAGTAAGCAGGAGATGAGTAAGATTTCTGTTGCAATGTCCACTTCCAGTTCTGATGTGCTTTCATGCTGGTCTTGGTGCTGGAATATGTGTTGCCTGTGCTTATTGCAAGAGAGAAAAATGATCAAGAAAGACCACCCCAGAAGTTTAGATAACTTCTGACAAAGGAGGAAACAAACCAACAAACAACGTAGAGAGAAGGAAGTTATGCCAAGAGGTTAGGATCACTAAAATTAGGACAAAAACCTCCAGATTTTTTAAAGCATCTTTAAATGTTAAATATCATATGCAAATGTTAACCTTGAAAATGTGTACTAAATGCATGCTAGGATTATAGTTATATAATGAAAATTGCAAGAAAGAACTTTAAATATGTAGATCTCAAATTAAGTTGAAATACTACAGAATCACAGACCTGAGAAATACATTATAAAAAAGCTCTTCGGATCTAAGGCCAGGAAAACCTTAGTATCAGAATCTGAGAAGGCAGGGGGGTAGAAGTTCATAATTCATAATTAAGAAGAGGTTAGAAAGATCTAAATCTGCCTTTAAAAACTTTGCTCCTGTTTTTAGATTTGGCACTATATTTTCATAAGGAACAAATATAACTACTACAAGAATTAGTAAAAACACTGCTCTGACAGCAACTTTGAACCAAGTCTAAATTGGACTGGATGAGATATAGAAGAACGCATGTTTGAAAAGTGAAATAAGAGTCTTATTCTCTGGACACTTCCAATGATTAAAGAAAATATTGGCTCTTTGATACAGTATGTCAGTTGCAGATTATAGAAGTAATACTGTCATGCTTAACTGCAGTTATTAATCTGCTAGAGACACTGCCAAACAGTAATTTGAATATCAGCAAACTGGAAATATTCGGTCAGTTGTTGAGCTTGGTGCACCAGTTTATTGCCAAATGTCACACAAGCATGCTGTAAATTAGTAGTGGCTTAAGATGAAAATCAGAGTATGGAGTTAAGAGTGTGGAAAATGAAATTTCAGATGTCAGTCTCTGCATTGTAAATGCTGGGGTGTGGAAACGTAATTTACAATAGGACATGTCAAGTGGTCAAAATCTAGCTCTATTGGAGTGTGATTCTAGTTTAGACTGGCTTAACCAAACACAGATCAGAGTTAAGATTTTAAGATATTGTTCTTTATGCAGCAAAACTTACAGTCACACATAGAAATCTTATGGCAAATGGTCAAAAGGGGGTAAATATTGCAGAGGAACACAGGAGTGGAAATAAAGTAGCAAAAGCGCAGCTGATTAGAATGAAGGTTAAATTTCATCTTTTTCCCCAGATGAATGATGTTACATGACCTTCTTTGGCTGATAAAAGTCACTGGAGTCATAAGTTTTCTATTATTAATGTATTTTGCCAAACAGTTTATATAGGAGAAAAGATTTATTTTTTTAAGAACATTCCATATATATATACGTGTGTGTATATATATATATACATATATATATATATATATATTTCTATATATATATATATATACACACACGTATATATATAGACTAATATATATATATATATATACACTTTCCCCCAGATTGAGGCACATTCTGTTTTACTTTTTTCTGCTGAGTGTTTTAGAAGAGAAAACAGAAAATAAATATATTGTTCAAAAAAGATATACATAGGAAATAAAGCAGAAATAGAAAATAATTTGTTAGGAGTGAAAAAAAAGTGGGAACAGTTTCATAGATATAAAAAGATACCACATGTATCTGTAATAAAATTGGTCAGTCACATACTGTAGATCTTTGTGGTTTGTCTCTTCTGAACAGCTTCTAAAATATTTCTTTTAGAATCCAAATCAAATCCAAATCTTTCTGGCAATGACATAGTTTGTGAACCATGACCTACAATAATTATTCTGGAAGCTGTGCCAACACTTTCCTTTTGCAGAACCTTGGATATATCAGCAAAAGAAATAGCTGTAGGATTATCTGACAGATCTTTCCAGGTGACATAGTTCAATCTGGAAAAAAAAAGAAGTTTTAAAAATAAGCAATTAAAAAAAAAAAAAAAAAAAGAAATGGTGGAAACCAAAAACAACCGAAGACTGAACAGAGGAAAGAATCCCTCAACATATATGAATTTACCTGTTCTATGAAACAATATTGTCTATGATACTGTGCAAGACATACTGTAGATATATGTTTGTATGCACTTAATTAAAATTGCACTTCAAGGAAAACCGTTCTGAAATTCATTACATTACTTTCACAAAGCTGCACTCAAGATATTTGCTCCTATATAGGAAAAAATGGTTATTCTCCTATTTATACAGCCCTTTTTTAAGCAAGTAATTTATTTTAAATCATCTATTTAAATAGTAAATTCATTGTAATATAAGCACAAGAACTTGCCGAGCAGTGCTGCATGTACCCTGTCATGGGTTAAACTAATGTAAAAGAAAAACATTTTTATTAATAAAGGATGGATAATTTAGAAATTACAGGAGGCTGTCCATGATTCATGGGTAGAAAATAGAAATATTTACTTCTAAAAAATGTTTCCAACAGCTTTGACATCTTGCAAGTTGAGCTTCATAGTGCAGCTTTATACACACAACCGTAATTCATGTTGCAAAATATTTCCTTACAGGATCTTAAATTCCAAGGCATATTCTTAAAAAAAAAAAACAACACAACAAACCAAAACATTAAAACAAAAACCGTGTGAAGATTCGAATAGAAATGCAAATTCACTATTTTTCTGCTCTCAGCCTACAATTTGCAACAGAAACAGGTATAAAGACAGTACTAAATAGGCATGTTCTCTGACTGCAACAAAGAACCTGTGTTTCTGCACTTGGCAGCTATTGTAGAGTCTGTTATATTATTAGCGTTTTATGTAAGCTTGTGGATAAAACCAAAAACAATAGTGGATTTTTCCCAGTTATATCCATTGTATAATTGTGCTTGATTTAGTACTCACTTATATGCAAGTATAGCATTATGATTTTTAGTTTTGTCTCAAAAGGATAGCTTTAGACAGCTCACTTTCCTTAGAATTCTTTATTTCCAGTTGGTCTGATATCCCAGAGGCCATATGATGTGTCCTTAAGAAAGCTAGCATGAAGACTTATTTTCTATCATTTTTTGTATTGACCACATGCCATAGATAGCTTATCCCCATCGCTTTTCACATTCACATCCCACAGGACCTTCCTTCTCAAATGCACCAAGTAATTTATCTTCATTCTGTGGTTGAAACCTAATGTGACTCTCTTGTCTGTGTTCTTTAATGCAGCTTGACCAAGCTGGCTCTGAGCTAACTAGTACATCAAATCAGGAAGCCTTGGCATTTCATTAAAATAAGTCTATATTGCATTTAGAATAAGTGAAAAGAAAGGCAGTGGGGGAAAAGACAAAGAGAGAAAAATATTTTTATAATGATTTAGGGTGGGCTTTTTTAGTATTTTGAAAATGAAGATCACTATTTTCCAAATTTCAGTTTGATCTTAATTCTTCAACTGTTCAGTTTCTGAGAAGATTTAAACTCCTTTAAGTCTGAAAGTAAAGCTTATTGTTTTTGCAGTTTTCATGTGCATTCTGTCTTTAGCCTGCTTACATAAATCCTTTATAGCACATTTGATTTCATTGAAGGTTTTCACATGTACACCGACAGCAGAATCCTGTTACCTACAGCAGAATTTGTGTTTTCATATTTCCTTTGTATTTGTTTTCTCTGCTTCCACTTATTTCAAGGAATTAGCATATTCTTCATCTCATAGAAGTAACTCACACATTTGAATAAGGAAAATGGAATGTGATGTTTTTCTCTAATTCCTTTTGGTTATTTTATTAGCTGTATGTTACACTTGGAATATTTTCTTATGCTATTACAGAAAAGATTATTTCTTGTATATTCTTTATGTTTTCTAGAAGACAAACCAGCTTATTACTCCTGTTCTGCTGTCTGACATTATTTGTATTAAGCTGACTTTCCTGAATGAGATCACAAAACAGTATAGTGATGTCCCATTGTGGATCTAGACTCATGTTCTCTCTTCAATTGCAAAATATCATAGCAAATTCCACAACTGATCAAAAACCCACCAGGTATTTTAAAACGTTATTGCACAGAATTTACTGTCCAGTCAGAAATGGCATGGTGTAAATACAATCAATATTCTTTTCGTTATGTTGGTACATGTGTTCCTACAGATTCAAACTCTTTTTCATCATGACCCATACTGTACATTTTAAGACTTGTAATTACTGTCTAACATACTTTCCATGGCATTCTGCAAACATTCATTAATGGTTCTTTAAGCTTCCTGTAAAAACTTTTTTAAAAAATTAATACCCTGGACTGCATTTATTTTTCAATTTCATTTCTCCTGATTTACTAATTACTAAGCCGGCTGTGCTTGGAACAGTTAAGGTATTTTAGGAAATATATTTATTCAGAGTAGGCGTATTTTCCCAAGCTTTAAATGTACAACAGAAAGGTATTTTATACAAAGTAAATGAGATGTTTAACAAAAGAACATACACAAAAGAAAGACGTATGATCAAGGTCTACAAAATGTAGGAAAAGCATAGTTTTTCATCTACTGGTAGCAAAGTATTCATTCAAAAGTATTATTTAAAAGACTGAGTAGTCTACGACATCTCATTACCTTCCTGCTGTGCATTAGAATACTGAACTGCATTCAGTGACTGGGATCTCGTTTAGACGGAAGGGCCTTCCCCCAATGCCATCAAAGGTGTGTCCCTGCCCCATTCCTGCCAACAGGGAACCTGGACACTTGCTGTAGGAGGACTACTTTCCTTGGCACTGACAATTTAGCTGACATGGAGTGCTTAGATTAGGCAGATAAGATCCTATTCTGGTACACTGAGCAGTCTGTGGTCTTTGCTAGGCAGATGCTGACATTGTCCAGACTGAAACAGGCATTGATACAGCAACACCAGGATCTGTCCATGTAGGTGCTCCCCCGCTGGCCTGGGAAAATACCCCATCTCCTCCACACCTCCAGGGCTGGCAGTGCTCCTGCTGGTCACTGACAGCAACAGGTTTGGTTTATTGCCCAGCCCCAGCCATGGGTCAGGTAGGCAGGGTCCCCCATGGTGACCCCTGACACCCCAGACAGGTGCCAAAATAAAAAAATAGACTTAAGTAATTTTGAGGTGCTTACGTCTAGAACTGTGATTCAAAAATGGCATTCAGTGTCTGCTGTTAGGTTATGCATTTAAAAGCTATTCACCATAAACACAAAGGTCTGGAGAAGTCAAGACAGGAAGAGGAACCCCAATAACCCGAGCTGTGCAAACAGAGCACCCTGACTTGGCTGCTCCTGTGGTTGTCAAAGGGGAATGGCCAGCCCCGTGCCCGCCTGTGAAACCTACCCACAGGAGTCCGCTAAAGAAATTCTCCCCAAAATGTCTTGCAGGTTTCAGATTATTGCCTAACAGGGAACAGGGCATGTTAAGGGAGGTTGGGAAAAAGTATTTTGGGACTGTGTAACACTTGTAATGGGATGTTTCTAGGGGGATTGTGGGAACATGCAAGGTTCATCATGGGATATTTAGGTGAGGGACCAAAGACAGTAAAAGGAGGGATAAAACTGGGAAAACAAAGGGGAAAGAGGATAAAAGGCGCTGGTGGGGTGTGAGCAGGGGCCCGTTAGTCCTCATGCCTGGTCGTGTCTGCATCAGCCAGTTCAGCCTCTCCTGTTTCTTCTATTTGAACTCTGTTTCTAATGGTTTTCCTGGGCAAGGGCTCCCTGTCCCCTGTGCCCAGCCCTGCCGCAAGGCTGGGGCCACAGGTCAGGGGCTGGGTGCTGGCACCAGGATACACTGGTGTGTGTGTATTTTTCCTTCGGTTGCCTCAGTCCTCTGTGTGTGTGTATGCATGTGCCGTTCATAAACACACTTCAAGCAGGAGTAGCCAGCAGGTAGCACAAGAGGTCTGGGATCCAGCTACAAGGGAGACCATAGGTCTAGAGGCAAAGTGATATAGAGACCAAAGCTCTGCAGGTCAGATACCGCAGAGACCATAGGACAGAGCTGCTACCTGAGAAACTGCGAGCCCATGTGTCAGCTTCTGGGGAGATTGTAGGTCTAGAGTAGCTCCTGGAGAGAGTTGTTTTTGTTTGTGTATGTGTGACAAGAATGGGTCCATACAGCAGCTGGAGTGGAGCTGCAGCTTCAGGCGTTCACGCGTCCCTGGTGCCAGCAACTAGGCAGACTGGGATCCAGGGGTAGCTGCTGGGGAGACCAGGTGTCCACAGCTGGAGAATCCACATTATGTGTAAATATGAGTGTGTTCTACTATGAGACTTCAATCCTGCTCAGATGGAAAGGAAGGAACCAGGTCAGGGTGTCCATGCTGTTCATGTGTGTGTGAAGGCCGTGCCCTCCATCTGTGCTGATCCATGTGGCTGCGTGTGTACATGTGTAGGTTTGCACATGTATACGCACACACATTTACTGGAAACACTCTTCCCAATGTGCGCATTATTCACTGGGAACTCACGGTCAGCTTCACTGCTGGTTTGACCTGGGGACACAGACCCAAAGCAGCCTCACAACTACCAGGAAAAAAAGAAAATCTGAATTCAGTTATTGTTTGGTTTTTTTTTTCCTTAGCCGGAGAAAATTCAAAGATGCTTCCTTCCCTTTCTTAGGTATGCTTCACTCACTGTTAGGTCTGTTGAAGTTGAGTAGTTGTGGAAAAAAAGATAAAATTCTCTGGAAATCAGGTAGTGCATGCAAGGTACGTGTCTCTGTCCTAGGGATATGACCAATGGGTAGAGTAAACTGAAGAACAAAAACAATTATGTGTATAAAATAATGAATTAAAATTTACAGATTTAGTACTTGACTCTGAAGAATGAATTCCAGAACTTTACAGAACTCATTTTTGCATATGAGGTAAATCAGCAATTCTTTGCTGTAAGTTATTTAAAGAGCATGCTAATGAGTTAATGCAACTCAAGTTGGAAATGTTTTTCTATACTAATAAAGAAATGTTTAACTGGCAATTTTTTAGACTTATGTTCCTTAATATAATTTCAATTTAAATGACAGTTTCCAATAATGTACTGTCAAGGCCTCTAAATAGGAAATACAGCAATGATTACCCATGCACAGCACCGTAGTGACTTTATCAATAACTTATGTCATTGCATAGCAATCATATGACCACTGGAGTACATAAGTAACATTTCAGGTGACTGACTGAATTACAGAGTTAATGAAAACATTCTCATTCTGCAGCTGAATTATGCACACATTATGGTTATTTTTCCTTTCTAATTATCTCTTTGGAGCTGTGTGTCTTATATAAATCTGATCTGATATGGTATAGTTTGCGAAGTATAACTACTTATCCTCTTCATAAGCAAATTAAATTAAAGAGTTACTCTGCAAGAAAGAAATAAGGAATGAAGAAAAAACAGAATGATGAAACTTAACTAAACATTACTTTCAACCCTTTGGCTTAGTCAGAAATCTTTAAAGAGAAAACAGAAATCTTTCAATTACTATGTTATAAACTACTTTTTAATTCCAGCAAATATAAGCCAACAAAAAAAAATGTTTAGAAGCATGTTAGAAATCTATTTTCGCTCATTCTTAAGTCTTTTATCTTCCCAAGAATGATGTGTATGCTTGGTCCCATCTCATTTATGAGTAGAAACACTCACACAGAGCTCAGACACATTTGTGCATGCATTAACATACGATATAGACATTATATGTGATATTTTCATGCTCACATCTAGCAATGTCATGTGTATTTAACCATTTTCAGAAAAAAAGTTAATTTTAACACAAATGCACTTAATTTTTTTATGTATAATATTCTAAGACACATTTGCAAGACAGGTTTCGAACTAGCAATAAAGGTAGCTCTTCTGATGGGTAGAAGTTCATATTTTCCAAAAAATCTTGATTTGGTGAATGCCTTAAAGTTATGTTACAATAATATACAGAGAAAGGAAGCATTCTTTATTATCATGTTTATTCTTTGCTTTACTTGATGTGTCACAGGTTCTGTGATTATTTGAGAAGGAACATGTAACACATTTTCACTTCATAGGAGCTATTGCTTTCTCCACAAAACAAGAAAATTGTAGCTATCAGAGCTTCTGCTCAACTTCTAAATAACATCTTGATACACTAGGTTTTTCCAATGTGATTCCTTATGGGCTTAAAGATCAGTTTCTTCACATGACTCAGACTTCAAAGCTGTCCAGTACTGTACCTTGCTGAAGCTCTGCCATGAGTCTCAAGTGATTCCTACATTTTTCTTGCCTGCAAGATAAAGTTTGGAAACAATTGTGAGAACAAAACCAAAGTAATTGTCTGCATCTGCACACAAACCCATGTGGGAAATTTGGCATGGTGATGCTTTTACTTTCTTTATCTATTACTTGGTTGGACCGATCTCCCAAGATTTAGGATCCTTTCTGTGCACGCACCTTCAAGTGGCGGTGCTTATCTAGTTACTCAGGATGGGATAGACATGGGCATGGACCCTTCCTAGAAACTCCAATGATATCACCAAAAAAGGGCCGTTTTAAAATTTGGGTCATTGTTAGAGGTTACCCGATCCAGCAATGTCTTATTAAGTGATGTAAAAGCTCCTATGTTATTTGCATAAAATAAATGAAACTGCAAGAGAGTGGGGAGATTAAGACCTTGAAAGCCCAGTGGATAAGGTGCTTATTTGGGATATAAGAGATGTTTTCAAGCCTTGGCCTAATGAACAGGTACATATGTAAACGGGGAAAAAAAATGTATTGGACGAAACGATGAACTCTGTTTCTCTCTACAAAGTATTCTAACCATTGAGTATAAATCAAAGTCAATGATTACTCCATGTAAACTAATTCAAGAGCAGAGCTTGAGCATCCAGTCTTCTTTTTGAATCCTGTCAATAACTTCCCAAAGTCATACCAGGTACTAAACTCGCAGAGCAAGGTTCACTGTTGTCTCTTTTGTATGAACAATTATGCAAATATTAGGATTTAGTCCTTAATCCTGCAACATGCTGGCACTCTTAGGGGAAATGCTGTCTGCTTGAAGGTGTTTAATAAGTTACAGAACACCACACTAATTTTCTCGCTGTCTGTCACTAGGGTTTCTATTATTTTCCTGAAACAGAGCAGGGCCTAATCTGGTCTGATCTACTGTTTCAGTCTATTCTGTAAAGTTAAATGCGATGAAACTATTCTCGCCTGGAAATAATGTCTAACAAGCTATCCCTATTTGTGACAATCACTGTTCTAAAACAAAAGAAAAGATTGGTGTTCAAGTTTACTTAGAAATGAGCAGAATACATAGAGAAAGAAAGAAATATTGTAAATCAATTAAATAATCCTGGTTTTATCCCCACATTTTAGGTAGATTTTGAATCTAATCCATGTAGATGATGATCTATTTCTTTCATATAGATGCATACGTATCTTTTTTACCCTATGTTTATCTAAGCAGTATCTCTGAAATAAATATTTCTAAATTTAATTTTGAATTTTTTTACAAGATCACCAAATAAAATATTTTAGAGATTTCATATATAGACTTAATAGATTTTACAGATTTCATATTTAGACTTAATCTAGTCTTTTAGAAAGATGTTTATAGGTGATACATAACAAATGTATCAGTTCCAAATTAAAACCTAGAACAAACACAATAAACAGCTGTAGAAATGTAGAAAGGTAGAAACTCTTCTAATGTCTCTCAGAAAAATAAAAATGAATACAATTTATAAACATGAATTTTAAAATTATACAGGCTTTTTGAAAGAACAATAGCTTAGACTTTTAAATATGAGACTGAACCAGATTTAATTACATTTATTTTCTTTTCTCAATAATAAAACACACAAATATTTTCAAAAGTATGAAGTAAAATTAAAAACAAAACAAAACAAAACACTTTTTTTCCCCTTAATGTCATAAGTGACCTTAGAAAGACAAAAAAATCTTTTCTCACCTTTAATAAACTTAAAAAAAAAAAAAAAATACAATCTTCCCAAATCTCATCTTAGTTGGAATTCAAGTGTTGAAGCCATCCAGATCACCTCTGTGTCCCTATATTCATTAGGTAGTCCTCTATGTATTTTAAATAGCTGCGGATTACGCCATATGAACCTACACAGCCAATTTCAGTGGGTTTACTTTTGCTGAATACAGGAGTGAAGAAATATTTTTACTAAGGTCCTAAACAAATTTAACTCTTTTTTTCTTTCATTTTCAATCTTTAATTTTGGGGAACACATATTTTATTCAGAATCTATGTTGTAATTATCAGCTCTATTATAAAAAATACTACTTTTGTTTTCTGAGGAAAATATTTTTTTATTGTTTGTTGATTTGACAGTTTTGTTTTACTATATTTTGTACAGTGGAAGGACCTCGTTTATACCCTGCTTTCACAGCAACTGTGTTGTTTTATACTCTATTCAAGTTTCTTTTTTCTTAAAATTATTTTAGCATTATCATCATACTCAAGGTTTTGCATTGTGGAATTTTTATGGATTTCTTTGTCCTCTTTCACAGACTCATTCTTTGCTATAAAATTTCCACAGAAATTCTATTTAAGCTTTTTTTTTTGTTTTATAAACCACAAACAAGTTAAAAAATGATGCTATTTTATTAGTGCTAATGATGAAGATGGTAGTACGTGTGCCCCTTGACCGTTATTAACGTACATCCTGACCAGAGGAAGAGCTTGAACTTAAGACCAAAGATAGACCTAAAATTTTAGAATGAAGTTCAAAAAGAAAGGGTGATGCTGAGAAGTGAGCTAAGCCCAAGCCCCAGAGGAGCTCTGTCAGTTCTTGAAATACATGTGGAAGAGGCATCGTTCAGCCAATGGTTACGTATGCCACTTCAGTTAATTCTTACAGTACCTATAGTAACTACTTGGGTTTCACTATGAACAATGGACGGGTGGTCCTCAACATTTAGGCCATTTCTGCAAAAATTCGCAGTCTCTAAAAAGCTGGGGTTTAGATATGTTCTGTATTATAACCTCTAAGGTTTAAATTGAAGAATGAAGTTTGCCAGTTCATGCAACACCATAACTATCCGTGATACTGTCATGTCTGATAATATGATAATATTATTCTTATTATTGTTGTCATTATTAATTAATGCATATCAAAAATATCAGAAATAACTCTTTTGACAACTGTGTTGACAAACAGCTCAAACATAGGCAAGTTTCTTAAACTGAAAAATCACCTGTGCTTTAGACTGTTACAGAATATCGTCCTTAATCTAGTATCTCAAATGACGGCATGATGATGTTACTTTTCACATCCACTGAGTCTGAGTATCTGTGAGAAGCCATATCATTTAAGAAACATTAATCAAATAACTATTACAAAGACAGCGATTGCTAAGTGTAAAGACGGCATACAAATGTTCCACTCATACATAACAGTAGAGCAGAGCAAAACACCAAATCTTCCCTTTTTGTTTTTTTGTTTTTTTTTTCTTTTTTTTAATAATTTCAGGAATTCCAGTGTAACATACCATGCTACCTTTGAATTCAGATTACTGGGACAAGTTAGAAGGATGTGGTACATACGGATGAAAATTTAACCCAAAGCAGATTCTAATATATATGAGATATAGGAATTATATATAGGTTAACACTTTGCAAATAATGTTGTCATAAATTCTCATCCATACTCTTCCTCTGTACTTTACTGAAAAATGCAGCTCTCCACTTTCATATACTCTCCCACAGCATTCTTGTGGAGAAAATGACTGCTCATGGCTTGAATAAGTGCACTCTCTGCTAGTTAAAAAACTGGCTAAATGGCTGAGCCCAGAGAGTGGTGGTGAATGGAGTCAAATCCAGTTGGCGAACAGTCACAAGTGATGTTCCCCAGGGCTCAGTGTTGGGGCCAGTCCAGTTTAATATCTTTATGAACGATCTGGATGAGGGGATTGAGTGCACCCTCAGGAAGTTTGCAGATGACACCAAGTTGGGTGGGAGTGTCGATCTGCTGGAGGGTAGGAAGGCCCTACAGAGAAATCTGGACAGGGTGGATTGATGGGCTAACGCCAATTGTATGAGATTCAATAAGGTTAAGTGTCATGGCCTGCACTTGGGTCACAACAACCCCATGCAATGCTACAGGCTTGGGGAAGAGTGGCTGGAGAGCTGCTCCACAGAAAAGCACATGGGGGTGTTGGTTGACAGCTGACTGAAGATGAGCCAGCAGTGTGCCCAGGTGGCCAAGACGGCCAATGGCATCCTGGCTTGTATCAGGAATAGTGTGGCCAGCAGGACTAGGGAAGTGATCATCGCTCTGTACTCAGCACTGGTGAGGCCGCACCTCGAGTAGTGTGTTCAGTTTTGGGCCCCTCAGTACAAGAAAGACATTGAGGTGCTGGAGTGTGTCCAAAGAAGGGCAAGGAAGTTGGTGAAGGGTCTGGAGAACAAGTCTCATGAGGAGCAGCTGAGGGAGCTGGGGTTGTTTAGTTTGGAGAAGAGGAGGCTGAGGGGACACCTTATTGCTTTCTACAGCCACCTGAAAGGAGGTTGTAGCGAGGTGGGTGTCGGTCTCTTCTCCCAAGTAACAAGCAATAGGACAAGAGGAAATGAGCTCAAGCTGTGCCAGGGGAGATTTAGATTAGATATTAGGAAAAATTTCTCCATGGAGAGAGTGGTTAGGCATTGGAACAGACTGCCCAGGGAAGTGGTGCAATCACAGTCCCTGGAGGTATTTAAAAGATGGGTAGACGTGGTGCTTGAGGACATGGTTTAGAGGTGGACCAGGCAGTTAGGTTAACAGGTTGGACTCGATGATCTTAAGGGTCTTTTCCAACCTTAATGATTCTATGACTCTATGATTCTATATCTCAATTTAATGGAATGAACACTGAAAGTACTCCCCTTGGAAAATGTAAGTATGATATTTTCTTATGGTAATGTTAATGCATTGATAATTTATCAGGCACTGAATGAGTTGATAGGTGCTGTGCACAATGTTGTTGTTTCTCTATGCACTAATTAGGAAGAAGAAATCCTCCCCTAAAATATGGTTTTCAAAAGGCGTGAAAGTAGTCGCTTTTGGAACTGATGTACAATCTATTTACTTGATGGACCTGAACGACTGTTTTTACAAGTGCTTTTTCATGATTAAGCAGCGATATCTGCAATACGATTCAGCTGTAAGAATGTAATCAATCTTTGTATATATTTAAGTCATATAGTAATCTGTTATTTCAACTAGAATTTTCCATTAAGTCCATTGTCCTCTGACAGTAGCAATCAGTAATGTTCAGCGTTATCTCTCAAAGTAATAAATGCCTGTCTTTCTCTTGGTATTATAAAGGGCCATATAAGCCCTACTTTTATGTGTTTCTAAACAAATTTTGGCTGAATCATTTTCAATTCAATCAGTGATGCTTCAAGCTAATAGTATAAAATATTAAGAAAATCAGTCACTATGCCTGTATAGGTAAGATGATATTGTATCCTAACAGATTTTTGTTAGCCTAAAAAGAAATCTATAAAAATAAAATGTATTTTGGTCAGCTATTAGACTTTGCTATTTTATGGCTATTAGGGACCATATTTCTGAAATGTGCCCATAAACTTTACACCACCTGATTTTTTCAAAACCATTTGCTCCGCTTGAGAAAATCTCATGGCGACTGAGAAACAGTTTTGTGCATGTACATTCTGGTTTTGGTACAAATACCTTCAAAAAGACTGGTAGGCCTTGACTGAGCAATTTTGATGAGTTTTGGATTAGAACCTCTACTCTTTACATATACAAATATTAATTCAGGTACATTTGAAACAAATCATGTGCATTTGCCAATCTATGTATGACAATGTTGAACAAGATTTTCTCTTTTTTTTTTTCTTAAATGGGAATGTGTAAGTATATGATACATTGTGGGTGCCAGTCTCTGAGACTTTCATAGTCCAAAAACCATGCTGGCAAAAACCATCATGGGTGACATTTCAACCATTCAACCATTCATTCAGATAATTACCCAAAATTCTGAAAGGGAACCTATCTTTGTATGAAACTCTACCAAATAAAACTTTACTCTAAATGACGGATTTTCCCTTTTCATTGTATATGGCCTGAAGGTGGGTACCAGAATAACATAGGAAAATACTTGTTTTATTTTAATCTTTTATAATACCACATTAATTAGTCATATACAAAATAAAATGCAGACAAAGGCAAAACAGTACTAAACCCATGAACAACTAAACTTCCTGAAATACAAAATCGCTGTTTGAAAATAAACATTGTGTTTCTCTTGGCAGAGACATGGCATAGACTGCCAGTGACTGGCTTAGATGGAAAGCTTTCCTCTTGTGATCCTGTAGCCTGAAGAACTGCACTGGATGCAACTGTGTTTGGATGTTAACTAGTAAAGAATCCAGTCTTTTCACTGTTCTTAGATGTAATGAAAACTTTATTAATAATCAGATGACAGAGACAGAACAGACAAATTACAACTACATGCTGTGTGCAGACTACTGTGTTCAGTTCCGGGTGCCTCAGTACAAGAGAGGCATGAGCATACAGGAGAGAGTCCAGCAAAGGGCCACAAAGATGTTGAAGGAGCTGGAACATCTCTCCTATGAGGAAAGACTGAGAAAACTGGGAATGTTTAGTCTGGAGAAGGTAGGTAGGATGTAAAGAAGATGGAGCCAGGCTCTTTTCAGTGGTGTCCAGTGACAGGGTGAGAGCCAATGAGCACAAACTGAAACAGAGGAGGTACCCTCTAAACATCAGGAAATACTTTTTTACCATGGGGGTGAATGAGCACTGGCACAGGTGGCCCAGAGAGGTTGCGGATTTTCCCTCCTTGGACATACTAAAAAGCCATCTGGACATGATCCTGGGCAACTGGCTCTAAGTGTCCCTGCTTCAGCAGGGTGGTTGAACCAGTTGACCTCCAGAGGTCCCTTCCAACCTCAACCATCCAGTGATTCTGTGATTCATGTGTGATTTCTATCTTTGGAGTTCATTTCTCAGCTTTGACCCCTTCCTTATAAGACAGTAAATATCTTCACATTAACTCCCTCTCTCCCTGTGGAATCTGACATTCTTACTGGCATGGAAAAATACTGGTTTTATTATTTTCTTGTCAATACATTTCCTAGCTAAAAAAAAAAAAAAAAAAAATCCTGTGTGTTGTTGAATATTTCCATGCTTAGTAAAATAAAAATTTGTTTGGTTTTAAATACATAGTGTAATAAGACAAATTAGCTCAAACATCTCATAATAAAATTTTTACAGACTCTCAAGGGGCTAAGAAAACTTTGAGAACATTTTTTTCTGAACAGCATGTCCATGGTCAGTAAAACCCCTGGTGTGCATACAGGTCTTAGTTTCTGCAACTTTGCCCATTTGTGCATTCTTTGAGGTCTGTCAGGGTTACAGCTGCAAGAGATGAATTGAAGAAAACTTCACGTTACAAAGGAAAAAAAAAAACATTGCCTGAGTACCTTGTATTTCCTTCTGTTTCAGGATTCATATGTTACTTTATATTTTGGGAAGCAGGTATGCATATTAGAAGATAAAAATCTAGACGATTTATGGACTTATGTCCTAGTTAGTTGAACCTGTAAGTTCATAAGCCCAACATCTGGATCCTTAAAATGCAATTTTAGCTGCAAACTAACCCTTAGAGTATTTGAAGTGCCTAGTATCTGGATGCTAGTACTGCTGAGGTTGCATGTTGCCTGGGTCATGGCCATACTCAGTGCTGAATAGCTTGACTTTTCCCCATGTATAAAAGGCCTGTCTTGACCTGTTGGTTAGATACATTCCCTCTCCCATCAGTAGATATGGGAGCTGTTGAGCATTCCCAGAGCATATCTAACTGTAAGGCACCGTTCATCTGATACTCTTGCTACCAGTTTCCCCTTAACATACCTCCATGTGGTTAGAGCATTAACTGAAGTTACGGAAGTTTTGTATTCAATTCTCTTCTGGGAGGGAACATACATTTAAAGGAAATAGTAGACATCATTTCTCAGGAATTGTGCGCCTCCCAGTTTCCCTGTTTAAAATTCTTTCTTCTTTGCACAGCATAATTAAATATTCATCAGTCCAGAAAGAAAGAGAACTCCCTCCTCCAGTTTAATTCACTATGTAATATTAAGTAATCATTGTATCATGATTGTGAAGTTATGACACCCCTCAGTGAATACTCTAATGCTTAAATTGCATATTTGTGCTTAGACTCATTCTAAAACAATGTCTTTCTACTTTTATAGCAAAATTAATCAGGTTTTGCTGTACTGCTTGGGAATAACCTTTCTCTAAACATACCATAGCACAGTTATTACAATATTCACCTGAAAGGTGCCTGATATAGACTGTAGTCTAGTGACAGAAAAGAAGAACTTAATCTGAAATTGGTGAATGACATTTTCATTATTAAATATTTTTGAAGAAAATATCTGAAATAAACCTACATTTATCAGAGATTTTGAAATATGCCTTTTGATTACATTTTAAACACTGTCCTCTTTGTATCTGGAGATTATATCTCTCTGGATAGCCTTCCATTTTCCAAACTAAAAACCCAAAACAAAACAAAAAAAAATGCCCTCAATTATGTAATTCAGTCTTTCATTATAAGTCATGTCTTCTGTTCTTTTACCCAGCTTGACAGACCAGGTTTTACTGAAGATATATTAATGAGGTTAGTATTTCTAATGCATCTAACAATAGTTTCAGTCTGAACAAAAACATATATCATGTAGGCAGAGGGGAATATGAGGTCTACGCTGAAGTTGCTGAGTTTTTTTGAATCAGCTGTTTTTGAAAGAACACTTCTAAATATATATTTCAAAACTAATAGCAAAATTTGCCTTTCTGGAACATCCATTTCAACTGAACTGAACAGGTTTATCCTATACATTAATAACAGTAGAGCTTTATATATTTTTGTGTTACTGTATAGTTTTCTTTGTAATAAACAATATTGTTTTGCCTTGCATTAAATGCAGACAAATAGAGCAATTAGTTCTGACATACTTTTTTTTAATTTTTTTTTTTTAAAGTTTCATATTTAATCATCAGGAACAATGTGGTATGTCCTGTTGTGGTGGCTTGACCCTGGCTGGACTCCAGATGCCCACAAAAGCTGCCCTTCCTCAGCTGGAGAGGGGAGAGAAAATCTAATGAAAGACTTGTGGGTTGAGATAAGGACAGGGAGAGATCACTCACCAATAACCATCACAGAAAAAACACACTTGACTTGGGGAAATTATTTTAATTTATTACCAATCCAATCAGCGTAAGGTAATGAGAAAATAAAGACTAAATCTTAAGACAACTTCCCCCCACCCCTCCTTTCTTCCTGGGCTCAACTTTACTCCTGATTTCTCTACCTCCTTCCCCCCAAGCAACACAGGGGGACAGGGAATGGGGGTTGCCGTCAGTTCATCACGTTGTTTCTGCTGCTCCTTCCTCCTCAGGAGGAGGACTCCTCACACTCTTCCCCTGCTCCAGTGTGGGGTCCCTCCTATGTGAGACAGTCCTCCACAAACTTCCCTAGTGTGGGTCCTTCCCATGGGATGCAGTTCTTCACGAACTGCTCCAGCATGGGTCCCTTCCACGAGGTGCAGTCCTTCAGGAACAGACTGCTCCAGTCTAGGTCCCCCATGGGGTCACAAGTCCTGCCAGCAAACCTGCTCCAACGTGGGCTCCTCTCTCCATGGGTCCACAGGTCCTGCCATGAGCCTGCTCCAGCATGGGTTTCCCACCTGTGCCAACGTGGGGTCCTCCACAGGTTGCAGGTGTATATCTGCTCCACCGCGGACCTCCATGAGCTGCAGGGGGACAGCCTACCTCACCGTGGTCTTCACCATGGGCTGCAGGGGAACTTCTGCTCCGGTGCTTGGAGCACCTCCTCCCCCTCCTTCTTCACTGACCTTGGTGTCTGCATAGATGTTCCTCTCATTTATTCTCACTCCTGTCTCCAGCTGCAATTGCACCGGGTTTTTTTCCCCCTTCTTAAATATGTTATCACAGAGGCGCTACCACCATCACTGATGGCTCAGCCTTGGCCAGAAGCGGGTCTGTCTTGGAGCTGGCTGGCATTGTCTGTATTGGACATAGGGGAAGCTTCTATCACATTCTCATAGAAGCCACCCCTGTAGCCCCTCCGCTACCAAAAACTTGCCACACAAACCCAACATACCTGTCTAATTTTACAGCTACTTAATTATTTAGGTATTTATGTTATGAAATTTTATCATGTTTTACACAGGGAATTGAAGGAAGAGACACCTCAAACTTAAGTGAATGTCAATGCCCCTAAAATAATAATATATATAAACTTGCATTTACAGAAGTGATTATATAGCTTTATTGAATTGAACTGCTTTCATACATCAACAACCTTCTTTTCTCTTAACTTGAATTCTCAACAAAAGTAAACTTTTGTTTCCTAAATTGCTTGTAATATTAGCCACAGAGGTTTTATAGACTCATGGCTTTTGTCTTATAAAAGCAATTGCTGTTTTCAGCTACTTGACCTCCATCTCTGTAACTGTTCCACAGAACTTGAGCTTGTAACTTCTGCAACAAGCTATCTAAGGTAATAAGAGAAATATCTGCTCTTGACTTGAATCCTGACACGTCTTTAGATATGTTGTACAGTGCTGTCACTGTCAAAAGAAAATAAAGGTGAGCAGTATCAATGGCCAGGTTGGTTTTGTTTGGTTTGGCTTTTCATCACTTGTAGACATTGAGATTAAAGCTCTCTGATGCCTTTTTTTCCTCTTCTTGATACTAACAACACATGATGCCAATATGTTATAGTCTTTTCTTGCATAAATTTCACACACTGAGCTTCTAAAGACTGAGTTTTCTAAAGGTGAAAGTCATTCTTGTAGCTTTTTTCAGAGCTCTTTCCAGGTTTCAGTGTGCTTTCTGAATTGTTTCCCTAGATCTAGACACAGATTTACAATTAGAGTCTCACTGTATCTGTTCCTCACATCATATTAATCTTCTGCTTATTTCACACTCTCATGCTTCTCTATTTTTGGATAACATGTATGCCTTAGCTACAGCTTTACAATGTTTTTATGAGCTTGGGCACAACTGCTTACAATACTATAGATTAAGAGCTGTACCTGATGCTGTCTACAGTCTGTCAGTAAGCATGGCTTGAATTGTCAATCCTCATTTTTATTTTTGTTTGACCTGTTCACCCTGAAACTAAGATACCCTCGTAATTTTGTAAAACTCTATGATTGTGATTTCAATTATTCAGGCTTTTTCACATAACATTTTTTCCTTCAATTTTCCCTTACTGAAATAGACTCCCATTTTCTTAAGCAAATGCTGCTATTTGTACCTTTTTTTCATTTCTTTCATGGAGGATATATCAAGGAATTCAGTTTGAAACAGGAGTTGTGTATGCTTCTTACAAATGGTAAATGTAGATGGATTACATCACATATCTGTAGTTCCATTTTTTTATCTTTTTGTGTGAAAAATAAACTATTTTTAAAAGCTTAGGGAAATGCCCTAGTTTTCCAATAGAACAGAGAGGAGACCAGAACAAACAATCTACTGAGTTATTTTGTCCTACTACAACTCAATACATCTATGATTGACAATCCCCCATAAATTTTGAGGATCAGATTACGTTTTTCACTTCTGTACTTGTCCAGGTTCTCTATGCAGACAGGCAAAGCCAAAGATTAACACATAAACCTGGCACGTTTCATGAACTGTTTTCTATGGTTTATGGCAGAAGATTTGAATGGAAGGCCTATTAGGAAAATTATATTATTTATCTTTTATTCACATTTTTCCCTTAAGAAACCTCTGAAGAAAACCCACTTATAAAATTAAACAGAATGCAGAAATGCAGCTCATTTTTTTTTCTGTCAAATGGGAAACATAAAAATTAAATAAGCTTGACTTTAATTTCTGTGAGATATAAGTATGTCTGTAATGGGTCAGACAGAAGATTAATCTAGCCCAACAATGGCATTCCAACAATGTTGTCCAATAGTTCAGGCCTAAGAAAGAATATGGGGAGGGGAACAAAAACAAAATTTTTTTTTCAGGATATTGCTAAGCCCACAGCAAGGTCCTACTCTGGGACCTTTTGAGCCAATAATATTTGTATTTGTATTGATACTTCCATCCAATATCCCTGGGTGGACTGGTATTCTATATTGTGCAGTTAACTGCCTTTTGAACACCAAAAATATGGATTCCAGAAGTCTGTAATGACTTCAGCATGCAATTCACAGTTTAACTCTGTGTTGTGTGAAGGGGGTTGTCTTTTGTTTCTGCAGTCTGCCAATGTCTTTGAAGAATCCTTTGTTCCTGTATTTGAGGAGAAAGTGAATGACCATGAGTGCTCAGTTTCTTCAGGACACACATGATCTTACATTTATCATATCTTCTCTCCCTCTGAATGCTGAAGAATGCTTTTCAATTTAGTTATTCCCTTACAGCGGCTGTACCTTTAATTGTTCTATCTCTTCTCTATACCTGACCCAGTTGTGACACAGGGGATGAGAACCAAAATATTCAAATTAAGGCCACAACATATAGTTTCTCAATGTTGTTTCAATATTTCTGGTAATTTCTTAACAGTTTCTGCCATTCATTTCTTCCCTCTGCCTCTTTCTTTGAACATTTAAATGACAAGCTGACGCTTTTTCATAGAATTTTCTTTAATAACTTCAAGATATCATTCATGAATAGTAATTGTCAGGTTAGAAACCATTATCATATGCATAAAATTAATAAAATTATATCTTGTATGCATTACTTTTACATTTTTTGTGTTGAACTTCATCTGCATTTTATTGGCCAGCTCTTCAGCACTGCTAGGACTATTTTCACTCCTTCATAGTCAGCTTGGGTCCATACTTATATTCATAATATTTTCATCAAGCATTCTCTTCAGATAAAATTAGGAATACCTACTTAAAAATACTTTCACAGATGAAAAAAGCCTGATATATTTTCTGCAGCAGACTCTTTGGCAGAGTTAGAGTTTTGCAGGTGAAAAACAAGAATGAAGTGGGGTACAAACTTTCAAACTACAGGGCTATTCTTTGACTGAGCTTTGGTCTGTGAATCTAACCCAGGACATTGTGTTTTGGAGTTTAAAATCAGGTTTAAGCATTTTGGGGAATTTTGTTAACAATTTAGTTTTCTTAATGGTTCCTTTATTTTTTATTTTTTTTTACTTGAAACATTTACAGGGAGTTGAATTTTTAGTTTACTGCATTTTTTTTATATTTTGTAAAAAAGTTTTCAATAACTGGGGAGGGAAGTGAGAGTAAAAGAGACTAGAATAATCTAGTATAATGTTAGGTTACCTAAGAACCTGAAGGGTTAGAATTCTTCATTAGTGTTTCAAGTTCAGGATAGACTTCTGTCACTCATTTTTTATTCAAAGTAAAACACTCCAGCATGGATTTCTGCACTGAGACATTAAGTTGCCTACTTGTATGTGTTTGCAAGTGCAGACATAGCCAGTTCTTATGGGAAAGCCATCCCTCACTTACACAGGCTAGATTATAAATCCAAATAAATCTTTCAAAGGAAAATTCTGGTGATGCTTATTGAACAACATTGAAGACAATCTTTACATAAAGTAAAACACGGGGAACATATCCCCCTTTCCTCTTTCTCCTCTCAGAAAATATACAACTGACTGAGAGAGTGCAGTCTCCAGAAAGGTAACCCATGTGCCTGCAAAGTTGTACAACAAGCTTTATTCCATCATTGTTGATGAGTACGAACTATATGAATTAATATTAAAATATGAATTATTCCTGCACTGAATATCAATCAGCATATTTACTGAATTTGATAAAGGAAGATTTGCTTGGATGAAGGTATCTGATGAATTAAAAATGAAGCTTCTTCATTATAGCCCAGCGCATTGCAACTGGCTTATCCACCCCTGCGGAAATTCAGTTTATATTTTCCTATGCCATTGTGGAATGAGAAAAATTTCTTTTCCAAAGTGACATTTTATTAAAAGAATTATACTTGAGATTCTCTAGGAAAATAATAATAACAACCTGTACTTTCTGTTCTCTGAAGTATTCATGAGTCTTTGGCAAGGGAGCTAGCTTTCTCATTCACATGCTGTTGCAGCATGTTTGCTGTTGATTTGAAATCTTGTAGTGTCTTGAGCATCACCTGGGAAATCAAGGTCCATGTCAGATGTGTTGAAGCCAGGATGTTTGATAAAAGCTGAGGACTGGATGTGACTGAGCTTGAGCATAATCAGAGGCTGTTTCAAGACAAACATCTAACGCTAAAGAACTTGGAAGATGAAATTGGTGCTGTCCTTTTACTCTAATTTCGGGAAAGATAAAGCAGAGAAAATATTACAAAAAAAAGTCATGTATCAAACACTCCATTACAGGGATGCAATATTATAAGAAGAAATATGTGTGTTTCTCAGGAAGATATGCATTGATTTTCATTGCAAAATCTTAAGCATACCAAAAGATGTCAGATTCTGGACAATAAAACAATAATTCTTAAGCACTTTTAGCAAAAGAAATACAGCTAACTGAAAAAAAAAAAAAAAAAAGAAAAAGAGAAAGGAATAAAAAGAGAAAGAGAAATGTATGCTGATTCAGTTTCTAAAGAAAAGAAAGAAAAATGTGAAGTATGCATCTTTTTTGGCTAAAAGTGCTCTATCTTGTATCAGTGAAGCAAGTAGAAGTTTCAATTCAAGAAACTATTTGAATGTTGTCAATAATTTATAAAAATAAAAATCACCAGGGGCATTGGTAGAGCTTTGCAGTTTAATCACCGGAGATCTTATCAGTTACCACCACTGGCAGGTCAAAATTTTGTTTGTATCTTACTGATTTTGACAAAGTCCATGTAAATCAAGATGGAGAGTTTGTTCCAGTGCGTGTGACTGTCCTTGCATGTTGCAAAGAGCTGCATCATTGACCTTCTCATACATCTCCTGTATCTGACCCTGTTCTACAGGGTTTCTTGGATGTTTTTTTGGTGGCAATCACTTCCTTCCAAAACTCAGCTATGTTTAAAGGTCATTCGGCATCCAGAACACTGTAACACAAAATTCAAACCATTTTTGTTTTGTTTTGGTTTGGGTTTTTTTCACAGTGGTCAGATATGTTCATTTTTTTTCTGTAATTACCAATTGAAAGTTCAGGTAGCCTTTAAATCACAATGAGTTTTTCTGCTTGTGACAGGAACATATTTTCTGGCTTGCCATTTTCTTTCTGGTCTATTTTAGCATATAAAGAAAAGACATAAAACAGAAATAAGTTCAAGCAACATGAAGTCCTCTGGTAAAAAACAAGAAAAGCACTGTGAATTCGATGTAAAAATCAGATAGCCTTTTTTCAAGGTAGGTATTTTGAATGAAAAGCCATATTTTTTAATTTATTTTATTATGTCCCTGAAATCAAAACAGTAGAAGAGGAAAAGAAAAGGAAACCAACTCACTTTGTCAGCTCTGAGTGAAAAGGAAACCTATTTAATCACACAAAGCTCAGCCTAAGAGTCTGACTTGAACAGAGTAGGATCATTTACTGAACTGCTGGCATATTTTCAAACAGTAAATTGTCCTTTCTGTTTCTGCTAGGAAACTATTATGGCCTGAGGCTAAGCAGTTCCCTGAGCATTTGGAAAATGCATTATCAGATTAGCGAGGTGAATATTACCTATTCTTTGTTCATTTATTTTTATTCAAGAAAGTATGTTACATCTTGCAGGTCCACTCCACTAGGGACAAGTAGCAGTAATGTTTCAACAACACTATGTAGGGACAGTCTGTACATATGCCTTATTTCTAAGAATATAAATTCTATTACTCTTAATTTAGGATGATCTTAACCTGGTGAACAGCAATAAAAGTCTGATTACTAATTTGTTTGCCTATTTCAAGCTTTCCTTCTGCCACCCAGTCCTGACACACTAAACAGCTTACAGTTAAAATCAGTCTTAGTAGTGCAGTACTTTATGAAATATCTAGTATTTTTCCTTCTTCAGGAAAATACTCCATAGAGGATTCCTTTCGCAATGTGTTTACCTTTTCATTCACTGATTTTTGCTGATGTAGAGAACATTATTCTTCAATTGACCACAAAGTGAACAGGTTCTGAAGCATATGGTGCCCCACTTGGTCATATTTCAAAAGCCTTCAGATAGACATCATGCTTCATGATGTATGCTGCTTCTTCTCATGAGAGGTGACTTCCTCTAATTGCTTTCTTGTTGTAGTTTTTCCCCATTTAAGTAACTCTAGTGCACCACATGGAAATTCTACTGAGCCAAGCTTAACACTGTAAAAAAGGTTTGAGGGCTTTGCCTTAAAAAAAAAGTCTCACATGATAACATTGCAATACTTCTCTGGTTTTAGAGATCAGTTTAAAATGGATTTTTGAGATGACTGCCTATCCTCATGGAGAGAAATGATAACTAGAATTGTGAAGAAGTTTCAGGAAATGTTAGCATTTAGTTTAACAATTTTACATGCTGAGGTGCCACAGTTCTATGATATTTTAGATTAATTAGTGTTTTGTTTGAAAGATGAAATAGGAATTTATTGAATTGTATTTTATTCACACTAAGAACATTTTGAAAAGAAGTACAATTCTGACAAAAAATCAAATTTTGACAGTGGGAAGAAATTTCACAATCACATCTTCATATTGTAATATACCTGAAACCAATCCAATTTTGGATAAAAATTGTGTTGTATAATAACCGCTGTTGCTTTAGTTCCAAATATAATTCTTCATTAACTTTTCATCATATAAGCACTCATACACTCTGAAATATGATAAAACAAAGATGAGTAACCCTTAATATAACCTTGAGCTGATAAAACCTGTTTGTCTGATAAATGCAAGTTTGCATTTAGAGTGTGACTGCACTTTCAGTTGTCAGTAAAATAGTTTCATAAAAGTTCAAATGAAAAAAAAAAGTAACATCTTAAAAACTTGCCTAGTATTTCATTTATAGTAGGACCAAGATACATAGCTGGCACAGTTTTATATGTAAGTCATATATCATCCACATAAAAGAGCTGTTGGCTATTCATGTAACTATCAACATAAACGGACATATCCAAGGTGAAATGGAAGATCTCTCTAGTCATACCAGTTTATACACTGTAGATGCTTCTTTCAGGAACTGACAGGCTTAATGAAGAGTTAGCTATTTAAGTATATTCATCAATTCATTTTCCAAGGTATTCAAGGGCATGAAATTGAGATAGGAAAATGCAAACCCATGAGGTTTCTAATATAAAAGTATGTATTCTTATTGCTGAACATTTTTATGTGTCTTTTGGGGAGAAGGAGGGAAAGAAAAAGAGTTAATAAATAAAATGATGTAGAATGTACCTTTTTTTTTTTTTTTTTTAGTATCAGGATCCACTCAGGTAAGCGTAACATAACTTCTCATTACAACCTTAATAACTTCTTAAGTGGAATACAAAGTTGTTTAACACTGCCTTTAAGGAAAGACAGGCTTACAGGAATCATTGTAAAATATCCTTGTAGCTCTGCAGCACAACGCATACCTTGAAGAAAAAAGAAGGTATTAACTCACCTTCTGAATTGTTTGGGAAATAATTTTGTTGATTGTTCGTACTAAAAGACATGTGGAATAACAAATGAGTATATTACTTCTCTTCAGGTACAGCCACATGTCTTTACCAGAAAAAAAAGGAGGTATTACAAAATATCTCTATTTGAGGGTTGTGAAAGAAGGAGCCTTGCTGTTTTATTGTGTGGCTTTAATTTTCCCTAAAGGCTCTACAGTGGGAAATAGCAGTCTCCCACGCTGGTGTTCTCTGTATCTTTAGGCCCCAGAAGGGAATTTCTTTCCAGAACAGAGAAAAGGAGCTGAGTGAGTTTGCACTATCTAGCCATCAATTCCCAGTGGAAACCAGGGAATAGCAAGGGAAGTGTACCTTCCTTTTACATGAGCAGTCTGGGAAAAAGAAGAGGTTTAAGCAGAGTTGAAACTGTGACCTTGTTCATTTCATTGCATTTGCAAGCACGCTCCCTAGTGTAATGAACTATAGACTATTCTTTTTGAATAGGAATAAATGTGTTCTTTCAGGATCGGAAAGTAAGTAAATTCAGGATATTAGATGGTCTGTAAGTTTATTTGACACCTTGTTTATAAGATGCTTTGAGAATTTACTTTCCATAAGATGGTATTTTCTGCAGCTCAAAGTTTGATTTTTGATTTGAGTATCTATTAATATTGAACATCTCAACCAAGGTATTTAAAAGTCAAACTGAATATCCAGAAACATATGCAAATACAGGGCCTAGTTATTTATTTATATTTTTGTGACTGAAATAGATGGGGGCTGATTCTTTCTCTATTAGGCATACTGAGAAGTATTTTACTGCACAGGAAATCTAACTGTGTTTTTCAGCACAAAGAAAAAGCAGAACTGGAGTTAGAAGTTGGAAATCTGAAGGCAACCCTGCAGAAAGCTATTTTTAGTTTACAAAGATCCTTGGACCTGTAAGCTTAAAAATAAACACCTGCAAGAAGCTCATTGAATTTACTAGAAAAGTAACTAAATAGGATCCCTTCATCCCAGCATAATGAGCTCCATATCAAGTTAACCTAGTTTGATATGACAGTGTAAAATATGAATTGTTCCAGTGTTTATTTATCCTTGCAAGGCACAGGGAATAAAAAAATTACTTCCTTACCTTGCAATCTTAGATATACCAGGAAAATACTTTCACTAAAATTAACATATTGAATGAATGAATTTGTTGCTTTAAAAAAAATAGTAAAAATAATCCACTCTTTGTGGAAAACTTTCTTAGTGTCCTATTATCCCTATGAATTTTTCCTACACATTAAATATCTGGGCATAGAATTCTACAACTCCATTACAAATCTATATAAAATGACTATTACATGCTATAGAATACCATAAATATTTTGTGCTTTATAAGCAGCTCTATTCCTTATCTGTAAAAACACTTAATTTCTTATACATTTATTATATCTGTTCCACTCATAATGAGCATTCAAAAGAGACTGATGTCTGATTTGCATTCATGTAAAGAAACAACTGAAATGCCAGAAACTGGTCAATGAAGATTGATTTATAAACAAAGCAAAATGAACTGAAATGGTTTTCTTTAAATGCAAGTGGATTTTACGTAAATTTAGAGTAGGAAAAGTGCTATCAGAAATATATAGTCCTACCAAAATGTGCTAAATCTAAAATAGGGGCTAGAAAAATGTTAAAGCATACAAGAGGTATAAAACATTGTTTTAGTATCATTTCGTCAATGAGTGACTCAGATGGACACTTTTAAAACTTTTTTTTTGTCCTTTCTTATTAATTACTGTAATCACACAAATAGACACAAACACACTTATATCCTATATTAAAAATATAATGAACGCATAAATGCACTTATTTAAGGAAGACTAAAGCTGTTTTTTAGGTTTCCTTACTTATACAGTGAACAAATCTGACAAAGTCTAAAAAATAGATAGATCTAATTTTATTTTATTATTTCATTATCATTTTCAGAATGTTACTAAGAGTAGTATTTACTATTGTCTACTTAAATATTGTCAAATAAAAAATGTTAATTTCATCTGAGGCTTTTCTATATTATAATAATTAATTCTATCTTATTATAATTAATATAGATGTCAGTGGAAAATTTTGGTTTGACATTTAATTCAACCAAATTTTATTATAATATGCATTGAGTTAACTGAATTGTTTTCCCTGAAAACAGATAGAAAAAAGGCAAAACACACAAAAATTCTGTTTCAACATTTTTAGAATATGGTAGTCCATTCCTAAAAGTCATTTAATTTCTGATACTTCCAGTTTAACTTAAAATGAAATATAAGAATTTAGGAGGGGGGTTGTTGTTTGAAATGTAAAATCAGGTTTTTGTACAGTCCCAGTGCATTCTTCAAGTGTTTCGTTAATGCCTGCTGTGCTGAAATGAACTTTTGAATCCTGTGAAATAGAGAGAAATTACCATCCTCATTTCATAAGTGGAAAACTGATGCATAGAGTGATTGCAGCCAAATACTTCCATTAACTCTAGATATTCAGAATGAGAAAACTAGTAGCTAATTTCCCATAGGATTTAAGAGTGGATATCCCCTTACATATTCCAGCATAGCTTTCTTTCTCTGGGCTGCAAATGTATGTGTTTGGCATGTCTAGAAATCAGACTTTTGAGCCTCAACACAGGCACCTAAAAAGTGAGAAAAATGCAGTTAACAGCTATCTGTAAAATGTCTGGTTTAAGTGAATTGCCTGTGATCTAATAAGGACTTCATATCAGATGCAAAGATATCAACCAATATTCCAAGTCAAAATTCAACTGTCTTTGTAAAGATATCCCTCTTTTTTCTTTCTGATAATCCCTTTCCTACAAATCTACAGATGGTCCAACTCCTTCGGTGGCTGCCAATCCACTGCTGAACACAGCACTGGAACATTTGTAATCATCTTGATATTTCTGAAGCATCACCCTGTAACTTATACAATTTTCCAGCTCTTCAGACTTTTCACTGAGCAGTGCTGTATAGACCCTGATATTTTTCTTTAATTCTTTTTTACAAACACCTGGATTCTCTTTATTCCTGTAGCTATCTTAATCCCTTCTATAATTACAGAACTTAAAAAAAACATTTAAAAATGAGTCGACTGAATTGTCATCTATCTAAAAGCAAATTGAAAGAGTATGGGGTTTTTTTGTATATTCAGTGATAATCCTGATGATATGTACAATGAGTGAAATTATGAAAGGAGACAGGCAATAGTCTTTTTCAGACTCCCAAATCCAAACCTGGGCTATGAGTCTATGAGCTGATCTGGTGAAAGACAAGCCCCTGTTTTGACTGTGGAGATGGGGAGAGACATTCCTCCTACAGTGCAATGCTGCTTCTCACTGACTGCTGTAAATTCCAGTTCTAACTGAAGAAGGGTGTCAAGAATAGAAATGTGTTGTCTTATTAAAAGAATCTAAACAAGTGGGACAAAAGCAGTTGGGTGAGTGTGACATAAAATCTTCAACTTTTGCTTAACATTTATAAGAAAAATAAAATTTATTCCTTGCCGTTGGAAAATGTCCCTTAGCAAATATCTTCAAAAGGTTTTTTTGCCAAATGACGGGAAAATGATCTCTTGGATTAAATATTTTCAAGATGCTGAAAGAAGAAATACAGGCATCTTTAAAATTGTGCTTGTAAGGATTTAGCAGGGTTAACAACAGAAGAGCTAAACCATATATGTCACCATGGCAGCTATCATTTTCTCAAAAGAAGTTATTAAGAATGAAATCTGCTGATAAATTGCATAACTTGCCACACACAAGCACTTTAAAACACAGTTTGGATCTGAATTTGACATTAGAATGACTTTGAAATTTATAGGCCAAAAAGGAGCAGATGTGTCCATTAAACCAAACAGGTACAGCCAAATTCTTTATACTGCAACTATGTGGAAAAACACACACCAGTGCTGTACATAGTCACTGTTTCTTTGAAGCTAATAAAGTGCAAAACTTACCATGTTGGTCAATAAAGCCTCACTGAGGCATTTAGTTATAAGAATTAGTGGCTGGATTTAAGGAACACAAAGCACTATTGAAAGAAAAATTCTGCCAAGTACTAAAAGAGTTCAAAAATAGCTTGATATGGTTGATTATGTATAACTGAGTTTTGCTAAGATTGCTATCTACTAATTACTTATTATAATATATATAGCTGAGGTATACTGGGATTTTTCACAAGGTCTCAGTATATGTAGCCTGAAACAGATGAATTGTTTGATCTTTTCCAGGAGAATGAATATGAAGTAGAAGTTATTCAGGTCTTCATTAATCTCTGGGATATAGTCATATCAGTCATATGCAAGACCTAAACAACTTCCTTAAGTAAATGTCAGCTCCCATGGCATCCCTTAAAAACATGTGGCCCAGACCCAGGTTTTGGCCAATTGCCGAAGCTATACACCACCCAGTGGAGGTCCTGAGGTCAGTTTGCCTTAGCAGAGCAAAGAGCAAAGGCATTGACATGGAGAGACTTCACAAGACTGTCTTTTCTCTCATAAAATTGAAAGTTGGTAGTCTCAAAATGGAGATTCAAAGTTGATCCTCTTTCTGATTTTGTAGTCTTCTACTGAGACCAGCTGACCAATTTGGAAAAAATAAAGTTTTTTGATTTATAAACAAAGCAAAATGAACTGAAACGGTTTTATTTAAATGCAAGTGGATTTTATGCAAATTTAGAGTAGGAAAAGTGCAAGTTTCTTTCTATAAAAGTATCTAAAAGTATCTTTCTATTCTAAGTTCAGATTCAAACTGTCTTAATAGTTATACATACACTTACAGTTATATTTATATTATTATGTATGCATATACTATTATCTATATTTGTATGTGTATATGTATAGGTATATTATTTACATATATTATATTCAGTTTTGGTAATCAAAGCCCTCTGGTGCCAAAGGAGCCTTGAATGCCAATGTTTTCCCAAGTCAGTGGGTTTCCTCTATAGAAACGTTGTTTTCATCTGCCTAGCAAATAATTGAGTCACATAGCTAGTATCCCTGTATAGATAGAGAAGCTGTAACCCTTGTCTTCACAATTATAATGAAGTCTGATGGTTTTAATTGAGCCTATCCATTTGCATGAAAATTTACTTAGCTTTCCTGTGGCCTTATTCCCTGTTTGAGCTATTTTAATATTTTAATTTTCAAGAGCATTTCTCCTTGCTCAATATTCACATCTGTCAACACCAATAGGCACTTTGAGCCACTCTTTTGATTCCTTTCATTTATCTTCAATAAACCGTGTAGGTAGACATAGGCATACACAAAAGGCTGCTTCAAATACATCCATCTCACCTCCACGAATGAATATACTAAATAAAGCTTCCAGTCACCTAAACTGAATCTGAATAACTGAGGACTTCATTCAGTCTCTTAGTAATAATCTTCTGCTTAGCTGAATAATTTTTCCTGACTCCACGAATATAGAAAGCCACAAAAGCCAAAATGACATGTGCAGCCAACCCAGAGAGCCCCAGAGCTCATCCTAAGGTACCCTGTGACTCAATAATTACAGTTCAGGGATGAGCCCAACAGACCAGAAGCTTCCTAAATCTTAAACTATCAACTCACCAAAGCCCAGCTGTCCTTGAAGCAATGGAGTTTTAAAGGATCCATAATTTTACAAACACTGGCAAAACATCTATGTTTTTTTATGTGACTTTACCCCTTCATAACAGAGCAGTGAGATCAAAAAGCTGTTCAACTCATAATTAGGTAATCTGACTCTGCAAGGCCTCCTGAGTGTTCAGACTTCTTGTATGCATCAATTTTCTCTTCTAACTACTCTACGGCTCGTTCTGCGATGCATTCTTAGTGTTGACCGGAGCTCTGCTAAAAGAGAAGGAAGAAGCCTGAAGTCCTAATTAAGAGATCTTCAGGATGATTCACTACTCATCTTGGCTTTGATGCTTCTTAGATAGAGAATTTTAAAATAAATAAAAAAAAAAAAAAAAAAGGGCAAAAAACCCCAGATGCTTTTATCCCTAGGGTAGCATCCTAGGAAATTTTATTCAGATCCAGCTGCTGCTATCACTCTCCTGTGCTATGCTTCTGCTACAGGTGGATCCTCTGTCTCACCAGAAGCAGAGTGGGACATGCCACACAGTCCACTGATTCTTCTACTACTCTGATCTAGTTTTCTTGTTTGGATAAGTGTTTGCAGATAATCCTAAAACAAAATCCTAAAATAAAAGAAAATTTTCTTGAAATACATACCCGTGTGGGTCTAAAATATAAAGAGGGTCTCAGTTCCTCTGTGTTAGAAAATAAGCACTTCTCACCTTGCCTCTTATCAGAATTCTGTTTCAAAATACTCTTCCACATGTTATCAAGCTGGCCCCTCTTCTGTGAGGCAGCAATAGTGACGGGTTTGGTTTATTGCCTGCCCTCAGCCATGGTGAACCAGCCAGGGCTATGATGGTGACTTTGGGCAGCCTGGAAACGCAAGCCACAACCTGCAGCCCTTGCGCCTCTGACAGCCCTCCTGTTTGCTTACCTCCTTTTCTCTACCTTACTGTCCTTCCAGATAAACAACCAGCCCATATTGATTTTCCCCCTGTTTGTCACAGTTTTTGCTACATCTGTATGCAAATTTGGTATTTCATAAAATCACAGGACCATGGAATAGTTAAGTTTGGAAAGCCCCTCTGGAGTTCCTCTAGCCTTACCTAGTCAGCTAGAGCAGGTTGCTCAGGGCTGATCCAATCATGTTGTGAATATCTCCAAGGATGGAAACCCCACAACCTCTTTGTGCAACCTGTTCCAGTGTTTGACCACCCTCACAGTAGAAGTGTTTTCTTATGTTTAATTGGAATTTTCCGCATTTCAGTTTGTGTCCAATGACTCGTCTTGTTACTGAGAACCACTGAGCAGAGTTTAGCTTCATCTTCGTTAGATCCTCATGTTAGGCATTTACACATATTGGTAAGATCTCATTTTAGCTTTCTCCTCTCCAAGCTGAACAGTCCTAGCTTTCTCAGTTTCTCCTCCTATGAGAGATGCTCCAGTCCCCTGACCATCTTTATAGCCTTTTTCTGGACTCATTTTTATATGTTTATGCCTGTCTTGTACCGGGGATCCCAGCACTGGACCCAGCACTCCAGATGTGTCTCACCAGGGTTGAATAGAGGAGAAGGATCACCTCCTTTAGCCTGGTGGCAACTCTCTTCCTTATGCCACCCAGGAGGCTGTTGTTTTTTTTTTTTGCTGGCTCATGTTCAGCTTGGTGTGCAGCAGGACTCCCAGGTCTTCTTCTGCAAAGTTGTTTTACAGCTGGTAAGCCCCTAGCATGTATGGGCACATGAAGTTATTCCTTCTCAACTGCAGTACTTGGTACATCCCTTTGATGAACTCTCTGAGATCCCTGCTTACTCATTTCTCCAGGCTGGCAAGGTCCCTCTGAATGGTGGCACAACCAATTCTCATACCATTATGTAGGCAATCTCAGCTTTGTGTGGTGTTACTGAAATAGTTGCCTAGGCACTGATATCCCTACAGGATCATATTCTGCAAAGGTTTTTGTGTGCTCCCTTCCATTTATCTATGGAGTTTGGCTGTTTCTTACATAACCCCCCTTTGGACCTGTGAGGTCCAGCCCTCCCTCATGGTGCTATCTGCAACTTTTGTCAGTTTGTTATTCAGTTGTTATTCAACATAAATATGATCAGCAGTTTTTCCTGTCCTCAGCAGTCTTTTTCAACACCCTCTTTAGTTATCTTAACCTCAGGCCAAAGCCTAGTCAACAGAGTAGTCATTTGTTTGCAGTCCTAACATCACCCCTCTCCAAAAATGCATGCAATACATATTTCCAAATCCCATCATTTATGTACTGCAGTTGAAGATAGTGTTACACAGCATTTAAAACTTATATATTTAATCATCTCACAGTGACAGAAGGAAAAATGGTTCTGATTTCAATATTGAAGATTTTCATGCTATTAGATATAAAAAAAAAAAAGAATGAACTTATGTCAATGCAGAGGACATTCTGTTCTGTTCTGCTCTGTTCTGCTCTGTTCTATTCAAACTCATCTCATAGAATACCAAATGAAGTGTACTCAAATGATTGATAATGTATGTAAATTATTGTGATGGAGTGCATTGTTTTTACTTTAACACAGTATCATTTATTTTCTAAATACAATCTTGTTATTGATTAAATGTGGAATTTATTTTACTCTTTTACGTTTAAATTCTTTCAGAAAAAAAACATGACATATAAGAAAACTTCTTGGATTTTTTTAATGAATCTTAAGACATTTGTCCCTTCTAGAAGCAACTCACGACTAGCAGTATACAGAGAATGATTGGAATACTGATTACAAACCATTTCCTGCAAAGTAATATGCTGAAGGTAAATCAACATTCAGATCACAAGATCTGCAATGTAAATGAGAAACAAAACAAAATAGTCAACGATGGTTAGTAATTTATTAAGTTTTCAAGATCTCTTTTTTTTATTTTTATTTTTTAATTATTTTATTTAGATTTTTATTTATTTGGCCCCCTGAGTCAGGAAACTGCTTCAAAGGGGGAAACTTTTGGATCTAGAAATGGGTTAAAAAATAATGAATTTGCATCCACAATGTTTTTAAGTACATGATACATTACACAGTTGGACCCAATGCATTATTTAGTCACTATCGACTTCCCTAAAATCTCCAAGAAAATCAGCTCTATGACACTTTTTACTATTCTGATACTTTTTAGTAGGTTGCTAATTTTCTCTGAGGAGGCACATTCAAAATGTCCTAGGTCTTAACAAAACCAATCCAACCATACTGTAAGGGAATGTGAACTATAATGTACTATTCACGGAGCTGGAGAAAGAACAGCTGCAAGAGAATCACTCAGGAGCTTGATCATTATGGCAATGTGTGTGAGATGTCCAGATTCAATCCCCTCTTTTGAAGAATATTTACTTGTTTATACACAACTGAACCAGAATTATTTTGAGATGTGAAGACATTCTTGCTCAAGAATGCATTTCTTAGTCTAATCACAGAAACAGTATCAACAGGTTATATAAACATTTCACAGAAAATTATATGCAGTTCAATAAATAAATAGATAACATATAAAATTATAAAGAAATATAAAATAGTTTTATGTCTCTGAAATCATAGGACTAGAAAATTATATTTGTTTAGCTGCTTTTGTTAGAAGTTAGTTGCTAAATTATTATTTTGAATATTATGTAGTTCATCATGTGGCACCAAATAACAAATACGCAAATAAGTATTTTCCACTTTAGTTTAATAATAAAAAATTCTTGGGTTTATTTTCTAATTGTGAAAAAGAACTACTGTTAACAGAAACATATACTCATAGATGTACTTAGTTGCACAGCAATGATGGAAGCAGGAAAGCCTGTTCTTTGACACAAGATAACATTAAGAAATTTCTGTAATGACTAAAAAGTATTTTTCAAAAAATATACTCAGGCTTCTCAAAATATTCATATTCATACTCAACCATTTGGAAAATATAATGTAAGAAAAATCAGTCAATTGATTACTGCTATATGTGTGAGTTAATTGTGTCAAATAGCACCACACATTTCCAATGCCATGAAAAGAGAAAGATTCAAAAATTATTAGAACTGAATGGAACTTTTTTCCCCTATATCTTACTTTGCCATAACAGATATAACAGAGTTCACATTTACTGAAATATTGGTTACTCTGGATCTTTCATTCCTTTGAGAAGGGCAATAATTTGTGATAGTTTAGGACACTCAGAAAAACTGCTTATCTTACTTTTCAGTTACCAGCCCAAAGCAAAAAAAACCCCATCCTTTCTGTCTTTAATTAATATTTTGTAATCAAGTATGTGAATTCACAAAAGAAACTAGTTCTTCTTCCATTGCTTAAGGTTTGTCCTAGCATAATGATATTCAGGAGATATCATCATTAAAATGTAACAGATTCCTGTATAGGAGTAATGTATACTTTAAAAAAAAAAAAAAAAAAGAAAAGAAAAACAAAAAGCAGCTAGTGGGTTTTGGGTTTTCTTGAGTGAAGTTTTTTCCAAATTGTATTCCTTTTTTGGAGGACAACAAAAAGTCTACAAAGCTCCATTTGTAAAAACAAAAGACACTTTCCCATTTGGAGTTCCATCAAAGGAAATGTATAAAAAAAAAAAGTTGTATGAAATACAAGTTTGGGAAGTCTGAGACTGAGTTTCCATACTCAAGTGTGGAAATAATGTGTTCCCTGATAAGGAAACACTGGGGGTTTTATCAGTTGTTGTTGTTATGATTACTATTTTATTCTTTACATCTTTGACTGATGTAGATGATTAACAAGGCTGGATAAGAAGTAAAGAAAGGGAAATATTCCCAGTTCACAATTTGTTGCTGATGTTACTCAAAAATTAGGAACGTACCCCAATGTATAAGTAAGCTAACTATATCGACAATAATCATGATCTCTCTCTTCAATTTATCTATTTATTATACTGTCAGAAAACACCCTTCATAGCTTTGAAATTCAGCTCCTTTCAGGCAACAATAGCTACCAGCATAAAACATTTGAGATATTACATTTGATAAACATTATTAATGATTATTCTCATATTTCTATGATAGACAGCAAAGTATGACTAAGTTGTTACAAAGTGATTGTACATGAGTTCTGTTCATAAACAGAAGTAATAAGAACAATTTAAAAGTGCAAGAACTGCTTCTTATCAAAACTGTCAATACAAACTCTTAAGCCTCAAAGAATGCTTGAAGTTAAGGAACAGAATACATATCCGGTGAACCTGACATTGATGTGTGATGGATGGGATTGATGTCAATGTTGAAGACAAGGCTCCTGGAATATGCAGTTAACCAGATTATGAACAAGTGATTTAGAATAGCTGGGAGCGAGAGGACAGAGGATACGACAGTGAGGGAGGGATCTCTCTGTGTCGTGTGGGTCTGCTTGCAAAAATGAATAAATCATAGAATCATAGAATCATGGAATCATTTATATTGGAAGAGACCTTTAAGATAAAGTCCAACCGTAAACGTAACACTGCCAAATCCACCACTAAACCACGTCCTCAAGCACCACATCTACATGTCTTTTAAATACCTCCAGGGATGGGGACCCAACCACTTCCCCGGGCAGCCTGTTCCAATGCTTGACAACCTTTTCAGTGAAGAAATTTTTCCTAATATCCAATCTAAACCTGCCCTGGCACAACTTGAGGCTGTTTCCTCTTGTCATATCGCTTGTTACTTGGGAGAAGAGACCGACCCCCACCTCGTTACAACCTCCTTGCAGGTAGTTGTAGGGAGCCATAAGGTTTCCCTTCAACCTCCTCTTTTGCAGGCTAAACAACCCCAGTTCCCTCAGCCGCTTCTCATAAGACTTGTTCTCCAGACCCTTCACCAGCTTCATTGCCCTTCTTTGGACATGCTCCAGCATCTCAATGTCCTTCTTGTAGTGAGGGGCCCAAAACTGAACATAGTATTTGAGGTGCAGCCTCACCAGTGCTGAGTACAAAGGGACAATCTCTTCCCTAGTCCTTCTGGCCACATTATTTCTGATACAAGCCAGGATGCTATTGGCCTTCTTGGCCACTTGGGCACACTGCTGGCTCATGTTCAGCCGACTGTCGATCAACACCCCAAGGTCCTTTTCTGCCAGGCAGCTCTCCAGCCACTCTTCCCCAAGCCTGTAGTGTCGCATGGGGTTGTTGTGACCCAAGTGCAGGACCCGGCACTTAGTCTTGTTGAACCTCATACATTTGGTGTTGGCCGATCAATCCACCCTGTCCAGATTCCTCTGTAGAGCCTTCCTACCCTCCAGCAGGTCAACACTCCCACCCAACTTGGTGTCATCTGCAAACTTACTGAGGGTGCACTCAATCCCTTTATCCAGATCATTGATAAAGATATTAAACAGGACTGGCCTCAATACTGAGCCCTGGGGAAAACCACTTGTGACCGGCTGCCAACTGGATTTAACTCCATTCACTCCAACTCTTTGGGCCTGGCCATTCAGCCAGTTTCTTACCCAGTGAAGATACACTCCTCCAGGCCATAAGCAGCCAGTTTCTCCAGGACAATGTTGTGGGAAACAATGTCAAAGGCTTTACTAAAGTCCAGATAGACAACATCCATAGCCTTTCCCTCATCCACTTAGTGGGTCATCTTGTCATCGAAGGAGATCAGGACAGTACATAGTGTTTACAAATTTGGCTTGATAGGTTACAATGGCCTTTTTTATGAATTTCACTTGATAGGTTTCAATGGCCTTTTTCTGTTTAACACATACATTTTTTCTTTCACTTTACTGCTGTGTTGATTTCTTATGCCTAAAATATACATGCCAGTTTCATATCTTTCTTCTCATTTTCCAAATGCATCAGTTGGCTGAAAACTAATTCAGGAGTTGCAGTTTTCTGTTATATTCACTGTTGACGATTTCTTCTGTGCAATGTTGTAACATACTTTCACTGTCCGTGTGTGCACTTCTGTGACAACAGACCAAGCTGTTAGGAAGCAATGGAAGATCGGTGTGTGAATTTCTGATGACAGGTAGCTGATAATTAATTCTCTTTAATTATATTTTTTTTTCCCCACCTGACCTCCAGCTGAAATGTTTACTCAAAGTTTCAAGGTCTCAAAGACTATGGCAACATCTTATTACATTTTCCTCTGACTAGCTCAACCCAACCCTCTTTCTCTCAGTTATTGACACCAGGCTGACAAGCCTTAAGGGCAAATGAGAGGGTGTCCATAAAATTGTGCCTTTGTCACCAGGACTTTCTTGTACTACTAGCAAGCCAGTAACAAAATACTTGCTTGACATCTGGGAATTTTCCATCTTTATCATATACAATAAAATTTGATATTAGGTCTTTCCTGCAGGGCTTCAGTGGTAGGAAGATTACTACAAAATAGGATCTCATTGTTTGATTCATCATCAATGAATGTTTAATTCCTCCAAAGACAGGGTTAATGGAATTATTTAAGCTACTGATTGTAGTAACTGTTGAGATTCTGATCTTTCAGCCTATAAAAAAAAGCAGAAATTTTGATCGTATGTTTTACGGTAATTCTTATTAAAGCTTGAATTCTTCTATTAACATGACCATCACCAAAAGAGAAATTTTGGAAATTAGAAGATATCTAATCATTAGCTGCTGCTAATGTCTAAATAATGCTCCCAGGTTATATAAACTTGACTGCCCCTTTTTAACTGGCTCCATCAGCTGTCATGAGGAGAAAACTGTTAGTTGTCCTTGAGCAGACTGCAACATCAATTGTTTTTCTCTGAATGGAGACAGGAAGAGACCAATTCCTTCATTCAGAACTTTCAAATCACTAACATTTGAATTTTACCATAATTTGTTTGTGGTTTTTTGGGTTTTTTTTGTTTTTTTTTTTTTTAAATGAGATGTATTCATTGGAAAGCATTTGGCACAGCAAGGCACTACACACACTGTTGTTCTTGTCTGGAAGCTCTGGTTTTGTGCTACTTCTACTTCCAGAAAGACTGGGAGAAAACAAAGATACCATACATGTTCTATGGCAATATCAGAAAGTGCCTGTCTTCAGAAGATTACTCATGGCTCAAATCATTTGATTGACCGTCATTTATGTGATGCATCAAAGTAATTATGGTGATTTACTCAATTACTTGTTCCCAATTAACTACTTTAAGCAAAATTTGCGGCATAAGTTTTGCAGAGAATAGTAGTTATGTTAATACTCCAAATTCACATCAGCAGGCTCCTTAACTCAGAAATGCAATAAAAATTAATTAAGAAAATTATAAAAGTTTTATAATAGATAACTTTTATTTTACTTTACTTTTTGTAATGTAGATTAGGTACTAGATCCACAGAAAAAGGAGTTCATCCATATAATGCCATTGCTCCTGTGGACCTTTAAATATGTTAAAGAGTTCTAACTTTCTAAGAAAGGGAAAACAAAGCCCTTAATCCATTCAGGCAGTGAAACACTGTGATGATAAACAAGGAATTTAGAACTTTAGAATTTATCTGTCCTTTTAGCACCATATAAATAAAGAAAACTTGTTTCTTCAAAGGAAAGCTGATTATCTCTGGCTTTATATTCAATATGATATGTACCTTTGCAAAAAAAACACATTTAAGTGGTAGCCTTCTACTCTGTATACTCAGTTCTTCATCTGTAGAAAGACGTGCAGGCAAAGATTCAATCAAGACCCAAAAAATCAACCTATGCAAATATCAGCAAAATATTCAATACATGAGTATAACTTAACAGCATATTTAGCTAGTTCTGCAGAATTTTATATGTTTCTTCTAACAAACAACTCTGTTTGGCTTTGATCTTTTACTTTATTCACTTGGACCAAATTAGAAAAAAATCATATTTAGGGAAGACAAAAATGGATAATGTTATCAAATTAAGCACGGAGTCTCACTTCAATGGTTGGGACATAATGGAAGATTTACAAGGTTACATTGACAACTCTAAAAACAATAGTTACTGTAGATGGAAGTAGACATTGATCTTCTAATAACTGCAAGAAAAACAATTGAGCTCAAATTGATCTTAATGATTACTATTGACATTTTTTGTACAGGTGGTTGTTAACAAATGACATCAAACACTTTCAGATCAGAAAGCATTACAAATACACGTACATCTGAAAAACAGCACTAAGCAAAATTCAGTTACTGCTCTTAGAGTCACTTAACCATTAAAAATTTCTTATACTCTTCAATTTCTAATGGGATTAATTTTCTTAGTGGCAAGTAATATGTAATTAAAATGTAGCTATTTAAAGGTAGTTCCAAGATTAATTCAGACTTTATACATTTCACATTGCATGGAAATGGACGATAGGTGGTATATCTTTTGACAACTAGAATCAATATCTAATTACCTACAGCACATTCCAGCAATTCAGCATAGATGAGAACCTGAAGCATTTCTTTCTAAGGAAATCTCAAGAGTAGATTCAATTACATCCTGAAAATTACTTCTGTTAGTCATTTGCATGCTTGTTTTATAAAGATTCTCCTTTCTTTACCCTGGTAACATTTTTATTTGTTTTCCTTGAGGTCTGCTTTCTGAAAGTTGCACTTAACCTTGTAACGATCACACAACTAGTTTCTCTGACATCAGTCTATTGAAATGTATCTACTCTGTGTACAACTACATATAAATTTTACAGAGAAAAGTCATCAAAGTTTGTATTTTGAGCACTGACTTATTGACATAAATATAATTTGCTGAAAACCATCCATACAACATTACTACTGGTATATTTTTGTGCAAGTTACAGCACATGCCAAAGCCACTAGAGTGACACAAGTGATACAGCAACAAGAGAGCAGAACTCAGTGCAAACAAACCACTGACATATTTCTAGCTTCTCAGGAGAGCTTTTTAGCTTGTGCTACATTGTTTTTCAAGCCAAAGCCAGGTAGTTTAAAATCAGGTCATAGATCTCTTTGTAAAATACAGGTCCAGCAGTGACATCAGTATAGAAATAGTGTGAAACAGGACTTTATAAGCATGACCCACAATGCACATAAAGCTTTAGTGTGTTGATCCTGGAAAGTCGTTTTTATTACAATACTGCTTTATTTTCTTTAATTTTATTGAAAATGAATGTTACTGTAAGTTCTTATCTGATCTTTTTACAATTGAATTTTCTTCAACGAAATTTCATCCCTAATACACTGATATGTAAACACACTTTAAAAAAAAAAAATAAATAGCTTATTCCAACATCTAGAATAATTTGGAATTTTTGTGAGATTTTTTTTTTTTTTATGAATTTTGGGAAATACCCATTTCTTTGGAAAAAAATAATCAGAATGTCTCCTCAGAATTTCCGACTTTTTAGTTCAAAAAATTGATGTAACACTTCCCTATCATGGAGGGTCTTGTCAGTTTTACTCTTTTCCTGTCAGGTATCACAAGAACCCAGGGCTCTCCATTGATCACATGGCCAAACTGTCTTCGTGGAAACTAGGTGGGGAGAGGGAAGGAACTTGGGTAGCCAGCCCTTAGCAGTGTTCCAGGAAACTGATGAAAATCTCCCAGATATATAGATGGAAAAAAACCCACAAAGTTATGGAAAAGAACTTTCTTAAAGTGAATTAATTAATGCTGTCCTTCCCTGCAAACTGTTCCCTTTGAGAATAAACAAACAAAAAAGAGGAAAAATTATTTTTAATTAAATGAGGAGGTCAATTAATCTCTTTCTAAACAACAGCAAAAAATCTAAAATAAAACAAAATAAGAGAGACAGGTTTTTTCGCTGGACACCGTCTGGAACTCTGAAGAAAGACATTCCAGTTTCAGCAGAAATGGCAAATACTAGACTTCTCTCTTTTAGTGTTTCCTTGTTTTATTTGTGTGATTTCCAATCTGGTATTGAATTATGCTAAAAAATAAAGTCTACTTCTGTTATTGTGAGTTTAGATGAAATGAACATTGGAATAGCTTTAAAATATAAAATGAACACTTAATGCCAGAATATTGCTTCTTTCTAAGACTTCTCAAGCTATGCATAATTGTGGGCATAAATTCTTTTTCCCTGCTCAGTACTGTGTTACTGTCATTCTTAGCTGTATGAAAATCCCACAGTTTATCTTCCTGTTATGAGCTGTGTGGATTTAACTCTGTGCTTTCTTCATAGAACTGAAGAGTCGTCTTTCACAATAGGTCAATTTCATCAAAAAGTAAATAAAGTAAATAAAATAACCCTTCCTGTACTATGTTCTCTCATCTAAGAAATAGTCATACCTTGATTGCTCAGGATTTAATTAATCTACTGGGTCAATGCAATTTGGATGACTGTGTAGTCATACCTTGGAAAGAACTTGCCAGTAACATGAATTCAATGCACAGCTATTCAAAATATTAAAAAAAGCCCCAAAAACCAAAAAACAAAAAAACCCAACCAAAACCCCAAACAACAACCAAACAAACATAAGTTACATTTCTGATGCAGATTCCAGGTGAGACTCAGACTGTAACAACTGCAGCTTGTTCAACATGAGGTCTTTCTTTTGTATTTAAAATATTTTGTGAAAACAAAAGAAAAGGTCAAGGAAGACTATTATGGAGCAAAAGGTTCATACATATATAACCTATATTGCAAAAAAAAAAAACTGAAAAAACAAATCCCCTGAAATGTGTATTTGAAGTTATATGAAACTTACCTTTCAGTTATATGAAAGTTACATTAAAGGAAAAACTGAAGAAATACGAACTAGTTTTCAACTACTATATGCTCTTAAATTATTTTTCCAATTTGAAAAGTTTCATTATTAATATACTTTCCATTCTCACAGAAGTCACTCTTTTTTGAAGATACTATAAAACAAACTTTTTTGTTCCTAGTAACAGGAAGGTTACATCTGTTGCGTCTCTTAATTATACACCACACATACATGCATACAACACACACATAAGTATATGAATAAAATTAGATCAATAAAATATATATCATTTTGTTCTTAAAAGGATAGGATAACTTATACCCAAGCTGTACCAGAAATTTGTCCTGGCTCCATGATCAATAATGCTATCTCTCTAATTTCTTTCATCAATGTTTTGCTAGGTATCAAGTTGGTCTAAAAGTTGCATTTTGCAAGATTAAATGTAGACTCAGGTCTTAGATTCCTAATAGCAATGTATAGTCTTTCCCTAAGGATGATCGGATATCTATTTTCTCACACTTAAAAAAAATGGGCAACGGAGGGGCAATTCATAAAACCCTACCTATATACTCTCAAAGCAGATGCAGTGGACATCTACCTTCTGAAATCCCAAGAAGAGTGATTAATTGTCTTTTAGATATCTTCACCCAATCTTCTACCACCTGCTAAAAAGGTCTTTTTAGATCCTAAAATTGTTTGGGCCTACAGTGCTTTTATCTGAAACAGTAACCCTGTGTTCCCTTTATAGCCAACGGAGAGAAGTATACACTCCAAGAGCACATTCCATATGAACCGTTTCAACCATTAGCCTTTGAAAGGGATAAATCTTCACTTAAACTTGTCTATCTTTCTCCTGGAACTAGAATTCTAGCTCAGGATTTAGCAGCTATATTACAAGTATCTAAAGTTAGGGGGGATAAATTCCAAAACAATCTCAATTTTAGCATGATCAACACTGGAAAAAAATGAAATGTTAATAGAAAATTACAAATAATGTAATAATTAAAAAAACCCAAAACTTTTGTTTGTCATTAGTAAGTATATAAAAGATACAACACAATGGCATTTCTTTTGAAAATATCATTTTTTCATATTAAGACAATATCAAAAGATTCAGTCTACAAGAGCCTGAAGGTGGTGAATGGAAATTAATTGAATTGAAAGGCAAGCAACTGAAAGTTTATCCCTACCTTGCATTTACATAAAATTTAGTCTTAGCTGCAAGTATAGACACTGACCTGCAGCCTTCCTGTAACTCCATTGTCTCTAGCAGAGTTTAACCATACATACAGGTCTGTTTGTTGATCTCTTCTCCAACAGAGCTGGAAGACCTGACTTCTGATGTTTAAATTGTACTTGGAAGTGATGACTGCTGTTCACAAAACACTTTTTGGAATCCCTGTTTTCTCATCATGCAGCTTGGTAGAAGTTAGACCTATTTTAGTTTTCCTTGTTTCTGTGATCTCAAATTTGTGCCCACAGAGAACCAGACATAGTGAAGATCAGTGACATCAGACCTTTAACTTTGCTTTTCAGCCTTGGCTTAATTCACTTCTAAATACACAGGAAACACTGACATGAAAAACTGCTATGCAGCTTTCTGTGACTTTATAAAGAATTCCCAGGGGTCAGACTCCTGCCAGTTTAGGTTCTGCTTACATGTTTATGTTCAGTTTATAATGCTTACATGGGGTAAATTGAACTTGACATACTGGAATACGCTGCCAAGAACATCTAACTTTCTATAAGATATCCACAAAGCCCAGCATGGAAGAACTAGGATCAGGCTAATAGAAACTCATATGAAATAGGCTCTGCAATTTTTTCGTTGCATTTATCAACAGAAACATACTGGTTTATGTACTTTCTTATGATACAAAAAGTAAAAAATACAGAACTTTGTCTTTAGCTGCTGTTTAGACTGAGCTTCAGTTATGCCTCATCTGCTGGCAAGGGCAAGTAGCAATACCAATGCTCTCCTTTCCCGGAATTTGGGATTTAGGAAAATGCAAGCCTTTGCCAAAGCTTCGCAAGAGTTTGCTGATGCAAGGTGCCCTAGAGATGCAGTGAATGAGTTAATCTTCTACATGTTGGCTACATGCTGTCCTGAGCAGCTCTGCCATCTTTCTGAGCAGCAAAACCAGGGTGTAATCTTTCTGGGGAAATCGGGGTAACAAATTGCTTGAACAGCTATAACCACAATGTTCTTCATGCGCTTTCTGTCACTAGGGCCGTCAAGCTTGAATAACTCTGACTTCCATTAGTAGAAACTATCTAATGATCTATGCACGTTAGATTTATCTATTTTTGTATAACGAATTCCCCATAACGGATTTTAGACCCAGATTTATTTATTTTTCTTAGTCAGGAACGAGTTTCTTTCAAAATTAGTAAATGACCACATGAATTTTAGCATTCTCAAAGTTCTTCTCTAGGCCAATTGGTTATTGTTTAATGGGTCCAAGGCATACATTTAGTTGGGAACTGGAGCTCTTTTAATGAACTGGAATAATTAATTTGAGATTCCCTGAGGATTTTATCTCTTAGAATACAGTGGGTTAGATATAGATTCTGAAAGAATTACACCTATAGGAGGAAAAGGCCTAAGGGAATTCTGTACAAATAAACAAACCAGTCATCCCTGCTACACCTTTCTTATGCATGGTGCATTACATTGTTTGAGAAAATCAGATCTATTCAGTGCACGGGGTTATCTGTGAGGTGTAATGATACTCTCAAATTTTGTGCCATTACCAGATAATCTTTCTAGTTCTTTGTGATCAGGAATTATAACTATTACGAGTGTCTCTCTCCTACTTGGAATACAGGTCTTCATGAAGCCTTCCCCGTTATGCTTTTCTCATTTCCTCTCATGGACAGAAAAATGCATAGCCTCAGCTTAACCTCTTACTACTTCAGGACTAATCCCAGTGTTCCCTGAGATACCTTGGATCCTGAGATGTTTTCTGTGGCAAAGTTTGGACTTAAACAAAAAAAACAAAAAAAAAAAAAAAGGAGGTGTTCCTTTCTTTTTTTTTTAATTGAGGGGATACCAAAGTTGACATATTTTGTTTTATCAGAAAAACTATAATGAAATTTTACTGTTGTCCCCAAACCGGATTGTTGCGGGATCATTCTATTTATTTCCATCAACTGCTTTTTCTCAAGCAACTAAGAACAACTTCTGATTTAAACTGCTCCACTGCTCCTCCACCCCTTTTTCCTCCCCCCCCACCTTCTTTATTTCCCAGTTTTTTTTTTTTTTCTTTTCCTTTGTCTTTTGTTTTCTGGATGGTCTTGTCTGGAGATACAAAGAATCAGGGTAAGAGTCTCAAAATACAAACAGTTATGACAGTCCATTTTACTTAATTCACTCTGTATTAGAAAAGTCAGAATCTAGAATTTAGTGTTGATAGTTAGACCAGTACAATAAACTGGTCTAAAACCATTTTCAATAAACACAAATAACTGGTCTTACCCCTCTGGCTCATTCAGAGTCCCGGAATAACTTTTCAATCTAGTACAAAACTGGCCACTCAAAGGATCTTGAAGACCATCTAGTTTTCATAGGCGATTTAGATACAGGCAAGGGGATTTGGTTAAGAAGACATTATTTCAGCTAGCAGATTTTAAAACTTTGGGTAAAGCTTAGAGAGTATTTTTCCTGTTTTTATTTTCTTTAACAGTAAAATGCTGAATGTAGGAGAAAAAACTATTTTCTTTGTAAAGACAGAAGGTAACTACTATATGCAAGAAGGAAGTAGATTATACTATTGATACAATTAATTGTTGATATTATTAATTCATGAATTGACATCTTATTCTTTTCAGAAATTAGATGGATTTTTTAAATTCTTCTTAAAGTCAGTTTTTGCTATTTAATCAGATGGGAGTTTTAAACAGTCTGCAAGTGTGTTAGAAAATACATATATGAAAGCTATAACCAAGGCAGGTGAAGGTTTAAGTGTCCTGATGAATAAATGAAATGGAGCTTATTGGCTTGAACTTAAGCATCTTCAAATGCAGCACTAATAGTTCAGTGAAAGACAAACAGTTGTTTGTTGTGGGTTGTTTTTTTTTTTTCTTCCCTCACCTAATAAGCCTAGAGGAACAAAGACTGTTGCCCTGTGGTGAGGACAATGCTTTCAATGTAGCAAGTGAGAGGTGGGAAAGTTTGAGCTAAAATGAAGCTTGAGGAAGCCTCAGACATCTCTGTAAAACTTTAGGTAGATCAATAAGCTTTTACCTGGGAATTATAAAGGTAATATTAATACAACATGGTTCAACTTCTGTGTCTTAATTGATGTAAAATATCTGGGCCTACTAATGGTCATTCTGGAGGGTATGGAAACTTTGAAATCTTATGTCAGACAGTGAACTAATTTGAGGTATGATCAGCTAATTTTAAGAGTAAGCCTAGCCTACAAATATTCCAGTAGTTGATCTTAAAATTAGCATAAAAGTATTTGGTATTGTCTGTGCAGAATGATATAGCACTTAAGAGTGCTCTCTGCATCATGCCTGAACTTTAATGTTAATTTTAATTTCAACAATAGCCTTAGACTATTTCCAAATGGGAAGTGTTTGGGAGTTTGAACAAAATGTATGTGTTTTACATGTACTTACGCACACACATTGTGCCATCTGTCTCAGGTCTAGGAACTCTCATGGTATCAGAATAATATATCAAAACTTTCCTGAGTTCAGAAATACAATTCAGTGTTTTAATTTGATAGTCCAAATATCTAAACCTCTCACTAATTTGAGTAAGCACTCCTTGAATTTTTATAAAATCATAAATCAAAAATTCTGAAATTCCATATATACTAGGGAGTACTAAGTGCTGATCTAACAGCTTTGCTCCTCTGATGATGACAACAGTAGGGTTTTAACAACACAATAAGAGAAAAATCATCTCAACTGTTAATGAGGTTGAATAGTTTCAGCATTGCCTTTTATTACCATTTTTTCTTCCTATTTTCTGTTAGGCTGAATTCACCCTCCCATATGGCTGGTGCAAGGTGTCATTCACCTCATTAATTGCACCTCTATACTTTTTATCTTGAGCAGAATGCTACTTTGTAAGCAGGCAGAGGATAAATTGTGAGTGTTTTGACAGATACCTGAGAAGAAATCTTAGACTTCATTCACTCCCCTTCAGTGTAAGGCGTTCACAGGATGACTCACTAAATATTTCTGGGATTAAATGTGAAGTAAAATCCGTTGACAGTCATTGGCTCTGAGGTGTAAAAGGTGCAGGGACTCTAGTACGTGTACTGAGCTGCACTGAGTTTTCCTGAAGTAATAAAGTGCATACATATATTATTTATTTTTCTGTTTAACACTGTACTCAGCTGAACAACTTTTCCAATTAGCTGTTATTCAACCAAGTGCTGCAGTAAGATATTTGATCTGTTTTGTGTATGTGCACATGTGCCTTTTTTATATTGACAAAAACTGTAAGATACTGAAATAGGAAAAAGACAGGTAGAGAAAAACAAGGAAAAATGGCATTTGAGTTTCCTTATTACTGAAAACAGACAGAGTAAGAACACAAAAGGAAGGAAGTGCAATGCAGACAAAAAAGACTGCAGAAGTCTTATGTGTGTTAATATAAAGGATGCAAAGCAAACTAAGTCAACATCAAAATATCAAAAACAAACAAACAAGCAAACAAGAAAAAAACAAAATTAAACAAACCATGTCTCAGAGAAGTCCTAAAATGAGCATGGGAGAAAATGGCTAAACGTGAATTTTTTTTTAAATTTAGATTCAGATCAAGACAGGCAGAACTGCTTGAAAATCTGCTCATTAAGAACTGTATCCTCTGGCATAGGTGCAAAGGAACACTGTATTCCAGAAATCATCCTTTAACCGGGATCCACAGAGACAATCCTGTGCAATATAGGGAGTAGGAGAGCTGAAACATGAATCAGAGGACTGATTCCTGTCCTGGCCCTGTGTTGCAGCCAGATGTGTTGAAAACCAGAAATCCATGTTGCTCTACTGACATTTACTTGGTATTCAGTGTGAGCATAACCACTTTACTCCAAGAAAAAGACAGAGAAACACAAAAAGTAGAATAAAAAGAAGAAAATTTTATTGTCTTGAAATTCAGCAATTTCCCTTCTGTAGAGCAGCTACTCAGACAAATGTAGTAGTTAAATGGTGTAATGTGCAATTGGACTGTTTTGATTATTCTGGTCTCCTGCTTCAGGTTTGCACAGTGACTGCTGGGGGGGTAAAAAAAAAAAAAAAAAGGAAGAAAAAAGAGTTTTCTTGTCTCTTTCTCTGGAGTTCCCACATCTGGCAGGTTGCAAGCTAGGTGTTTCATTAAGGGCTAGAAATCCCCAGATGATTTTGGTGGAAGAGTACTCCATCCCTCATGCCACGTCATACCAGGTTTTATGACTCTGTGTTCAGATCCTACACAGTGTGAAGAAATGAATGGCATTGAATCTCATCATGGTACATCTGAACAGGGATGCAATGGAGGGAATATTTCTGTGAGTGCTTTAACAGACAATTGCTGCGTAAACTCAGTAAACTACAGTACTGATAGTTGTGGCTGCTGTTTTCAAGCGTGCTTATAGGAATGCACATGGATGGGGTGGTGGAAGAGGACTGTCCTAGCAGTCAGTTGGATTAGCTACACAGCTATATTTTGATAACAGCTACATTTTGATATGTCAATTATCTAATTAAAAACTTTAAATGTCATGACTATATTTACTAAATATATGGCTTCCACTTTGACAAGAGTATCCAAGATTGGACAGTGTAAGAAAGCACATCACATCTAGTTCATGATCTTTTATTTTTTTAATTCAGACTCCCTATTTTCTGCCTTCTAAATTATGCTTAGCATAATTCAGGGAACCCTACTTACTTCTGTCTTAAATCATTGCCCTTAATTACACCATTCCTCATGATCCACTCCTTTTTCTTAACATCCACAGTGGATTTTTAAGGAATCAACATTCACCATATTTTCAGTTCCTACTTTTCCAAACTCCCTTTGAAAAGAACTAGCTGGAAATTTATCCCAGAAATCAAACCTGTCTGCATTTCTCATAAACTTTCAGCAATCCTTTCTGGCACCAACCCTTATCCTAGCCTGCTGAATTTGCACTGTACAAAGAGGGGAAAAAATGTCTTTCTTCAGTCTCTGTGTCTTAATATTACACATAATTTTAGGATACTTTTGAGATTTTGCCAAGCTCTTCTGGGTTTTACCAGATCTTTGAACTAACCTTGTTGCTCAGTTACAACTGTTCAAAAGAATAAGCCTATCCTGAAATCCAGCATAGCCTTACTCTAATACTAATCTTATCTGTCTTGGCAGAAGCTCAAACACTTGGCAAAAGAAATTCTTTCTCTCAAACTGCCACCAGCACACCAGTCTGATTCTTCAGCAAGTATATACCCATGGCTACAATTGTTGCTTCGATTAGAGGGAAGAACCCCACTTACCATCTTTCAAAATATAGTAGCTGCTGGTAGTCTTATTCATCATCAAGCTGATATGAGTTAGAGGCTATATGTGCCTTCATTTTGGCTTATGGTATTTCTGGAATCAACCATAAATCTTACTTTTCATCCACTACTTTCCTAAATCTTAAACCTATTTCAACATTGACTCTACTCTTAAGGACAATCAAGTAAATCCAGAAATTACTAAAATTAAGCCATTCATCCCAGTCAATAACAATTCTTACTTCAGTTCTGTGTAACTTACAGGCTGCCCCCCCAAAAAAAACCTCAGAACTTTCTTTCATGAACCTGAACCATAGTGCTAATCCTGTTTTAAAAATATCTCAATAATTCTACCTTTGTCATCAGAATTCATTTTCTTTCTCTAGCACTTCATATGATCTATGAATGAACTTAGCTACTTAACCCATCATTTCTTGTATAATATCCCCAACAATAAATCTAGTCAACCAAGAGCCCACCAATCCTTGGTTGACCTTAAGGTATTAGGTTACTGAAGAAAGCTCATATAAGCAGTTGTATAGTTAGGATCTACTAGCAGTCTAGATCTTAATCTCTTCCCAATCCTAAATCTAAATTTAGGTTGAAAGTAGCACACTGATTCTGATGATACTCTCTTAAACAATAAAAAAAACCTGATATTTTTCAGCATCAGTCATCATCTTCATTGTATGGGTCTTATAAGATTCACAAGGACACTTGAATCTTAAACTCCTATCCTTACCACGCATACCCATACCTTAAACATAACATAGCTCTGAAACACAAGTAACATCTATCCTTTACAAACAAAAGACATTAGCAGCACTGTCAACAAATTATTCTTGTCCAAGCCCTTAAGATCTTGCAGGATACAAGAAGAAACCTGCATGATATGGCAACAATGGTAATAGTTCAGTTTGTTCACCAGCTTTCTATTTTTCTAATTTACCTACCTCTACAGGCCCCTATGCAAGCATAAGAGTTTTCTCTTTGACATAATTCTCCATGCTAATACAACAGACTATGCTGGAACCATCAAAAGGCTGGTTCTTCAGCGTTTTCTCTCTTGCGTCCTATACTGAAATGCATGGTACCTGTGGCTTTAGCTGAAGTTTTGGAAATTTCCAAGGGTGACTGAGGCCACTCTATTTGCTGAGTAGCTATCTCTTTAGGGGACTGTGAAAAGCTTTGGCAAGGTTGTTCTTTTAATTCTAGTGAAAGGACAGAGGGTACCCAGATGAAGATAAAAAGTAGCAGCTAAATGAGAAGAGGGCAGCAAACTAAATTTTACATTCTTGGGTAGGTATCTCTCACATCCCACTTCATTTAGTAGAATATAATGAAAGAAGAATAATTTTAATTAAACTAGAAACTAAGTAAGTATTAGCTGAGGGAGTACAAAAAGAACAGTCCAAGCTGTGTGCTTGAACAGTATGTCCTATTGCCACTGGATTCTGTATGATTGTATTTCAATTAAAAAATCATTCTTATAGCCATGTTTCATATTTAAAATAATTGTTTCTTTAATAAGTTTATTCTTACTTACTCTTGTATCTTTCCTCAGATTTCACCCTATCTTCACCTTCATTTGCATTTCAGTGTAGGGTCTCTGAACACATCTTCATTGACTGTGGTGCTGTCCAGTCACATCAGCAGAATGAAAGCTAGGTAGCAGGTGGCAATAGTTATAAACCTTAAGAAAAAATCTTGGACTTTTCCACCTCTTTCTTGCCCTTTGCAGTAGTTATTTTGCATGGATAACAAGCAACACTAACCAGCGAGGCGTGACTGTATGGTCATTGTGACATGTCGTCATCAGTGCTCTCCACACTGACGGCTTTTCATCTGGAGCAGCAGAAAGACAAGACTAACAAAATGTTCCCAAGTTTTATAAATTTCTCCAATTTCTCAGGGATCCCACAGTCCAGTCTGATGGTACCCAGACTGAAAAGAAAGTAAGGAACTCTTGCTTTTCCACATAGGCAAGAGGGACAGTTAGCCTTTGTTGTATTTGAAAGCAAAATTAAGCTTGCATTGAATAGGTAAATCATGGTATTTTGTAATATTTGAATAATTACAATACAATAAGTGAAGCATTGAACTTCCATATATACTACTTAAAAACTACCGTAAAAATAACATTTTGAACAACAACATATTAATATTTTTATGTATATTGACCTGAATATTGAAACTTTAACTCCACTATATCTTTACCATTTGAGTTAGGTGAGCTTCAGTTATCTATAATGTGTTGATGCCTTTCTAGGGTCTAAAACTAGACAACGATAAGGCATTTTGATAGTTGATTTTGCATGCGTGTGCTCATATTGAGGGCGAAAATCATCCCTCTTGGCTTCCATTCCCTCTGGAAGGAAGTTTTCTCCAGGAAAAATACGCTAGTTGTAACTACTTTAATAACAAGAGTGTAATTAATAAGCTTCTATTTTCAGACAGTGGAAAGAAGCAAAGTTCTTAAAAAAGAAAAAAATATGGAAGATCACCTGTAATCCTTGTCAACAAGACAAAAGACAGGTGAGAACAAAGGAAGTCTTCTCTAGCTGCCTCTATACCAGAAAAGCCTTTTTGATACACCATTTATCCAAATAGAACTCAAATCCAAAAGAATTTTAATGACATGGTTAAAGAAACAGAGAAAAACTCTGGAAAAATTACCAAATAAATAATGATGTAGATGGAATAATGAAATCAGAAGTCATTGACATTTAGGATTTCAGAAAAAAACAAACAGAAAAAAAAATACTTGTGTAAAAATCAAAGGAAAATTGAATAATTGAAAATATTTCTCCAGGAAGGTATGCCTTGTTATAAGTAGCAGTGATGGGGGAGGAATATTTTATTTGCAACTTATGAAAATTCATGTAGTCATTAGTACATTAAGTTTGAACAATAACTAGTTTGTTGTGAAATCCAAACTTATTTGGTTCTTTATTGAGTGAGAAAAACCTCCAGTAACCGCCTTCCCAATCCATTTCCTTCTGATCTGTCATTGTAGAAATTTTGTTTAGATAATTCAAAGCAGTTTACATCTGACAAAGTTTATATGCTAACGGATATACCTGTAACAATCCAAATAATCACTATTTCTGTATTTATTGCACATAGTATGTTTCTCAATAGATAAATTTTATTTATTAATTTATTTATCTATATTTATTTAGAGTAGAATAGAATAGAATAGAATAGAATAGAATAGAATAAAATAGAATATTTCTGTTGGAAGGGTCGTACAGTGATCATCTAGTCCAACTGCCTGACCACTTCAGGGCTGACCAAAAGTTAGAGCATGTTGAGTATTGTCCAAATGCCTCTTAAACACTGATAGGCTTGGGGCATCAACTGCCTCTCTGGGAAGTCTGTTCCAGTGTTTGACCACACTCTTGGTAAAGAAATGCTTCCTAATGTCCAGTTTAAACCTCCCCGGATGCAGCTTTGAATCATTCCCACGCCTCCTGGATATCAGGGAGAAGAGATCAGCACCTCTCTCTCCACTTCCCCTCTTCAGGAAGCTGTAGAGAGTCATGAAGTCACCCCTCAGCCTCCTTTTCTCCAAACTAGACGAGCCCAAAGTCCTTAGCCGCTCCTGATAGGACATGCCTTCCAGCCCTTTCACCAGCTTTGTTGTCTTCCTCTGGACACATTCAAGGACCTTCGCATCCTTCTTAAATTGTGGGGCCCAGAACTGTACACAGTACTCCAGGTGAGGCTGCACCAATGTTGAATACAGCAGGATAATCACCTCTTTTGGCCAGCTGGTTATACTGTGTTTGATGCACCCCAGGATGCAGTTTGCCCTCTTGGCTGCCAGGGCACACTGCTGACTCCTATTGACCCTGCTACGTCAACCAGCACGGCCAAATCCCTTTCTGCATGGCTGATCTCCAGCCACTCCTCTCCCAATTTATACTTGTGCGCGGTCTTACTCCATCCTAGGTGCAGAATCTGGCATTTGGATTTATTAAATTTCATCCCATTGATGATTGCCCAATGCTCCAATCTATCTACATCCCTCTGCAAGGCATCTTGTCTCTCTTAAGAGTCAACAGCATCTTCCAGTTTGGTATCATCAGGAAACTTGCTAATGGTGCATTCAACTCCTACATCCAGATTGTTGATAAATATAGTGAACAGAACTGGCCCTAGAATTGAACCCTGAGGAGCACTGCTGGTGCAGTTTACACCGTATCTGGTCGCCAGCCAGATACAGCCCCATTCACCTTAACCCTTTGAGCTCTGCCCTTCAGCCAGTTCTTCATGCATCATGAACCTGCTCATCCCACAGTTGGACAACTGTGAGGATGTGAGGACGCTGTGAGGGATAGTATCAAAAGCCTTACTAAAATCAAGAAAAAATACATCCATCACCTTCCCTTCATCCACTAGGCAGGTGACCTTATCACAGAAGGATATCAAATTAGTTAAACAGGACTTTACTTTTGTGAACCCATGTGACTGGGCCTGATGGTTGCATTATTCTTTAAATGCCTTTCAATACTACTCAGTATAATCTCCATAATTTTTCCAGAAACTGAGGTTAGACTAACAGGTCTGTAGTTCCCTGGGTCTTCCCTCATGCCCTTTTTGTAAATTGGTGTAACATTGGCTAGCTTCCAGTCAGCAGGGACCTCCCCAGACTCCCAAGACCTTTGGTAGGTGATCGAGAGGGGTCCTGCCGTAACATCCGCTAGCTCCTTCAGTACTCTGGGATGAATCCCATCAGCCCCCATGGACTTGTGAACATTCAGCTGATACAGCTGGTCCCTTACAATTTCCCTGTCCACAAAAGGAAAGTCACTGTCCCCACACTCATGGTCCAACTCAGGCGACCAGACAGCCCAAGGTCTATCAGTATTATTAAAGACCGACGCAGAAAAAGCATTGAATGCCTCCGTTTTTTCTTTATCCTTATTAGTCAGATGACCATCTTCAACAACTATCAGTTCAAATTTATGTATTTATGTTAGTGCAGGGACTTGATGTGTGTTTTACAGAGGGGATCCAATCACTTCAAATTTTATTCTCTTTCTTGTGTGTCATTTCAACTCTGATGCAGCCAAATGCATAGCCAGACCTCTTTAACTGTTTCTAAAGGTATGATTATCTTGGTGGATGAAAGCGTAATTAGAACAGCTTTCTTTTCTGCCAGAAATCCTCCCCAGAAATAGCAAGCTGTAAATAGCTACATGGTCATTTCAGCTAAAAATTCAAAAAGGCTGACAAATAGACAGTTAGCTACATCACTGACTTCTGAACTACTGACTGATTACAGTTAAGGCATAGCAGTTTCTATGTTAGCTCGATTTCTTATTTTGTCTTTGACCTTTATCTGGTATTCCAGAGCTAAGAAAAGAAAAGAAAAGAAAAGGAAAAAGTGTCTCAAGCTCTTGCCATAAGAGTATTCTCAATCTGGCTATGTGATGAAGTTAGACAGTCAGTTGATACAAAACCTTACAGGTCCATTTAGTTACTGAATCTTTGCTGATTTATGCAGCTGAAGACAAGGTATAATAATGTTGACAGGTATGTATTATCTTACAAACTTTATAGAAATGCCTTTGTGCAGTTGAGGTTGCCAATGAATACTTAACTACCTGGATTGTGTAAATAAGGGTACAAGTAGCCATATAATAATATGCAATAAGAAGATATTTATTTTAAAGAAAAGACCTATGTATTACACTACTTACATTTGTACAATTGATATAATCAGTGTATATTATATATCTTATTTCTGTAGTGGTTTTCAAGAGATATCTAAGATGCAGAAGTATGCAATAATAGTGTATGAAGACTCTTTCTTCTCACTTTCTTGTCCTTTTAAAAAAACTCAGACCTCTTTTATATTCAGCTTGAATGTCTGCTTCTAATACTGTTCTAGAGCACAACAGTTTACAGAGAATTGAAAAAGCAATTTTCTTTGGACAGCTAGCTATTCTCCCTAATTTTCACCTGCCAAACTCTTTTCTATGAATGTTGACTCAATCGGATCAACTGCAGGCTTTAAAGATGTTTGATTAGCTGCCTGGCTTACCTTTAGCTACTCACTTTGCATGTAAACTGTCTACATACCCACCACTCTTCCTTTCCCACTGACACAGCTTTCTCCAGAGCTGCACTGAGCAATGTGGACATGATCTAAGACGATAAACACTTTTCATTTATGGACTACTTATAACTTCTGTTTTATTAACTGAAATAAGAATACACCAATAGTAAAAACGATATATATTACTTATATTGTGCACCTTCATTTTTTTATATTTTAGTTCAGTTCTTTATAGCAGTTCATTTGAAATCACTACAATAATGACTGAAGAAAGACCTTTACATATTTATTCTGCTGCACCCCAAAATACTTTCCAACAAATGGAATTTCCCAGTAATATGTCACTTGTTATATAAATAATATATTATTTTATATATATTATTATATATTATAGATTATTATATATTATAATATATTGTTATTTTTTATTATTATTATTATTATTATTATTATTATTATTATTATTATTATTATTATTATTGTAATATTTCCCAGTAATATGTCACTTGTTTTTTGAAATTCAGTTTCCATAGGCTTCAGGGTTTTGCCACCATTAGGTACATTGAATTGTCTCTTCTTTTGTAATCAGTTCTCATGATCTCAGTGGAATGACTCAAAATAATCAAGTAGTCTGTCTAAAATTTTAGAATCAATGAGTCACAAATTTTTACATGGAGTATAAAGGGAAACTGAGGAAATTAATACATCTAGCATGTTGCCTAATTTTTATGGCACTAAGTGGAAAAAATATTACCTGCTTACGCTCTTAGCTGGCAGCTACTAGAAAGTTCTGAAAAAGCTTTTAGGTTTATAAAATGTGAGTGAGCTCAGTGTGATAATGATGCATGTGAAGTTGTGTATATGTGAACATAATTGGACAAGTTTTAGACTTTGAAAGCTAAGTTCCTATCTGACAAAAGCAGACTTAATATTAACTAGATAACTGAAGGACTTGAGAACCTAATAAAACAAAATTGAATTAAATAAAGTTGATGGAACCCATATTAAGCTTAAAGGTAATTGTGCTCTCTCTGTCTAGGAGCTGCTTTGAGCCTCAGGAATACTAGATAAGTATACACTTTCAAATTAGTTTTGTAAAACTATTATTCATCCATTCAAAACATGGCCTTACTGCTCCCCTGATTTTTATGACTAAGTCAGTATATATGTGGTCATACCCCCTGCATAACTCCTGGTGCCCCAGTGAGTAACCACAAGTTTTATCTTTAGAGCTAACTGAAAGAAAAAGTATGGTGTGACTGCCAGTGCGAGCCAACAGAAAAAAAAAAAAAAAAGTTTTCATAAGGGAACCTTAGAAACTCTATGGAGCTTTCATTTTTTACCTAATCAATAAATCATTCTGATACTATGTGCAGTATTCTGTATTGTAACAGAGAAAAAAAAAATCACAAAAAATCTTGTGATAAAAGACCCTTATCAGGCTAACTATAACTAGAAATGCTAAGGAACCATGCCTTATGCTAAGGGAAAAGCAAATCTTACAAATTCATCAAAATGCCAAATCAGGCTTAGGCAGTTTTGATTTTTACTGATGATTTTTAAAGTTATATGCAGTACTTTTGTGAAATACACTTGTCTTTAAATGGTTGATGCTTCTATTTATAATACATTTTCCAGAAGGTCTTGCCTTCCTTAGTTTGTGTACAGTGTCCTTCCCGGTTTACAAAATGAGTTAAAAGAGATCTCTGCAAAAAAGTTTTCATTTCAGATTGTTCTGTGAATAAGTAATCAAGAATTTGAGAGGAAGTGCAGTAACTCAAGACACTGGTACAAGTTTCCATCATGATACCACGATTCTTGTTTCATCACTGGCCTACATTAAAAAGAAAATGTAAAAACCCCTAAATAAAACAAAAAAACCCACACGGATAAGTTAAAACAGTTTTAACATACCTTGAAACATGGGATTAGAAGTGACCCATTAAATCATCAGTCCTTTTATTCCAGGGAACTTGTTTGATGAAAGTCCTGTCACAGACTTATTTTAAACTCTAGCTTTCTGGGTCACTTTGTGTCTATAGAACGCTGGTAAAGAAACTGACTGATCTAAAGATTAGAAGTCTAATTTCAAACATGTTTGTCACCTGCTAAATCTTTTTCCATTCATTCCTGAATCCTGAATGAATCTTCCACATGTATTCAAATTTTAATTTCACTTTATTTATTTTTACTCATTCATGGTATTTCAGATGAGAGTAATCATATTATCTCTTCACTACCATTTTTCTAAGGTGAAAATGGAAATTCTTTTGGTTTTCTTTTTCTCTTTCTTTGCTGACTACTTTTATTGGATTTCTCTGCAGCAGTTTCAGACTTCCTGGAATATGGGGAAATAAAAATAACCATAGGTTTAGAGATGCAATTTCACCATTGTCTTCTATATATAATTAATATTACCACAGTTTGTCTGTATATTTTATAGTACATTCACTCTAGGATTAAATTTACCACTTCATGGCAGCAATATACTGACAGTTATCTAGTTCTTCCCTCTCTCCCTCTCTCATCTCTGCCTAGTTCTCTTTTATTATTCCACAGTATGGGTCTCATGTTTTATAGAGTAATCTCTCACTGGCTGGTCCTTATTTTGTCTTCCCATTTCCGATTCTTCATACCTTATGGTCATCCAGTTGCCCCTCTGAGAGTGTGCTGCTCCTCCTTCATATTGATGACTCGTAGTCTCACATCATCAACGCACTCCATTAAAATTTTCCCTTTTGTTCTTTCTGTTCGTCACTGAAAATATGAAATAATGTGCTCCACAAAACTCTTGCTTGAAAAAACAAACTGATAGGTCTCATCTAAAACTATAATTTTCCTCCTTTTACTTCTTCTTTACTATTTTATACCTTTTTTCCCCCTAATTCCTAGTTTCTTAAACATAGTTATTTGACTGATGAGGTAGCAGCATCAAAACCTTTAATGAAAGCCAGATATACTAAATTTAGTTCATCATCATGATTAATGCACATTAATTGGGTTGGTTAGCTCCAGACATTTATCTGCTTAATGCTGTGAGTTGCTCAATTTACACTGAAGTAACATTGCTATGAAATAATGTTTTTTATCTTAATTAATCCAAAACACATCTAATTCTTCTGCCTTTAAGTTTAGCAGTCAGATTTTGTATTAATCACTCTAAAACAAATATCAGAAATTACAAATTACTTAAAAAAAAAAAAGTGAGTATTGATTTCAAAGCAAAAAGACTCTCTGATACCAATTACCACTTGTTCCTGTGTGGAACATGTTCTCCTGCACCAATGATCTTCAGGAAGAGCATGAGTTTTATCTGACCAAATAGAGGCTTTTCTACTATATAGATGTCTGAGATTTGGATGGTTGATTAAATTCCTTTGGTAGGAAGAAGAAGAATACATTTCCAAAGCTGAACTTGTCTCTTCTTAAGTTAGCATCTGCGGTGACTGGACCTCGGCTGGAGGCTAGGTGCCACCAAGCTGCTCTATCGTTCCCCTCCTCAGCAGGATGGGGTGGGGAGAAAAACACACAGCCATTATTTGTATTAACATGTTCCCAAGCTCGGCAAAATAAAGAGATAAGCAGTGCAGCCAACAAACTCCGTGACCCGCATAGGAAATTGACACTAAATAACTATGATAGTGATAGCAGGCTTAATACAAAACTGCCCTTGCCTCGTGTCACCCACTGGGAGCCAAAAAGGGCTGTGGTGTGTTGACCTTGGCTGGACACTAGGTGCCACCAAGATGCTCTATCACTCCCCACCTCAGCAGGATGGAGCAGGGAGAAAATGAGACGGAAAAAACCCTCGTGGGTCAAGATAAAGGCAGTTTAATAAAAGCAAAAGCAAAGGCCATGTGCAGAACCAAAAGGAAAACAAATATTTTATTCTCTCCTTCCCATCAGCAGGCAATGTCCAGCCACTTCCTGGGAAGCAGGGCTTTAGTAGACCTAGCAGTTGCTCTGGAAGACAAATGTCGTAAATAATGAATGCCCCGCTTCCTCCTCCTTTTTCTTAGCTTTTACTGTTGAGCGGATGTCATATGGTATGGAATGTCCCTTTGGTCAGTTTGGGTCAGCTGTCCTGGCTATGTCTCCTCGCAAGATCTTACCCACCCCCAGCCTACTGGTGAGGGGGGAATGTTGGAGAGACAGCCTTGATGCTGTGCAAGCACTGCTCAGCAGTAGCCAAAATGCTGGTGTGTTATCAACACCTTTCTAGCTGCCAATACAAAGTACAGCACTATGAGGGCTGCTACGGGGAAAATTATCTCCATCTCAGACAGACCCAATACAGCATCTTAAATAGGCCACCTAAAATTTTCTTCATAATACAGACTTCCCTGACAGTAAAAAGTGTTTGCAGTATTGACAGCTTTGTTGGAGAAAGGCAGCTAAGTTTGATAATGTACACTGAACATGTAAAAGTGTATTTCAAGGCATCAAACTACTTCTGTATCAACTCTGTATTATCTGTAGCTATATATATTTTGTCTCCTTGTACAGTGAGTTGTCAAAAAAAATGCTCCTGCTCTCGTATTGTTTTGATTACTGCTAGAACACTTTTAATAGATTAGATTTAGGTACTGTTAGGTCATTCTACTGTTTATTACACAGATTAATATTACATTTTTGTTTATTAATATAGTTTTTTACTATAAGCCAATTAAAGTTGTCCTTGACCTAAAGTCAGTGTGGGAGGGGAAAGGGAAAGGATCAAAACTACCAGTTCCGCCTAAATCAGACCATTACTTAACGTTTCTTTCTTTTATGTTAGAAGTTGAGCACAAGTTCCAAAATGAAAGTTTACACTCAACTGTCTCATATAAGACTAACAAAAATAAACTATGTGTATATGAGTGCCTAGCACTTTGCATAGCATGTTAAATAAATATTTTTTTGTTTTAGTAGGGGTTTTTAGTTAGTTGGTTGGTTTTTTTTCTCCCTTAGGGGCTATCTAAATAGATGCATTGCATTACGCCATAGATAAAATTATGGCATTTGTGTCTTTAGTGACATTTTTCAGTATGGGTAACATGACAGTGGCAGTTTATTTCCTTAGTATTTCCATTCCATCATCATTATTTGCTTTGAAGACTGTATAGATATTATTGGAATAAGAGGGAAAAAGATTCATCTTATCATGAATGAAAGTGTCAATGTTTTGCCCTCCTCAATTTTCAGGACTCTTATTATGATCATTTGTTTATTTTTACCTTTCACAGAATAATTCTGTTGATTAGGTATAAAAAACGCTTCTTTGGTTTTAGACAGCTGCTTTAAGAATTAATTGCAAGCAAGTTATCCAAAACGTGTTGAAATCAATAAAATACCAGAAATTTCTAAGAGCCTGGGGTGGGTCTCTAAGACTGGGAATGAAAATAGCTATGAAAAGAGCTTTTTTCTTTTTTTTTCTTTTTTTTTTTTCTTTTTTTCTTTCTTCTCTCTTTTTTTTTAAATTTTGGTTGGTTTTTGGTCTTGTTTTTGTTTTTTTTTTAACAGGAATAATCTACTAGAAATATATTTCCTACTGCTTAACACAGTGCTGCATGGTTTAAAACATCTTTGCATGTGCCATTTTACCAGAAGGCCTAATTTATTTTTTTTAAAAAAAGCCTAATCTACTTGTTTCGGCTGGAATAGAGTTAAATTTCTTCATAGTGTCTTGTATGGTGCTATGTTTTGGATTTGTGATGAAAACATAGTTGATAACATAGGGATGATCTAGTTATTGCTGGACAGTTCTTGCACAGCATCAAGGCCTTTCTTGCTTCTCACACTGCCCTGCCAGCAAATAGGCTGGCAGGGGACACAGCTGAGACATCTGACTTCAGCTGACCAAAGGGATATCCCATGCCATATAACATCGTGCTCATCAAGAGAAGCTGGGGAAAGAAGGAGGAAAGGGGGGACGTTTGGAGTGATGGCATTTGTCTTCCCAAGTAATTGTTGTGCATGATGGAGCCCAGCTTTCTTGGGGAAGGCTGAACACCTGCCTGCCGATGGGAAGTAGTGAATGAATTCCTTATTTTGCTTTATTTGGGCACATAGCTTTTGGTTTACTTATTAAACTGTCTTTATCTTAACCCATGAGTTTTTGCACTTTTATCCTTCTGATTCTCTTCCCCATCCCACCAGGGGGGATTGAGCAAGCAGCTGGGTGGTGCTGAGCTGCCCACCAGGGTTAAACCACAACAACAAATAAAACATGTGATATGAATTTAAATTAGTTTGAATTTGTTATCTTTTTTCAACTTTGGAACCAAAGACTATATTTGAAAGCAAATTTTGTCACGAGAAAGTATCCCAAAATTAGGATGGATAATGCAGTACATGATGCTATTTCTCACCAGCACTTTCTTGCTGAGTGAAATCTCTAGTTGCTTCCTCCTGTTGTGTATTTCTCTTGCAATCTTATTTATTTTTCAGCAAGGGTCTCTTTCCACTGCAGACACTGAACAGATTGTTACTCCTCATTGGCAGAAGATAGCAAGATATTAGGTGGCTGCTCCTGATAAGAATCCTGCAGGTAGCACTGGTTAGCGTCATGGACTACTCAGAAGAAACAGAGAAAAAAAGTGGCTGAAGCCTAATGTGCCTAAAACAAGGAAATACAATTTTTCCACCATTCCCATCATGGGTTATTGACTATATTTTTGTCTTTATTGAACGTTTTAAAATTCTACAGCAAAATAAAATAATTCTATTTTCCATTTATGCCTCAGCTAAATAGGGTAGTATTAATAATAGTAGAATTCCATTAGCAGTCATACGTTTATGCTTAAGAGCTGAGAAAATTTTATGAACCAAAAGTAACATATACTTTGATTTGTGCTGATTGAGATTATGATTGATATACCTGAGTTATGAAGTTGGTTTTAGGGTTTTTAGCAGACAATGTAAAGTGTGAGAGGGAAGCTTTGGATTATAATCTAGATACTAGCTACATTTAAATTTTTCAGCACTATTGTCTCTCCCCATTGACTACTGAGAGAGATGAACAGTGTGGTTCTAGAGTTTCACAACAAAAAGTATTGGGATTGAATATTAGGAACATGTATCATAAGGCACAGAACATTTATCCCTCTGTAGAGCCTTCTAGGGTTCTGGCCCAATCACTAAACTTATTTAAGAGTTTCTGACACAAAAAGGTATTTAGAGTTGTAGGATTGTCTAAAGAAGAGTTAGGTTAAGTTTCTGTGAAGACATTTTAAACCATCTGGGAAAAATATGTACATCTTGGTGCTTTTGATGTTCATTTATAAATAAAGCAAAATTTTTTTCTGGATATTAGCTACTAATATTAATATCAATATTAATGGTAATGAGACTGTTCTAAGGCTGAGAAGTATGTCACAGAAAGACTCAAGTATGCAAGATTCATATTGTGCCTTTAAGTCAAAATCTGTTGGCCTTCTATCGCAGTACTTAAATTTTTGTCAAGCTGAATTATTTCTACTTGGCAGATTAATTATGATTGATGACCTCGTACTGGTGAACAAGAGGTCTTCTGCTAAAGAGTTAGACATATTAAAGTATGATTTTTCTTGACCTTCATTAAGAAAATTATAAAGAATTAAGAAAAAAATGTAGCTTTGAAAACAGAAATTGTTAGTGATACAATATTCTCCCTCAAATATCATCACTTAATAGATACTACTCCAAAAATAGTGACTTAAGAGATTTAGGATATTTTCTCCAGTGAAAGTGCTAAATTCTATGTTTATATGGGGCATTTTCATTTGTTTCATGTACCTCAAGACTGAATTATCATAAATGTTTTGGCACTTATGTATTTGAGACACAGCTCTCTCTGAGTAATGAAACTGAGTTTACTTTTTGAAAGGATAGGAGTTTGATGCAGGATCAAAGGTTTTCATCCTCAGAACACACAGATGCAACAGAAGATGTGGAAAAGGAAGGGGATATCACCTAACATACGATTACTTGAGATAACTCCTCAGGCAGTCTCATCAGCACAGGGGGATTAAGCCACCCTGGAAGATAGCTCTGGGTGAAAGTGGGCTGCCTCATGTTTTGGAAGTGTCTGAAAGTCATCTTATTTTAAGGTAAATGTCTAACATAAATGAGATTTATTCTGCCGTCAGAGTGCATGCTTCTGTCCTTTAACCATAAAGGGAGCCTCTGAGCGACTGACCGAAATCCAAGTGCCTACATCAGAAAACCCTAACATTAGTTGAAACAAATCTTCAAAGACTAAAATTAAGTTTTTAAAGACCTGTACCTCACATAGTGCGAAAATCCTGTTATGTTAATTTTATAGAATTCCTTCAAACTGACAAAAGAATGCAAAGATATGTACACTTCAAAAAAAACCTTTAAATTCTCACCACCTAATTCTTAAATATTTCTAATAACAATGGTAGTGCATTTTTCAGGACCAATTCATTATTTTGGATTTCAAAGAAGTATTGCAGAATGTTAGGAAAATTAACAATTGATCATCCTGTGGTGTTTCTGCTACTAAATAAAGATTTAGACAAAGCTGGGGCAGATACAAGAGGGTTATGCTAAAGAGACCTTTGTATATTTTATCTATCCTCTGAATGATGACTCAGTCCAAGGGCAAAATTGAGAAATATCAAGGACATGGGTGGAAAGGTGAGATATTAATTGTATATTTAATCTATTTTATTGCAATCTAATAGATGGTAGGTGGTGTTCTGTCATATTGTATTCCAGTAGAGAGTTTCCTCTTTATACCCAATTTCTCTTTACACACATGGTTACATTCCCTTAGCAAGCTTTATTTATTAAGGATACTGTATGAAATTAATTATTTTTTTCCATGTTACAGACTTAGAGATTGTGCTGCTAATGTCTGATAATTTTAAGATGAAGCCCTAGGTGGTTTTAACTATCTTTTTTTGGCTGCCAAGGTAACAAGCAGAAGACTTGAAGGTGGCAGCATGCTTGCACCAGCTCATATCAAAAAACTGTTATATCAAGAGCAAATAAACATGCTTGTTTTCTGCCTTGTATGTGGTGAATAACTACATTAAATCAATCTCAACTGTCCATCAAAGTCAAATCTTTTAAAGCACAACACTGCGACTGAACACTTTTTGAAATCAATATGATTGATGGCTAACAGCATGAGGTTTGCACTACATTTACATTTTGAAAGACTGACCTTTTCTACCATCTTTGATTTTTCTTTAATGGGCCTCCTTCCAAAATTTAGAAAGTAAGAATGAATATCTTCTTATCATTATAGAAGCAACACAAACACTATGCTGTTTCTTCCAGAATTATATAAAGTGCAAATGAAAGATGAAACAGAAAACAGCAGAAATAAACCCCCCATTTCTCAACCTGTCAGCTACATAAAAAAGGCCCTTTAAAGCAAAGGAAGTGGCACACAGAAAGGCAGCTGCTGCTACAGGAACACCTCATTGCAAATATACAGTAAGTCAGAGACATTTCATTTCTATTAATTCAAAAATACATCCAGAAAGCACACCAGATCAATCAAACTGACCCTCTAACCTATGACTTCCAAGGAACAGTACCTTGTTGGGTCCAAAATGCCATAAGATTATTTGACTGAGAGCTAACTTTCCTTCGCTGCTTGAATATTGAAGAGAAGGAATGTTTTCAGGTCTTGGAAAAGAATAGTATTTAAAAAATTAAAAATGCTTCTGTCTTTATTTTTTTTTTTAACATTTTTAAAGTATCATCTGCTCAATGTAGAACTGTGTGATTTTAAATGTTTTTCTCCCTATAGATTACTCTGTCTTGGAGACCTGAAGAAAAGAATGATCTCAGGTCACCTCTGCCTCTTCATTAAGCATGGAGAAAAGGGAAGTGGGAAAAACTCACTCACAGAAGAGAAAAAGTTAAAATCTCCCACGATTAAGAGATACAAGTCTGGACCTTGTAATGATATAGCTATAGGACATTTTCTTCTCCTACTTGGCCTTTATGATCTTAGATTTCTGTTTTGAGAGGCTTTTTCTCATATGTTTCCAGAGATACAGCTTTAGCAGAAAATCCCCTGATGTTTATGACCACTGGTCAGTGCAAATGTATTGCTACATAAGTCCTGCCTTCTAAAGTATTTAGACACCTAGTTCATTCATTTTGATAACATTTAGGCATCCAAAGGTTCAAGTGTGTGTTTAGACAAATACTGTTTCAAGTATGGCTTTACTAGGATAAATGTTGCCATACAAGGATTTTTATTACTGTAGTTGTAATGGCTAAAAAAATTGCACTAGCCAACATAGTTCTAGAAGTAAAATCTTGTAAGGGCAGACCAAACCCTTGCCTTTAAGAAACTAAGATGGAAGATTATGTCTCACTTGAAAGCACTGGGTAAATCTACAGCAGTAGATAAATGATGCAATTGGAAAAGTATTTTTTTTATAGATTGCTCTGAGAGTAATGCAGGCTGGCTGTGAAAGGAGTATTTTTAGAGGGTGAGAAGCTCATAAAGGGAGATGGTGGAGCTATAGGCCATTAATATAAGCAAGCAAGCATCCAGTACAGTGTGATGCAAATGAGTTATGAGTGACCTAGCAAGGCTTTAATCAGGCTGATGCAATAGCATAGATTTTGTGCAAAAATAGAAACATGGGTTTGGACTTACTGACTTATTTTTATTTCTTTTTTATTATTTTTCCAGCTGGCTTACCCTTCTATCAAAATGAATTAAAGCGAAGAAAAAGAAGAAACAAAGAAATATGTTACAGTATGTTGGGGCCCAAGTGCGAGCGATGAACTAAACAAAGAAAATGCCTTGAAATTCAGCTTCTGAAAGGATTCGTGGACTTTACCCACTAGAAATGAATGCTCAGAAAGGGTGTCACTCTCTATGATACTGCTGATCCGTGTAGAAGAAAAAGATCGAAGGGTAATTTGAAGACAGTCAGCTACCACTTTTCAGAGAAGGAGTCAAATGAACTGCCAGTTTTGGCATCCTGTCTTAAAGCAAAGCCTCCAGCATTACAGCTGGCTTAATATCCTCATGTCATTAGTAAAAGAAGAATTGAGAGACATGTGAATGCTCAGATAGGGAATGATATTATACTTTTTGAACAAAATGAAATGTTCACAAATATTAACTGTCTGCAGATTTGGATGGTTAAAAAAAAAAGATAAATATGTTCTCCATTTTACTATTTAAGATGCGCTGTTGATCCTGTACAGATAATTCTGGCAAAATTTTCGCAGATCTGTTCCATCAGGAAGAGGAATTACCTGCTTTTGGTATCAACACTAGCTGGTCCATAAGGAATTTTTTTACATAGGACATGATTTTGCTTTAAGAGGAAATTATTGTTATTGTTATTGTTGTTATTATTATTATTGTTGTTGTTATTGTTATTATTAACTTGTATATGAAAGTCTGCTACTCTGCCCTCAATATGTTTTTGCTCGAGCCAAAGAGGACAAAGTCTGGGACTTGTGTTGATTTGTCACTGCTGCGGGAATACTCCATAAAGAAAAGATTAATTTTTATTAGTATATATCTAACAGATACCTTAGATACTACGTGGTATTTAAGAATATGCTTCTGTGCACTGTGTGGCATTTACGCATAATTATTGGGTTTTGCAACAGTAAGGAAAATTCTTGCTATGAAAAGCAGGTAAGTTCTCATGTGCAACTTTCACATTCAGATCTCAGTATGGATGATTATAGAAAAAAAGTGAACAAGTTTGAACATATGCTGGATAAAACATGCAAACATATAAAATGTGAAAAGGCATAAACTGCCTCTCACTCCCACCCTTGCCGTGCGCTGAGGGTTTAGGGACAGATTCCACATGTTTACTGGTCACTCTTTTCCATCTGCATGATCTCTTCCTTCAAGATGAGGTCTCTTTGGTTTGCAATCTCTAATGTCACAGCTAGTTTTTAGCCAAGTCAAGCAGTCCACCTGCAACTCATGCTGCCAGAATCAAGGCTTTCTTTCACAGACTGGATGTATATATGAAAGAAATCACATCCTTTCATTTTCTCAGAGCAAAAGCGTTTAGAGGATGCCTGTAGGTGTTTGTGTCACTGATCAGAAGATGCAAAAATTCAGTCAAAGGGCTTTCTGTGGAGGCTGCTTGCCAGGAGATGACTACCGGAAATTAATATGAGGCTAAGCTCATATACAACAGTTTTGTCCTAGTCAAGATTTTCTGAAGCAGTGAGAAAGCACCACTCCATTCAACAGCTATCACTATATCTCTCCTCTTTATAATATTAGTTCTCAAAAAGCCTGAGGAAGTTGCCTTTGTGAAAAGGATTTGGTTTATTTTCATTTGTTTTCAACCTGATGCCTCGTAACTTTATTGGTTGTTCCAAATTAACTTTCATGTGGTATGTTATTAGCATTTCCCCGCGACTCAGTGTCACAAGATCTTTCTCCAAACCTTCACAGTCAGTGTCATGGTTTAACCCTGGCCAGCAGCTCAGCCCAGCCACCCATTCACTCCCCTGCAGTGGGATGGGGGAGTGAACCAGAAGCATAACAGAGAGGAAACTCGTACATTGAAATAAAGACAGTTTAATAAGTAAACCAAAAGCTGCACATGCAAGCAAAGCAAAACAAGGAATTAATTCACTACTTCCTATTGCCAGGCAGGTGTTCAGCCATCTCTAGGAAAGCAGGGCTCCATCACGCATAATGGTTACTTGGGAAGACAAATGCCATCACTCCGAACATCCCCCCTTCCTCCTTCTTCCCCCAGCTTTATATTGCTGACCACTTCTTATCCATTAAGAGCTCTGACCACATCTTTGTGAAGTCTTACAGCACTAAAGTTGTTCGGTAATGTCTTTATTTCTCTAAACACCCAAGTATTTACTTAATTTGGATAATGAATATTATGGAAGCTGCAATAATAAAAAATGTGTATTGTACTAGACTGTTCAAATTTTAATTAGGCTTACAGTCAATTCTTGGGTCTACATATACAGTGCAGCTCCTTTTGCCAATAATGACATTTTGACAACACAACAAACATTGCTTTTCATAACTCAACATATGATAGCAAGTGAGATACATTTGCAGCCAACAAGTCAAAGCAAAATATATAGTTCTAATTCTTAGCATCATGTGCTGACCTCCACATAAGTATTCATACACCCATAGACAAAGTGTTTCGGAAAAATTCAGCTGCTAGAAAATAGCCTCCTTTTTGTAGGAAGTGGCATATGTTGTTGTTGTTGTTTTTATGTAAACCAGCAATATAAATAAATGTCTTTTGGGGACCAGGGATATTACTACTATCTCTTCCACTTAACCTTTTCATTTGTTTCAGAGTAGTTGATTTCACAAAAGGATAACTAGACTTACATTCAAACTTTTCTATGTGCATAAATGGGTGCTTTCCACAGGCAATTAGTTGCAGCCTCAATAAATATGAATGTGAATTTGGAGCTAGAATTGAAAAAGATCTCCATTAAGTCTTCAATATTGTAAACATAATCAATTTTTGATGCATCCTTCTAAAAGGAGTGAGACTGTCAACACGATTTTGTACAAAAATCTTGGTTACAGTTCTCCTAATTTTAGTGGGGAAGAATTTTTTCAGGACTTGTTACTTTTGAAATTTCTTCCAAATATTTTTAATAGCTTAATTTTGGTGCAGAATTGCGGATCCTGATGTCTGGTGTTTATATCCATAATAAATAATATTGTTTTATTCTGAAAACCTAGGAAAAAAAAAAAAAAACAAACAGTGGAAATATTGTACTGTCTGCTGGGAATTCATCCTCCAACTAATTTTTTTTAAAAAGTCTGCAGTAAAATTGATGAATCTCAAATTACTTGGAGTCAATTTTTAGTTAAGATTATGTAACAGATTTTGGTTGGATGACTCTTATGTTCTTATGAATAGAAACAGTGTCCGACAATAAAGATTTCACAAGTGTCCCATAAGTTACTTTGTATTTTTATTCTTTTTCTACTTTGTTACATATTTTTTCTCAATATTTTATTTCAGGTATCATACTTGCAAGTATATGCAAGCAGTAAATTTGTATTTATATAAGCTTTAGTATAATTTTATATAAATTTTACCTGAACTTTTAAGTGTCTGGATACTAAAAGTACAATAGAAAGCAAAACTGAATGAAATCAAAGGCAAAAATAGCTTCTATTCTATTATCATAGTTCTTAGCTATGAAAAATTGCTTTTGTTGTCGTGTTTTGAGTGTTTTTTTCTCAGTTCTTTGAGTCTGATGATTGCTACCTGCTGCTACCCTGTGTAAAAGACAAAAAAAAAAAAAAAATTAAATCCCTTTACTTTTTCCTGCTGCTCTGAATTTCCTATAGATCTTGTGTGCTTCCTGAAACTAGAGCTTGAGACCCACTTCTGCAATAACTGGAAACCCATTAACACTCAAACGGTTATGAAATCTTCTTGTAGGCTATTGTTTGACAAGGAGAACTTGAGATATTATGAATGATTCCTCCACTCTGTGAAAATAGAAGTTGACACTATGGATGTGTTTTTAAAAATCTGAAGTTCTAACTTTTAGGAGCAAAAACAAGGTACAGTAAAGATTTCTTCAAATAAGAAACATCATAACTTTTTTCTTTACCTGATATGTGTCAAAGCAAGGATGATCAGTATACTAACATAAATTTGCTGAATGCGTATCTACTGCATATATGACAATATTATAAATGCAATGTCAGCCATCAAACATCAAGAAGATTCCAATCTTTCATCTGAAGTCTCTGAAGAGGAAAAGTATATTACACAGTCAGATGACTAATTACCCAGTTAGCAGGGGAATACACCACTTCTGATGTGACACGAGATTGAACTTCAATACAAGTAGGCAGTAATTCCACGAAGTACTCAAAGGTTTAAAGGCATTTCTATCCCATTCGAAATGACAATGTGTTTACTATGTTGTATTCAAAATTACATAGTTACTTTTGAAATCTCTTAGGCTTCCTTTTCATTAATATTGATGACTCTTCAAGGCAATATTATTCTTTGTATTTGCTGAGGTTACTATGGTAGTTCATGGAATCTGCACTTAATAATTCCTCAATATCTACTCTGTACTGCTTCTGAGCCAAATCAACTGCTTCTGTGCCATCCTGGAAGTTTGTATATGGTTACACTTTGTGAAGGGAAGGTCAATTTCATCTAAAAATAACTATTTCATTTACATTTATATAGTTCTATTCAAATCAGATGACTTCTAATGAAAAATACAGAATTCAATGAATAGCAAATTTTCCCATTGAACATTTTGCAGAAAGAAAATATTTTCAATTATTTTCTTTTAGTTTTTAAATAGTCTTTTGAACAGTCTGTTTTCTTTTACTTTCTTTGCTTTCTTCAGTAAGTATAATGCAGTAAATCAGGAAAGAAAAACAATATATGCAGGTTTCCCTAACAGCATCTTTATAATAAATTCTCTAAGTGTGACCCACTCACCTATGCTGGGAGTTTCAATAGGCTGTTTGAAATGCATAATTAAACACCTGTTATTGTTTGCAGGACAAGTGCCAAATGCTGCAACAGAAAAAATCCTACTGTTATACTTATCCAATGAGATGGGAAATCGAAGAGGGTAGAATCTGTTTGCAAGTAAAAAATGTTTCTATAATATTTTCCATAATAACAAAGAGAATCTCCAACTCAAATAAATGGAATTTAATTTTACCATGCAAAAAGTAAGGGAGTAATCTTGCCTTTATAAGATATAAAGTACTTGGAAAATTGACTTCAAGAGGACCCAAGATATTTTTAGCACGCCTAGAAAACTCAGTTAATACTTAACCGGTTATTCTGCCTGCGTAAATCAAATGTGCATTGACAAGAGGATTTGATTATAAGAATTCATTTAAAAAAGAGATTAGATAGGAGTCTTGAATTAAAAGCTTTTTAATTTTAAATGATAGGAATATTTTTAACAAATAATTGTGGGTGAGACCGTACTTTTTAAAGAATTAAAATAGCTAAAGAAACTGCTAAATTATTTATATCAGTCAATGTGTTGCAATTATCTAGAGAATTTTGATAACATTTTAGTATGCACTCAAACACTAAAATAATTTTAACGTAAAATAATGTAAAAAATATTGCTAAATATTAACTACGTCAATGTTTTCTATTTGAATAGATTACATTCTAAACTAGAGGAAGTATATAGCACTCTAATATTAAACCAACTTAAAAATTATTTTATTTTTTAAAGTAGAGAGAGATTTCTAGTTGCCTGTGCTTCTTTTTAACTAGGATGATATAACTCAAAAATACTTTTCACTGCTTTATTGGCCTGTACTAACTTTTCTTATTCCAATTGGTTTAGATTCTAACATATCTAGAAAAGAGCCTAAATAGTATTTAACCACACATGCAGGCTTTTGTGATACATTCTGAATGTAAATGCCATCTGGGGATGTCTCCCTCACAGCTGAATTTGGGCTGGTGTGCACCAATGTCCTCAAATCTTTCCCTTGTAAAATACAAGGAAACTTTTGACCATCAACCATAAATTGGTGGGGTTGTATTTACACCAGAACACTTCAGAATTTAACTTGGGCATTATAGCACTTAAAAGTTAGGCTCTTGGCTCAAAATACCCAAGATAGATGGTTAGATTCCCTATAAAGCCAATTAGAAGATGCTGGTATCGAGAGTACTTCCAGTGTGTAATACAGAATTGCTACGTTTTAACCATCTCTCTCCTTTGATTACAGAGAAGGTTAGTGATCCTGTTATGCAGTTTCATGAGGGACAGGCCAAGAGGAAGGAGACAAGGCAGGAGAACATGTGAACACATGCCTGACTCCAGGCAGCATCTCCCTCACTGTGAGCCAGTTGGTGAGTGGACATCCCTGGGGCACAGGGAAATTTCTATGTGCACAGCCCAGAGCTGGAGCACCATCTCACAGGGTGGTAGTCTCAGTATTACAGGTCACCCTCAGGTGCTAGGGAGTCTGAGTCCTCTTCTCTCTCAAGAACCCAAATCCTAAATTGAGTGTGTTGTGAGCAATGCCTTTTGCACACCTCCTGTTCTATCTGGAGACTGTGGCACAGAAGTGGGGACAGAAAGGAATCAGGCAAAAGGAAGTGGTTACAAATCAGGTACTTAATGGTTTTATCAAAAAACCCTCCTGATCCTTGGGTAACAAAGAGCATTTTCTTAGGGACACTCACCCCCCCTGTCCCCCCCCGTCCCCCCCCCGCCATATACTCTCATACTAGGGGCAGGAGGATCCTTTTATTTGCTGCTTCGGGGAGCTTTGGCTCTTGTACCTTAGTCAATGTTATCCCATTCATTTACAAAACCTCCATTTAGGGCAATTCTTTAGATATTGCAGTCCTGAACACCTAATTATTTCATTGATTTTAAACATGATTTCTCAGTCCTGGGTACAACAGGATCAACTGATTTTGGGGGCTGAGGAATACCTCAGAAGAAGAATGCTTTCTTAAGTAGCTATCCTTACCCATACTGTGGTTAAATCTTGCTCTATTAGCCACATTTTTATGATTGCTACTTACATCTGGATGTGTAATGACAATGAAAAAAAAAACAACCAACCAAACAACCAAACCATTTAAAAGAAAATGTTAATCATAAAATTTAGCCTACTTTTTAGAATGTAAGTAGAAGGTACAGATTTTACTAATATATCTATAACTTCTATACATTAAAATCTGCTGCAAGAATCTGTTGGCAGAAGCTGGTACTGGATACACTGAAACTCCAGTCTTTTCAAAAAACCTTTTCAAAAACTAAAAGACAAGATTCGCAATATCACATTTGAACACACAATGAATTAGAAAATGAAATTATGATGCAAATGATAAGAGTATAAAAATCTACTGCAATTCATTTAAAGTGATGCATACAGACTAATCAAAACACCACTGCTGATTCTGAGTATTTTTGTAGGGCAAGCACCTACTTAGAGCAGAGTGCTTGTAGTACAGCTGTGAGCCCACTTGTTTGCAAATCAGCATAAAGCATCTGCAGTGACAGGACACATAAGTATTTAAATTCCCTGCAAGAACAAGATCACATTGTGTTGTCAGATTCTAATATGCAAACTGATTGATTAAATAGGTCACTTTTACTTAAAGTCCACCTCAATCTTTGTACCTTGAGCATATTAAAGTGAATATTTAGACTTTTTCCTCTTTCAGCCATACTACATGAAATAGATCCACGTATGTGGTCTTCTAGGCAGAATTTTTGGTCTAAGTAGTGGCAAAGAAAAAAGGTAAGCAATTAGAAATATATATAATCTGAATTTTTCCTTCCTTTTGGGTGTCAGCATAGTCATGTCACTGTAAGACATATTCTGCTGCCAGTAGAGGGCTTGAAGAAAAAAGCAACACTAAAGCAGCGCTAAAGAATCACTAATTATTTGACAGACAAATTTGTTTTTATTGTGAAACAAGGAGAGGGCTGTAGGAGTCACAGATGAACAAAATTATAGGTATTATACAATTATAGCAACACACCATATAGGCATAAAGTCCTGCTTTTGTCTTGTCCCTTGCCCTGCTCCAATATGAGCAGTAATGAATGTTTTCACATAAGTATATTCTTAATAAGAGAGTAGACTCTAGGAAAAAAAAAAAAAAAAAAGTTGTAGAAAGTTGTTTGCATAACTGTTTTCTTTTAAAATCTATTTATACCCAAAAGCAATGGGATTGAGAACTTCATGTTCTATATGGCATTATTCAAATTGCTATTAATTTAAACAATTTCATTTATACAGAATGCAGAAATTAAAAATAATATATTTACTTTCAAGAAATATGCAAAATAAATTGAAAGAGCAATAATATGGTTATGATAATATGTGCAAAATATATAATTTTCAGTGTTGCAGCAATTCTGACAAAGATAGCATAAAATATGCAATTACAATACAATTAATTATATTTAAAGTATAAAAATACCATTGAAGAAATGGTATTTTAATCAGATGTCTATTAGAATTTCCAAAAATAATTCTCCTATGTCTACACTCTGAACCTGCACATTTAGTCCATCTTTAGAAGATCAAGTTTGCAGACTGTTTACATGTTTAATAGGAAGCTCAAATATATGAGTAACCTGATTCAAAATTTCTCCAGGTTTTGCAATCAGCGTAAGTATGCTTAGTATAAAGCTTTTGGTTATGCTTTCTCAGTAGACTAGACCCACTCCACTGGAACGTATGAATAGTTCATATCTTAGCAAAGGGGAACTGGAGCTAGGCTAATGGTGAATCAATGTGGTTGAAAAGAAAAAAGTCTTTGGACTTGTAAGTAAGTTTAAGCCCGTCTCCATCTTGCAGGCTAAATAATCTCCTAGATAAATAAATGTAATGACTTAAAGGAGTAATACTCTTCCTACACCTTTCTATAAATTTATCCTAAGGTGTCTGAATGCTTCCATTAAAGCAAATCTAAATCTATCAATTTAGCAAATATGACCTGAAACACAGTCAGCTATTCTGACATTCAAGCATTGATAGATGACTTAAAATAAAAATTTATATTTATAGCCCTAAATTCTGAGATATGAAGCAAAAAGATAAATATTCATACTTTATCTTTTTAAACTTCATTTTGACTTGGAATGCCTGCTTCATTCAGCAATATTTGGGCAAACAGCTGTACAGAAGCCAAAATAAATCAATAATAATGGAAAGTAGTTCATGTTTACAAATGCTTCCTACTACTTGTGGTGTTGAAATATATATAAAATCCAAAGCTGCATAGTCAAGAAATGATTTAAGTATCAAGAAAAAAAGGTCAAGAAAAGAATGATGTATTTGCAAAAAAAATACCTGGAATTTCCATGGATGTAACTGGTTAGGAAGCATATAAATAAAGCAACAGGTACCTCAAGCATGAATTAAATTATGAGAGAAATAAAAGAAAAATAAATGAAAATAAATCAAGCATATTACTAGAAGGAAAAACAACAGATGGCAGAAGAAAGATAGGCACAGGATACATGCCAGCAAATGGGAAGTTCAGTAGCAGTAACCTGCATATCCACAAGGAAAGAAAGAAGAATGCCAACACTAACAGTACTTATAGATGCAGCACATTTTAGTGTGTGTGTGGGGAAGATAATCATGGATACAGGTGAGATCATCTCTAAGCAGAAGCAGGCAGCTTCTCATATTGATTCTGGTGTTAGCAACACATTGGAATGTCCTGTAAATCCTATAAATCTGGAAAACATTCCAAAATGTATCAAAAGTTAAAGGCTAAGTGACCATACCAACTCATGAGCTGTCATGGAATCACTATAATTCAAATGTATCACGTGTTAAACATAAAAGATATAAATTCTGGTGATGATTTTATTGCAGCAGTTCTTTTGGGTATATACTTTATAGAAATCAGAAGGAAAAATTAAACCACTTTTCTAATTTATGTATATATACATGCATATATATATATATATATGTATATTTTAAGGTAGATGGGAAGGTAGGTTTTTAGGTTTGAAGAAAGTCTCTTCCAACAAAGAGTAGAAGATGTCCAGGGTCATTAAGGGTAAGAAGATGATTGGCATCAGCCAGTATGGATTTATAATCAGCAAATGGACCTCTACGATAAGAGGACTGCCTCCATGGATAAGGTAAGTGCATGGGACACTATTTACCTTGTTTATAGAAAGGCCTTCAGCATAATCTCTCATAGATCCTTACAGCCAAACTGATGAGATATGATTTTGATAGGCAGACTCCAAGGTGGATGGAAAGTTGGCTAAACTGCTGGGCTCCAAGGTTTGTGACCAGCAGGACAAGGTCCTATTGATGAACAGTTGGGTTTGATATGGAAGCCAATATGGCTCTACATTTTTATTAACTATCTAAAATGTCGGATAGAATTCACTCACAGCAAGTCTGCAGGTGATGATGAATTAGGGGAAGTAGTTGATATTTCAGTTGGAAGACAGACCATGAAAGAATGGAGAAATTAACAACATAAATATGAAGCTAAACAAAGAAGGCGGCAGATACAGCAGGTGGGACAGGATAACCTCGTGCACTGGTATGAGTTGCCGTTGACTGTCCAGAAAGCAGCTTTGCAGAAAAAATCCTCAGGCTCCTGGTGCACAAGCTGAACTTTGTGAGGCAGGAGCATGCTACTGTGGCAAAGACCAATCACATACTGAGTGATTTTAGCAAAAATGATGTCAACAGAACAAGGAAAGCTGTTTAGCCTGTAGTCTCATGCAATAGCTCTGTAAGAAACAGAAGTGGTATGACGTATCTTGAGATACATACACACTGTGCACCACAGTTTTCACATAAATTTTCCACGTAAATTCTTCCCATCTATTGACTTTAGCTGTGGTTCTGAAAATGACAGAAACTCCAGAATCACATTATTCCAATCATATATTTTATGACTTTTGCTGTCTACTCTGCTTTCTGACTGCTAACCCATTCACTTTAGCTGTTCAATCTTCCCAAATTTCTCAAAGAAATTTTCCTGTATAAATCTTTACTTCTTTTGGCCACCCCGATAAGCTTCTATGTATCACCAAGAATCTTTCTCTCTGCACAACATCCTCCTTAATTCTCTATCAAATAGTGGAATCGCCAAAGGATAAAGGAATAATTATAATGAGATGAAGAATAGCCCAAATGCCCAGACTCCTACTTAATGTGATTTCAGCAATGTTTTTCTGGACTCATTTAGCTGACACCATCTTGGTCAATAGTGATCTTGGATAGATAGTGTAGATAGAAACTGTTGAGTGCTCAAGGGTATGAAGTGTTTAATTTTCTCTGTGCTTATGTTGGAAAAGGGCTTCTCCTGGCACCAGTAGCAAACTAGAGCCAGGGACAGCTTCGGTGGCCCCTTATCTAAACTAACGGCTAGACTGATCTCAGGAAGAGGGTCAGTGCTTTGGAAGTTGCCTGTGGGAATGGAGGCCTGCAGGACTTCTGGAAGGAATCTAAAAGTGATACATTTTCTTCTTACTGTTGAGTTTTTGATAGAATGCTTTTTAAGATATTAAAAATTTTCTGTCATTACTTGCATGAATTTTATTTACATCCCAAGTACACTGGAACCCGAAAGCAGCTTAGCATCATTTAAATAATTTAAATAATTTTACTATAAATCAGTTTCTCTGGTGAAACAGTGGATAATTTGTAGTCAGTTAAAATACATTAAAAAAACCCCAAAGTTTTCATTTCAACAAGATCATACTGATTATATCTGCTGTGAACCCCAGGCTCCAGGAAACTGGAGACATTTACTTTTCACATTACTACTAAGAATTTTAAATTCTGGAAGAGATGTTTTTCTTAATGGAAAATGAGAGAATGTTCTCCTTGTCTAAGCCTGAGGTTAATAGAATGGGCAAAGAAACGCACATGCACACACTCTCTGATTTCCTTTATGTGGCACTTGCGTCTATTCATCTACAAAGTCCCATTAAGGTTGTGACTGACTTCTTAGTATGTATTTAAAGAAAATACATTGTGATGGAGAATAGTGGATCAGTTAATTGAAATTACATATCAGTATATCTTTTTCCTCTCTTGAAATAAAAACTTGTTAAATTCATTAATAGCTGCAAAAATGAATTTTTACAGAAAGAACTTAGCTTACCCTATATGCTGAAAATCCTCCTAAGCAAAGATGACTGCTGATGCTTTGTTATTGTGTGAGTGGCATGTGGTGCAGCAGTAATTCAATGTGCAATTCTTGTCAGCCGTGATTCATTCTTGATGTGACATTTATAATGTCAGAAAAAATAAACAAAAAAAAAAGAAAAAAAGAAAATAACTGTATTTAGATAGTTTCTATTGCTATTGTGACTAATCATCCATGCTACATTTGTTACCTGTAAAAGAGATGAAGATCTTTGAATGCTGGGAGATTTAAAGATTACTTAGACAGCCTTTAATCAAAAAGATTATACAAAAGCATTCATAGAATGATGGATGTTTCACCCCAGAGAATTCACGACTTTGTCTGGGATATTTTTACAGTTTCGCAACAAACATTTTGTCACCTTGCATTTTGTAGGATTCAGGAAGAAGTTGAAGACTGTAGTGCTGTGCTAGCAAAATCTCAGCAACGGATATTTTTTCTCATTAGAAGTACATATCTTTATTGTAATTTCACAGCACTTCTTTTTTGATCAGGAAAGAAAATTTATCTATTTATTTATTTTTCATAAAAACAATCTGAAATCATGTCTACAAAAGCCACACATATACATGCAGGCTCTAATGTGCAGGATGGCATGCATGTCCCGAAAAGCATAAACTTACTAAGTATAGGCCTACAGCTTTTATTAATTTCAAAATATGGAGAAATAGATGAACTCAAATTATGTACTGTATATATGATCTTGGAGCAGAGGCACAGCAAAATGAATTATTGGACTTTAGCTTCTCCTTCACAGGAAGGTATAATTCTGTGAGAAGATGACTGCAGCATGATGCTGCCATCCACTTCCTTTGGGCTCCAGACAGGCTGGGGTTTACACCTGACGTGGTACAGTTCCTCATGAAAGCCCCTATGTATGCCAGATAGGACACTGAGAAAAAGCAAAAACTGAAAAGCAGCACTGTGAAAACTGTGTCTTAACATCCAGAAAACCCATGGTGTGAAAAGTTTTAGTAATAAGGGTAAAATTCAGATACAGTTGCATGCAGCAAAGGGCCTGGCTGCTACGCCGTTTGAGATATCCAGAGATAACTAAGACAGGGTGAGAGATATGACACTCAGCTGTGTCTGGCTGGATTACATCAGGGCATTTTAAATGGCACCAGGTAATTATTTTTAGGCAACAAAATGGGTCCCCAGCTGTTCACATCAGTTACTGTAATGGTCGATAGAAATCTTGTCAATACTATCAGTGGGTCTTTATTCAGCTTAAATTTAGGTATCTAGGACTATTTGAAAATAGTCAAATATCAAAGACAGCACCTTGCCAGAAGTTCTGTGCATTGGTTAAGTTGATTTCACTTTTGCATTTATCTGTCACCAAGGTAACATGCGACACTGCTTAAAGCTTACTAAATTTGTTGTATCTGTGCAATATGTAGCTATTTAAAGCACTACAGCACTTTCCTCTCTGTCCTCTGTGCTTGTCTTTTGGTTCTGTAACATGACTTCTCTACTTGCTAGTATTTGTCTTTTTAATGACTGCATTGTGAAGCATTAAGCAAATAGAAGAAAGAGCAAGTACCTGTCCCTGATTTATATGTATATATTAAGAAAAGCTGGAATGCAATTAAATAATTAGATTCTGGAACAAAATTTATGACTGAAGAAAATTTAAAATGTGTCCTATCTTAAAGAACAGTTAAAATTGCAGATAGATGTTGTAAGAATTTTTCATTTGTATTTGCACATTTATTTTTTTTTTCCTTCTAGAGAAAATGAGGTTTTGAACAATTTGAAAATCCTCTCTGGGATGTTCAGGTTTTGTTCCTTAATCAATATTCAGCAGAATAATAATAATAATTAAAAACAAATTTAAAAAAATATCCACTGGGATGACTAAAATAATATTTTCATTCCTGCTCAGATTAATATGAAAAATAACAGTTCTTTTGCTGAACTGAATTAAACAGTTTCAGTTTAGTCCAATGCTGACCTGCATTTTTCTGCACTCTATGATACTTCACCAGAATTACAGTTCTAATTGTATTGTACCATTTATTCTACTCTTTAGATCAGAATTCCAAGTTAACTGATTATCTGATGAAGTACCATAGTATTTTCTCTGCATAGAATATTATTATGTATCTCTGGAGTCCTATAACTGTAGAAATTGGGGAAGATATCATGTGTCTGGGAGTTTCTCACATGTAGAAGAATGATACTTTGAGAAAGCCAAAATAGAATATCCGACATCTCCAAACAAAGACAATTCAATGCTGAGAGAAAAGAAAAAAAAAACTTATTTAAATTCTTCTCCAGCATTTTACTTCTCATTCCATTTTTTGAATAAATTTCCATTTCTGTATTTTACGCATTTTTATTAAAAATATAAAAATATCATAAAGCTCTATAGGATCAGTTCTAACTAAAACCGGGGGGGGGGGGAATGTATTTTGAAATGAAGACAGAAAAAAAATAGGTATATTTTAAAAATTTTGTTTTCCTTTTGCAAAAATCCCCAAATTCAGCTACCTATTATCTAATATAAGCAATATAAGCATTTTCAGCTTTAAATAATCACAAATTAAGTGGCTTGCTTTGTACATATAAATTGCATCACTGTAATGATTTCATTGTAATTGCAGAAGTGTATCAATTTAAAGAAAGAGGGCATAGCCAATCACCAAATGGAAAAAAATACATAGCATCATTATAAGGCAAGTTTTCCTTCTACCACAATTATTGTGCTGATGTGACTATTTGCATTAAAAGTATTTAAAACCAAAACAAAACAACTACCCCCAAAATAAATAAAAAACCTCACCAGAATGGCATAGAACTTAACTGTAGATCAGGCTCAAAATAAGCAACATTTAAATACTGAGCAAGCATAGACTTAAAATAATTAGTTATTTTTAGGCATTAGAAATGTGAAAATGATCTTGCTAATACAGAGGAAACCAAATTACTGTTAAACTTAAGAAATAAGAATTTATATTCTCCGAGCAAGTGGTAGGCAATGTGTTGGAGGAAAGAAGACTAGAATTACACAGAGACAACGGTTTCTCAACAGATACTAACTGTACAGTTAACAATGGGAAGATTAAAGTAGCACTACAGGGTAACTTTAAAACATGCTGAACTCCAATATAGAGGCCTCATTTCTGTTCATAACACAACAGTAGAACCGACTGACACCAACTAGGAAGGTCTGATAAAAGAAAGCACTTCTATGGGATTAATGCGTCCCAGTCATCCATTCTGTCACTATCAATTTCAGTTGACTTTTTGCTCCCTTTTAAAAAAAGATAACAAGCAAATAACAATCATGGTCGTCTTAGAATCAAATTTTCTACGAAAGCAAACAAAATAAGTCTGGCATTTTCCTAATCTTTTTGATTACTGTTATTACGGACAACAGTATTGCTAATTTTCATTGTTATTAGCAATCTTACATTGAATAGGTTCACACCTTTTCTAATTCAATTATTTTAGTAAGGCACTTTGATAGTACTATCACTTATCTCTAAGGGCAAATATAGCTCATTTCTAAGGAGGCTTTTCCAATCATTGCTGCTGTTAATAGTATTTTGGGTTTTATTGGGCAGCTAGTTTAGTAAATTTCTTTCTCTTTGGATACTCATTTTTCTTCCTTAGTTTTTCATCAGGGACTCAACTGAATGTCAAGAAAGAAAAGAAAAAGAAACCAATGGTTTACCCATATGGTCTACTTTTTTACAGATTAGATATGAACCACAGAGACCGCATTCAAAAACCTCTGTAACAGAGAGGGTACAAAAGGTAAATATTTAATAAGGTGTCTTGTCCTTCCTCTTTGTCATCTATCCATTTATATAGAACAGAGTAATTAGTGTAACAGCAAAATTATCTAATCTGTAGTTCCTTAGGTCCTCTAGATATTTCCTTTTGTAAGATTATTTGTAAATTGCTTTGAAACGTGAATAAATGAGACACCTTTTCATTTATTTGTAAGTAAATGTGCTTGACTTGGAATTTGCATTTATTTTTCAACCTTCATTTTTCAGATGTATATTTTCAGTATTTTTGTAGAGGATTCCTCTTTTCTACTGCCTCTACATTTGGCTTTATTGGGCGTATTTCTTTGGTGTTGATTTCAGAATGTATTTTTATTCTGTTCTTATTCCTCATATTATATATAATTTTGAAAACTATTTTCATTTAGTATCATTGTTCTATTCTCAAAACTCAACCTTGACACATGAATCCTTATTTATTGTCTGCTCATTGTAGTAGTTTTTATTTCTCTTCCTCGCTTTTGCATCAACTAATATATGGTTTGAGTGCTTTCTGCCAAAGCTCTACTTCTGTTGCTCGTTAATAAAAAAAGGTTTTGTTATACTGAAAATCGTTCTCAAGTCAAAAAGTCTGACTGTTTTACCTTGAGAAGGTCAAATCCAGATATAGCTTCCATTGGAGAAGCTCAATCCATCAAGCACAAAAACTGAACCTGATACAGCAAAAGTAATTTTTTACCTTGTCACAGTAAAAAAGTGGCATGAGATAGTCACATGTCTACATAAATTTTCATTCATTGTGCCAAGGGGAATAGCAACACAAAGTAATTCATCAGTATTGGAGGGTGTGTCTACTTCCATATCAATAAACTAACCAGGATGTCTTTTAATTAGACAAAGACATATATAAAGACTTACTGTTTCCTGCAAAGACTTAATGTTTCCTGCAAACAGCTGTCTAGAAACAACCAAAGATATAGATTAACTGTGTTAGGACATCATACATTATAGCTTAATGCTTTTAAAAAGCAATTTCTCAACCATTGACCTATTTTACTATGAACATAATTAGAGATCGAATCAATTCTTCAGAATACAGGAATACCCAGTACCCTTCTTTCTCCCTTGAAGCTGGAAAGAAGCATCGTACAGATCATCTAGAACGGTATAAGCAGAACACTATAGGAACAACATAGGGGGTTTTATTTTGTTTTGTTTTTTTCAAGAAATCACTATAATAAACAAAAAATGGAACATAAACCAAAAAAACCAAAAATCTCCCATGTTTCAGATTAATTTGGGCTAAGGTTGTAAATTTACATAGTTTTTTATTTAGATCAGTGAGGATCTGTAGAGTGCCTAAGTCCATCAGTTAGGAACCAGTACTACTTACAGAAATATAACTTGACTTGTCACATCACCTGGCAGACTTCGTCACTGTTATTAGCTAGCATTCACAAAGCTGCTAGAGTGCTGGTACTGACTTAGAACTAATGAGACCTAGCTCAACATGAAGTCCCTGAGGCATCAAACTAGCAATTTCAAGTTTCAGAATAGTCATTGCAATGCTCTGCTTTGCTCATGGAAAGCCTTACTCAGTATCTGCTGCTACCCAGAAAAGACGGACAAGATAAAAGTATTGTTCAATGATACAAAATGTTATCACATATACGGAAATAACCAAAGCTATCTTGTGGGTTATAAAGGCATTTGTAACACTCATGGAATTTGGGAAATGAGTCTTCGATTCTTGTTCTTCTTAAATTGAAGCCTAGGCCTCAGCATAGTGCTTTCATTACTAACCACAAACACCCTTATTTTCAGGAGAGAAAGATCTGCCCAAAGTTTTATCTGATTTTGGTGCATGATTCAAGGGAAATGTTTAAATTTCAGAATCTCAAGAGAAAAAAGACACTGAAGATCTTTGAAGTGTGGTATCTTTATCTGAATGTCATACTGGAAGTTTTAGCTTAGTGTCTTCTAAAAATCTAATTTTTGGAATATAATTCATCCTTGGCTGTTTGGAGATCCTGGTTGCAAAATATAGGACATAAGACTTTAGGTACTGAATGTGCATTAGATTGTGCTTTTAAACACAATAAACTCTAAGAATTTTTAGGCCTCTCTTGTCTCATGTCACTCTCTTGGGAGGAGAGCATTAGTCTGTACTACTGCTCTAGCAAATAGTCAAAGTGCGAGTCTGCAACTGGATCTTCTATTTTATTCTAATTTTTCTTTTCATTTAAAGATGTCCTATCATTGATGATTCTATGAAAGAGATGACAGAGTAGAGACAAGTGGATTGCAAATGTATAGTGTTAGAAGATTTAGAGAATAAAGTGAATACTCTTTTCAGAACTTTTAAACTTGTTATGGTTATTACTTACGTTTATATAGAGAGATTCATTTATGTGATTCCAAACATTTTTATACAAGTGAAATACAGAGATGTTTTCTTCCAGACATATAGAAAACCCTATATTAAATCCTGCAAATTTAATTGTATGATAACGTACCAGGTCAAAGTTAGAGACAGTCTCTGAAACTAATAGTTCATAGTTTGTTCTGAGTTGAGATTATGCTTAAAATGTAAATCAGACAAATTCAATGCTATGAACCAAACTTGTTATTTTCTTAGTACACAAATATTATCACAAAATTATTTTAAGAGTAAATGAGCCTTTTTTGAAAACAGACAAACAAAAAAGTGCTCTTGAAAGCATGCTAGCATGACATAGTCTGACTGTCACAAACAGAATGTTAAGTTTTGATTAAAAAAGAAAAAAAAAGTTTAGAAATGTAGCAAGATGGAAACGAAGGAAAGCAAAACCGTTCATGAAGACTGGAAGTGAGAAGAACACAAGAAATAAGCCTATAGATCTATACTTCTAGTTTTCATTCAGTGGCAAACTTTTTTTTTCTTTTCTTGTTAGTACTGAACATATAGTTCCTTTTAGATGAAGCTAACTAATTTTATATTGTTTTTCTTTTAATGTAATCACTTTCCAAGGTAAAAATTCAAACAAATAACTGTTTAAAATACTCATGGATGTGAACAGACTGTAAAGAGGCATCCTGGTTTCAGCTGGGATAGAGTTGATTTTTCTTCCTAGTAGCTGGTGTAGTGCTGTGTTTTGGATTTAGGGTGAGAATAATGTTGATAACACACTGATGTTTTAGTTGTTGCTAAGTAGTGCTTACACCAGTCAAGGACGTTTTAGCTTCCCATGCTCTGCCAGGTGCACAAGAAGCTGGGAGGGGGCACAGCCAGTACAGCTGACCCAGACTGGTCAAAGGGCTATTCCATACCGTATGATGTCATGCTCAGTATATAAAGCTGGGGGGAGTTGGCCAGGGGCAGCGATCATTGCTTGGGGACATGCTGGGCATCGGTCGGCAGGCGGTGAGCAATTTTATAGTGTATCACTTGCTTTGTATATTATTATTGTATTATTATATTGTTACTATTATTATTATTATTATTACTACTATTCCATTTCATTTTACTTCAATTATTAAACTGTTCTTATCTCAACCCACGAGTTTTCTGACTTTCACCCTTCCAATTCTCTCCCCCATACCACTGGGGTGGGGGGAGTGAGCGAGCGGCTGTGTGGTGCTTAGTTGCTGGCTGAGGTTAAACCAGGACAAGAAGCCAGTACAGAGAACTATAACTGTCTTCCACATGTTTACTTCTTTGATATTTTGAGTAAATTTAATATCTACTTCATCAGCAGAAGCATTATTTATCTCCATTATCACTGATAATGGCACATTTATCATTAATTTAAGTATTACTGCTTTGATTATTGTTATTTCTTCTTTTCAGCCTTTTGAAGACAACATAGTTTAGATACTACAAACTGCCAAAAGGCAAAATTCTGTCTTCAGTTCTAGGAAGACAGAGATAGAAATCAGATGACAGCAAATATGGTCATGTATTACTGAAAACATAATCTGAGGACAACAAAGAGGCACTGGCTTTCCTGAGGGAAAAAGTGGCCCTCTTAAATCTTAATTGCTTGTAATGGTGCATTTGGCAGAAAGAACAGAGCTTGATTCTGTCTCAAATTGTGCTCAGAAAGGTGTCTAGTAGAAAGAAATTTCCCCCTCTCCCATCATTGTGCTTCACAGAATCATAGAATCATAGAATGTCCTGAGTTGGAAGGGACCCACAAGGATCATCGAGTCCAACTCCTGTCCCTGCATAGGACAACCCCAAAATTCACACCATATATCTGAGGGCGTTGTCCAAATGCTTCTTAAATGTTGTCAGGCTTGGCGCCATGACTGCCTCCCGGGGGAGCCTGTTCCATTGCACCACCACCCTCTGGGTGTAGAACCTTTTCCTAATGTCCAACCTAAACCTCCCCTGGCATATCTTCCTGCTGTTCCCTGGGGTTCTATCACTGGTCACCAGGGAGAAGAGATCAGCACCTGCCCCTCCTCCTTCCCCTGTGAGGAAGCTGTAGACTGTGCTTATTCTATGATGAGTTTTAATCTGGAGACACTTAAAACCACAAAAACATACAGGGTTGGTTTCCAGAAAAAGTCAACTGGCCAGTGAGATATTGGAAATATTACTCTAAGAGCCCAGAGACAACTTAGAAGATGGTAATGCCTTGGGGTTTCCTTCCATATATAAATCTGCCTTTGTTTCACACCAATAAAGCTAGTAAAGTCAGTTTCATTGTCTGGAAAACAAGGAAGTTCATATTTTGCTAAGAATCTGAATAATAATATCCAGGTACAATTGCTAGTGTCTTTTTCCTATTTTCTGGAGAGGAAAACATCCAGTAATACCACCTGAAAGGTCAAAAAAGAGGGAAGAGGTGACTCTCTGTGCAGAGATATAATTAGGAAACAGCTGAGCCAAATTCCACTGAAGAATGTAGTAAAATGAGCTCATACATCAGTGTTAAATATAGGAATCTTAGGTTATTCATCTTCAGGTGCATTATCTATACAAGCAAATTATGAATATGAAGAATATGAAAAACAAAATTAATCTCAAAGGGTGAATTAAGAGTATGACTGTTAAGTAATACTAAAGATGACAATATTTTTTCTCTCTCTCATTCCTTTTGTCACAGTCTCTTTTTCATAGCATAGAGATTTATTTTGTTCTTTTCCATAAAAGGAGAGAATGAATATAACTGGTATTCCAATGGGTAATATGCTGTCTAAAGCATGAATTAGGAATTCTATAAATCTGATTTCCTAACATATTTCTCAAATTGTTATTTTCATGGTCACTAGTTATTTTTACACTACCTTATTTCAGCTTTTGATGGTATTTGTTCATTTATTTTCAAAACTCTTTTTTAAACACAGAGATTTACTATCTGTACAAATCATGGCAGCTGGATCTGTGTTTTATTCTTACAGAACCAAGAGGAACACTTACTCATTATTTGTGAATTTAGACAGCCTCAGGAATCTGTACTTCTAATCCATACTGGCTGTAATTCACTTGAATCCTTGAGTGATGATATGAAGCAAGGAAATGTGTTTCTTTAAAACATCTGTATATGTGTATGTGTGTGTGCCTGTATGCATGTGTGGTTTATGAAAACAAACTTTTTTTCTTCTCCAGCTGATCATTTCTTTTGTTTTTTTCTCTTAATTTTTTCCCCCATCTGCTGTTTACACCACTTGAACATCAGTAATTTACATGGAGATATAAAATCACATGCAACTAAAAATTACATTAGTAATCCAAAAGAAAAATCAGCACATGGTTCAATAGTCTGGAAAATAAACACTTTCAAAAATGTTTTAAAATACATTTTCTCCCTTTTCTTCATGGGGAAATGTTTAATAATGTACAGAGCATACACAAGCTGTTTTTAATCAAGAAATACACTCAAAAATATATCACAACACAAAACATCCTCCTTTTTAGAGATTCAGATTCGTTCACTTCCAGATTGGTTCAATTAAAACTGAGAAAGCACCAAAGAAATGACATACAAAGATCTTTTTTTTAATGACAAAAATGTTTCAACTCAACATTCTGATATAAAACATGGGTAAAATTTAGTCTTACTATACATGAATAAAAATTGCAGATATTCTATAAAGTGGTACTTGCAAATACACACGATCTTTGGTATGTATGTCTTGATATACACAATAATGTGGCTACAATCATGTTGTGTACAGTAGGTAATTCCGCACCTTGAACAGGGATATTGGCATTGTCAGCAAATAGAAATAGGACCAAATTAGTATACTAGAATTTAAAATTGTTGTGTCATTACCTATATACATTTACATCAATAACTCTAAACCCACTTTCTTGTAAATATTTGTTATACATTTGCATAGCATATAGTAAGATGCAGTTATAATTAACAGGTAGATCATAAGGAGTTACTTGGAAGCAAATTATATAAAAACATCACAAGACCAAATGATGCCATCATTCCTATATTTTTCTTGTTTTCAAAACATTTGAATTAGATACTTTATCTAAGATGGTTTATATATTTACAGTCAACATCTGATTTTTTTTGGCATAGAAAGCTCTTTGGGCTGTCCACTTACATTGTCCGTAATTACATAAAATCTAAGTTTTTTAATGTTGATTCTTATCACAATCATCAAAAAACACCAAAACAAACAAAAACCCACCTCACCCCCAAAAGCCCTACCAAGCAAACAAGCCAAACCAACCAACTAACCAAAAAACCCCAGAACATAAAGTGCTTTTCTGAATCTTTGATGAAAGACAAGCTTATAAGCTTATGTCTGAATTTGTGACTTTTTAATCACCATAATTTATGTCCTAAAGAATCACAATACAGTCTACACCATAATAGCTGGATGAAGAGTGTCCTTAGTCACAAAAGTGTCACAAGCAGTCCCATCAAGTGGGAAGGGGTGCAAAAAGGCATGGAAATGGTGAAACACAGAGCATGGAAATGGTGAAACATCACCTACGAACACAAGTAAAAAGGAAGTATAAAGGTTGATCTTTCAAAACAACACAAAACAAAAACTATCTTATGTAAGGAATATGAGGAAAAATATCTCTCCACCAAATCCCCACAAACACCATATAAACAGTAAGTTTTACATTCCTTCTGTCCTGAGGAAACATAGTTATGCATTGCTTCTTACACTGCTTAAGGTGCAAGGGTCAAGTCCAGTCTTACAGGAGTAATAATAGATGGAGAGTACCTGTAAAATACTAAATGAACACAAACATTTAGAGGAATGTAATTTTATTTGTTAAAAGAATGTACATAAGGTGCATACACATTGGCAAATCTCTTGCTAGTAAAGCAAGGATAGTTTTGTCATAATGCAAATACTGTAGACTTCCAGAAGAAAAACTGTCCTGCCAAAGGAGTATAAAAAAACATTTTTAAAAGTGAGTTTAGGTCAATCAAAGTGGTTTAATTTAATTAAGTTTGAAATATTTCAATCTCAATTTTTTTATATTATAATTATCTTTTCATTACCTTTCAACATAAGATTCTTTAAAAGTATTTTATATGTGGAAATTGAATATTTTGACAGTTTTAAAATATTTTCAGTTGTATTTCACAGTCTGATACTAAAAAACTGATACCTTCTCTAGAAATCTGTAAGTTATGCAAATCAGAATTTTTCAGCAAAGTCCAACAAATATGATAAGTCTCCCATACGTTTTACTAGATGTAAATACTGTAACACACAGTTAGCAATTGTTCAACAGAATCAAAATTAAAAAACAGTAGGGTCAGTAGTGTGTGGTATTTTTCTGATTCTAGTTCTTTGTGTGAGGAAAGCCTTTTCTGATTCCTTCAGTGAGGAATTCTGTTGTGAAATAAAACAGCAATTCCCACTGAATTTAGTCAGGTGATATTGGGAGCTCTAGTATCATAGCTAGATGAAGGAGCTTCCATGACAGCCGCTCATTTCCAGATCTTGAGATTCTGATGTAATTATCTTCAGAATTATATTTTTAAGCCTGCTGGGGGCTGTCCCAAGTAAAAGATAACCCTGCAAACAAGCTTGGGGTTTTTTTTGGTTTTTTTGTTTTGTTTTGTTTTGTTTTGTTTTTTTTTTGTTTTTTTTGTAATTCCTCAAATGAAGAATAGGAAATAGAATAAAAAAAAACACGTATTGACATTAAAATATACTCAGGCTGATGTTCTTAGAGACTCTTAAATTAGTTGCTTTTCTTGTGTGTAGGTAGAATCAGAAAGATATATCAAATCTGAGTCTTTCAACAGGGGGATTTTTATAATAGCATCCTGTACCAAAAAAGAAAAAAAAAAAAGGAAAAAAGTTCTTTTTGGAGCACAGGCTTGCCGTTCCAAGTTGAACCTTCCTCAATTTAGCTAACAACAACTGTGGGATGGAATTCAAGGTTTATTTCACAGGCTTTTCTAATGCCTGCAACATTTACCAGCCTATTCACATGCTTAATTTAAGAACTAAAAAATGGTTTATATATGTTTGCATCCATCTGAAACAATTATGGATTTATTATTATAATCATATCAAATTACAAAATTTTTATTGGGGAAAAGCATGACTTCTAAAAGCTCAAGATATTTGCATTGGCACAAAATAAGTAGGGAATTCATGAATAATCATAAATGCATGTTTTGACAGAAAAATGACAGCAACACCCCTTTCAGAAGGACCATATATTTTTTCACAGTTCAAGCAGAATTTGTTCTTAAACTCATAATTTTCGCCTTAAAAACTATGTGTAAAATAATCTGGATACATAAAATGTAGGCAGAATGTAAATCCAAAGTGAAATTCAGAGTGACTAATACTGATTCAAATCTGTGTCAAAGTATAGCTTTTTCAACATCTTAATTTTTCTTATTAGGCTCATGAGACTGTTGTAGAATTTAAACCATAGTACTATTTTCTTTATAGGACTTTACACTCATACATTTCAAAACTCTACACATCATTTCTCCCATTATGCTAGTGATGCTAGTGATGTAGTGCATAAAAGAAATATTTGCTAATATTGTTTAGCCTCTTCTATAGCACTCATGGTCTTTCAGCTATAGTTTCACAAGATGGAGTTCGTTGAGATCTATCTTGAGATCTATCTTGTTGTGATCTATACACAAGGTGAAGCTGTTTTACAGAGCTTGACACTGTCCAAAGAGGAAGGTCCCACTCTTTCCTTTATCATCTTTCATTTCCTTAATCTTGGCTCCATAATTCCACTCTGTCCCTGGACTCTCTTGAGATACCACTGTGAGCTGATTTAGTTGCAATCCTTGCAGAAAACTGACCTAGCCAAGAAACCAGAAAGGGTTCATGGATTAGTGAGCTGCATTTCCTCGTATAGTGAGACATCATAATGGAGAACATAGATCTCCATGGCAAAAATATAGAAGTGGAAATAAGTAAAATCTGGAAAGGCAGGGAGAAAAGCAAGGAGAGGTAATTTAATTTCTTATTTTGGAAGCGCCAAGCCATCCGATCAGCTGAGTTCTTCATGGAACTGCAGCCTCTTCACCATTCCTCCAAGACTTAGCATCTGAAACAGATGCTGTACCTTATACTCTCATCCCATGGTTTTCAGAAGTTTGTCAAACAATTACTTGTCATTTACAGAGTAGAAAATCATTTTGTGACAGTGTTTCACAAGTCTTTCTTCAATGGACATAGTAGTGAAACAGCCCTTCCTAGCTCTTTCCTTAAGGATCCTTTTATGAGGAATATATAAGACTAAGTGAATAGGAAGACATTGAACTCTCTAAGAAGTGCCAGTACAACTTCTGTGTTATCAAGATGGATTGAGTTTGACCTAGTGATTTCCTTTGTGGAAGTTTTTATAGAAGTAGTCTAAAGGTCTGTGGACTCTAGAAGAGAAGGTAACAGCCTTGAAAGTGTTCTTCAGTTGAGAGCAAGCAGTAAATTGACACTCCTATGTTCATTACCCTAGAGGTTTCAGACAAATTGTGAATTATTTTAATATTATCTACATCTCATTTAAAATTGAGCTAGTAGTTCACAGAGTTGGGAGCACATCATCTGACATGTTAGAAGTCTATATTAGAACAAGAAGACACCCATTTCTCTGTATTAACTACAGAAGTATAAGGTATCTGGCTCATATGTACACTTCTCCAGCATGGAAAGCTACATTCAAGTACATTGTTTTCCTAAACTCACAGAGCTGGAGGCCTGAAGGTAATTAGATTACCTAGCCTTACTTAGCCCGACCTTTCTATATGTCATAATAAAGATCTATGTTCTTTGCATTTTCACTGTGACAAAAACTGTCAGGGTTACTTATGAAGCAGTGATGGTCCCTCTTTGCTCTGGTTCTTTTTTTTTTTTTTTTTTTAACCATCACATGCACAGAAATTGCAGTTCATCTTTTCCGTGAGGAGGATTTAGTTTATGTTTGAAGAAAAGAACTAGCTGAGGCAACAAAAGAAGTCTTTTGTTTCATTTCTAGTTTTAGCTCTGTATCAGACCAAATACAACATTTCCAATTTCCTACTTTTAATTTTTTTTTCAGCTTGTATTTTTCACACAATGAAAGAAAACACAAATCGTTTTACTTACCATTCAGTTAAGCATGTGGCACCAAGATAATTATAGGCATCTCCATAGGTGCAGACACTTCAGCATCTAGAAAAACATAAGGAGAGGAATTGGTAGCATATGATTTAGTGTCCATGAGAATCATTGGGAAATCATATTCATTAATCAGGAACACAGTTCATTTTAAAAAGATTTTAAAGATGCAAAGTGATGCAGGTGCAGGATATGGGCTATTTTAGAATCTTTCAGTGAGAGAGAACATTTGAAATTATGAATTTACATAGGCCCACTCAGAATCAAACAAACAACTAGTTATTAGTCATGGTTTTGGAAGAACATGAAGTTTGCACTTATAGTAGGTTTACATAATTCATCAGCTTCAGGATCCTAAACCCATCTCTTTTCCAGACATTTTTTAACTTTTTATGGTTTTCAAATAAAGTGCAAAGTGTAAATATATTTACCATATAATGAAATTTCAGCTGAAGATAAAATTTAAAAACTTATAAATAAATGGGGTCTTTAACACTAAGACATAAAAATGACAATTGCATATTTCAACAAGTATTTGAGAGAAATATATATAAATTCAATGCCATATTCATGAATTAATTTGTCTTATTTTGGTTTTTAATATTTAAATGCCCTCACCATATTTTATTCTGATTAAAAAAAAACATGGAAAAGGGACAAAAAATAAGGAAGCTGGAAAACAAGGAACTCGTTTATCCTACTTCCTGGGGTTTATCTTACAGTTGCTTGATTTTGCCAAACTTTGGCTGTTAAGCGTTTAGACTGAGTTACTGATCTAAGCTCCATGTACAAACAGGGGGAAGGAATCTTCCATAGGCAAATGATTCCTCCTTAAGGCAGGTAGCTAAGGTAAATAGGATGCAATACTCACTTGTAGATAAGAAGCAGCATGGTCTGCAGGAACCCACCTATGTTCTCTGATGGCTCAGGAGGGCTACATCTCCACCCTAGATTTTAGTAAACTAGAACTCAGTCATATGAACTTTATCTCTGGGTTTTTTTGTTTGTTTGTTTGTTTGTTTGTTTGTTTTCTTGCAGTTAAGGGCAGGCAACTGTTAATCTAGAGTCCCCTTCCAAAACTGAGTGATGTTGCTTGTGTCTCCTAACCTGTTCCCTTTCTGGTCTTTGTCAGGATACTGTTGTCAGAACTGAAGCTCCTTATTTTAGAGTATTGCCAGGACCTTCTTTTTGCTATAATTCATTGCCAGGACTTTTCATAAGATATTCCTTGGGGGTAATAGCTCCAGTTTTGTGTTGCAGAGTACTGACATTAGGAGCTACTGAAGCTGTTAATTGCTCTCTGGGTCTAAATGCAGCAGGTCCTTTCAAAAATCAAGTTTTTATTAAGTGACATAGCCAGCAGCACAAATAAATTAAGATTAATATTATTCATAAAGCATCTCTGTCTCCTATTTTTCATAACTCTCTGGGCCTAAACTGGTTGAGAATGAATCATACGGCAAACAGGATGGAGGCAGCTGCAAGCATTGCCATAGAACTGGGATGTAGTAAATGAAAATTGTGGCAAATATGTAGTTAGCTTAAAACAACTGTGTCTATGTTAAAAAATGTTTCACAGTCTAATGCTAAGTTAGAATAAAATCTTTAAAAGACCCTTCAAGATTTCTGAAGCTAAGAAATAAAAAAGGCAAATGTCTTCAGCCTTTCTGAAACTCCCTCACTGTATTCAGTCAACCTTCCTTATTACTTAGTCAAGTAATTGATTTTTCAACCTTCATGAAAGCTGTGAAAATCAAGGCATTTTGAGTAAAAGGTCTGGATACAGGTAAATGGCTATGAGGTATTAAAATCTATAGGAAAAGACACTGAGACTTAAGTGCTGTAACTGATGGGAACATGATAGCAAAACCAATTAAAGACTGTATGTTGTACCCAAGGTATCATTAGACCAACCTCCCTGCTCTGAAAATCCAAACCTGATTTTGATATACATACAAGAGGTAATTCCTGTTTGTATGGCATTCATCAAATTGTATTTAAAATAACACTATAAAAGTTTGAATATTAATATAAACAATTGTAATAGAAGAAGGAATCTATTGCTCCACCACCAGTGCCTTTCCAATTTTTAGCTACTATATTCCCATGGGAAGCAAAATCATATATGAATCCTTTATATTGTCCGGTATCATTTACCCTACTACATTTGCAGCTTATCAAGATCTGTTTTAATTTATAAAATATGATGATGATGATAATGATGAAATTTTGTTGTTCCAGCCCACCTTGTCCTCCTGTTTGAACCTTCAGTGAAGCTGTAATGATTAATATGTGATAATGCCACCCTTCCAATAGCAACAGCTTGTGCTTTAATAAACAAAGGATTTTCAATTAATTCAAGGTGTAAACAGATGGAGAAGTTGGCTCAGAAGGCAGAAAGCTGCTTTTTGATCAAAAAGACATTGAGTACTCTTTTTCTTGACAGTCTTTCATCCCGAAAATGAAGGTTCTTAGAAGGTATCTCTTAATTGTCCATGACCAAGCAAAAGAGTAAATTCTGCACAGTTAATTAAACAGCCAAAAACAAACAAACAAAAAAACAAAACTAAAACGCCTACAGCTGTGTTCTTTGTATATTTACATCTTGATTGCGTGCAGTTATGTGACAGCAACTGTCAGGTATCATATAACCTGCCTTCAGCAATGGAGATTGAGGATATTGTTGTGATATTGAATCGTCATGATATATACATAAATAAAAAGATTCAGAAATAATAAGACACTAATAAGACAGACTGAGAAAGACTGACAACATTTTGTTACTTCCTGTTTTTTATTACGATCTCTTCAATTCTTTGAATATCTAAGCACGGATTTCTTTTTTTTTTTTTTTTTTTTTTTTTTACCCTAAGAAATCATTGCATTCTTTTCAGAAGAAAAATATTTAGGTGACATATATTATATTCTCTGCATCTAAACCTCCTAAGGTTTGGATCTTTGGAAAGTGATTCTCTCTGACCATAATCAACTTTTTGTTAATTACAAATTTGTGTCATTGAACTATAAAATGTTTAGATTTGCACTGTGTCTCTAAGGTGATGATTTTGCATACATTCATACACTAATAACTGGTGTGCTACCCATTCTGTTGACTTTAGTTCATTATTTGTGTTTAAAGCAAAGCATACATAAAAGAATGTATATGTTCTTGACCTATTTCTTAATAATAAAAAGCTTGTTCAAATGCCAATTTAATTTAAGAGCAGACTGCCTATTTTTCATCCTTAAGAGCATGTTTTTCCTTGTGAATCCAACTGATATGAGATGATTTAATTACCTTGAAATTTTGTCTATATAAAAACTATCCCTTGCTTTACTTTTGTCAATGAAAATCCCTGAGGAGATTAAAAAAACCCCGACTTAGATAAAATAGCAGAAAGACTACCTGTTGGAGAGTTGTCACAATCATAACCCTATTTTTAACAAATATACTGTTATTATTGCTGCATGATCTAATAGCTGGATACCTCTTTAGAAAAATTTCAGCAACGTGGAATGATATCCACTGTCTTGTAATCAAATTGCTCATGTCATTCTGCATTGGTATCCAAAAACAGATAGATGAAATTATTTTATCCATTGCTACTGAGTATTGCACATGATTTTGTGGATGATATGGGAATTCTAGAGTACAAGAATTTACAAGTAATCAAAACATCTATTGTTTAAACAGATGATTTTACACAACAAACATACAAACAAACAAATTCTAGGCTGGAGGTATTTTAAAAGCATTCTTTGAAGACAGACAAATTTAAAGGGAAAATGAGGGACTGACTTTGCATGAATTATTTGGGCTACACATTCACCAAAAGCACATTTCCTTACATTTCTAACAACTTACAATAAAGTATCAATCGAAAAAGACACACACAGGACAAGAGTATGATTATTAACCTCTGGACAAGACATTCTGATGCTGTGCCCCCAGAACAGACCTGTGAATGAGAGGTGGATAGATCAGTGACTCTGCCTTGTCTGGTAGCAACTGATGTACTGGATGGAGGGTTCTGACCTGTCCTGTAATAAGGTTTGTCGCAAGCACGTGTTTCTACCATTAATGGTGAAAATGTTTTAGAATCATAGAATTATAGAATCATAGAATCGTCTAGGTTGGAAAAGACCTTCAAGATCATTGAGTCCAACTGTTAATCCAGCATTGCCAAGTCCACCAGAAAACCATGGCCCTAAGCACCACATCCACATGTCTTTTAAATACCTCCAGGGATGGGGACCCAACCACTTCCCTGGACAGCCTGTTCCAATGCTTGACAACCCTTTCAGTGAAGAAATATCCAACCGAAACCTGCCCTGGCACAACTTGAGGCTGTTTCCTCTCGTCCTATCACTTGTTATTTGGGAGAACAGACCGACCTCCACCTCGCTACAACCTCCTTGCAGGTAGTTGTAGGGAGCCATAAGGTCTCCCTTCAGCCTCCTCTTTTGCAGGCTAAACAACCCCAGTTCCCTCAGCCACTCCTCATAAGACTTGTTCTCCAGACCTTTCACCAGCTTCATTGCCCTTCTTTGGACATGCTCCAACATCTCAATGTCCTTCTTGTAGTGAGGGGCCCAAAACTGAACAGAGTACTCAAGGTGCGGCCTCACCAGTGCTGAGTACAGAGCGATGATCACTTCCCTAGTCCTGCTGGCCACAGTATTTCTGATACAAGCCAGGATGCTATTGGCCTTCTTGGCCACCTTGGCACACTGCTGGCTCACATTCAGCTGGTTGTCAATCAACACCCCCAGGTCCTTTTCTGACAGGCAGCTCTCCAGCTGCTCTTCCCCAAGCCTTGCATGGGGTTGTTGTGACCCAAGTGCAGGATGTGGCACTTAGCCTTGTTGAACCTCATACAGTTGGCCTCAGCCCATCGATCCAGCCTGTCCAGATCCCTCTGTAGGGCCTTCCTACCCTCCAGCAGGTCAATACTCTTGGACAACTTGGTATGGTCTGTTAGCTTACTGAGGGTGCACTCAATGCCCGCATCCAGATCATTCATAAAGATATTAAACAGAACTGGCCTCAATACTGAGCCCTGGGGTAAACCACTTGTGACCGGCTGCCAACTGGATTTAACTCCACTCACTACAACTATCTGGGCCCGGACATCCAGCCAGTCTTTTACCCAACTCAACTAAGCCATGAGCACCCAGTTTCTTTAGGAGAATGCTGTGTGAAACGGTGTCAAAGGCTTTAGTAAAGTCCAGGTAGACAACATCCACAGCCTTTCCCTCATCCACTAAGTGGGTTGCCTTGTCATAGAAGGAGATCAGGTTAGTCAAGCACAATCTGTCTTTCATAAACCCATGCTGACTGGGCCTGATCACCTGGTTGTTCTGTATTTGCCACGTGATGGCACTCAGGATGATCTGCTCCATAACTTTCCCCAGCACCGAGGTCAGGCTGACAGGCCTGCAGTTCCCCAGATCCTTCTTCCAGCCCTTCTTGTAGGTGGGCATCACATTTGCTAACTTCCAGTCAACTGAGACCTCCCCAGTTATCCAGCACTGCTGATAAATGACTGAAAGTGGCTTGGTGAGCACTTCCACCAGCTCTCTCAGTACCCTTGGGTGGATCCCTTCTGGCCCCATAGACTTGTGCGTGTCTCACTGGTGTAGCAGGTTGCTAACCATTTCCCCTTGGATTATGGGGACTTCATACTCCTCTCTGTCCCTGTCTTCTAGCTCAGGGGGCTGGGTACCCTGAGAACAACTGCTCTGACTATAAAAGACTGAGGCAAAGAAAGCATTAAGTACCTCAGCCTTTTCCTCATCCTTTGTCACTGTGTTTCCCCCTGCATCCAATAAATGTTGGAGATTCTCCTTAGCTCTCCTTTTGTTGATAATGTATTTGTAGAAACATTTTTTATTGTCTTTTATGGCAGTAGCCAGATTAAATTCCAGCTGGGCTTTGGGACTTCTAATCCTCTCCCTGCATAATCTCATGACATCCTCGTAGTCCTCCTGAATTGCCTGCCCCTTCTTCCAAAGGTCATGAACTCTCCTTTTATTCCTGAGTTCTAGCCGAAGCTCTTTGTTCAGCCAGGCTGGTCTTCTTCCCTGCTGGCTCATCTTTTGTCACTTGGGGACGGCCTGCTCCTGCGCCTGTAAGATTTCCTTCTTGAAGAACGTCCAGCCTTCCCAGACTCGTTTGCCCTTCAGGACTGCTTCCCAAGGCACTCTGTCAGGTGTGCCTCACCAGGCTCCTGAAGAGGTTAAAGTCTGCCCTCCAGAAGTCCAAGGTAGCAGTTCTGCTGACCTCCCTTCTTACTTCTTCAAGAATCAAAAACTCTATCATTTCATGATCACTATGCCCAAGATGGCCTTCCTTACCAGGGTAGGAAGCTTTCTCTTCACATTCTTATCCCAGGCCCCAGGGAGGCAGCAGACTTCCCTAATAAGTGGGTCCGGTCTGCATATTGGGCCCTCTGTTCCCCTCAGGAGAGAGTGTCCTATGACAATGACCTGTCTTTTTTTTCTTTGTGGAAGCTGTTTTGATGCCGGGTGTAGGCTGACGTAACCTTGGTGACACCTCTGAGCTGGATGTACCATTGTCCCTGGCATTGTTTGGTTACACTTGCAGAGGTTCATACCTGTTTTGTAATGGCACCTGGGAGGGTGGGGCAGTGACAGAGGAGACGCGCCTGCTTCACTGGGCATGAACTTGTTGCAATTGCCCCCTATCCCATAAGTCACTATGTTCAGCTGGGTGGAAAGAGGACAGGGAATCTTCTGTGTCACGGGTCCTGTCTGCCTGCTGGGCCTGTCTCAGGGAAGGTAGGGTGCGATTCCAGTAATCTATCTCTCTCTTGTATTCCCTAATACTCTTCAGCCTACTTACCCCCTCCCGGAGCTCTGTCACTAAGCGGAGGAGCCCCTCTACCTGGGCACACCTCCCACAGGTGTGCTCACTGCTGCCATCCAATACTGGTGTAAGAGTAGAGTGTACCCTGCAGCCTGATACCTGGGTGGCAGCGTGTTCCCACTGGAGCTCTGTCTGGGAAGCTGCATTAGTCATGGTGGGTGCAGGGCTCAGCGAGGCCATGGCTTTTTGCTGGGTGGAGACCATCGCTCCCTGGTTGATCTTCAGTGCCCTTCCTTCATGCCCTTCTGCGTGAACAGCCACGCAAACTGCCATGCCATGCCATGCCCTTGCTGATGCGCCACGCCCTGTTTGCCCACCCTGTTCACGGCAATCCTGGTCACTCATGCTCCCTAAGGGCTTTCTTTATGTGTGTGGGAGGGCTTTGCTGACGTTGCTCCTGGCCCTGCCCAGGTCACATCAGCTGCTGTCGCTCGAGCTGCAGGCTCCTGGCAGCTCTCTTGGCTCCCCTGAGGCTCCCTGGGATCAGGAAACCCCTCTGTGCACCGCTCTAGAACGCTCCGCTGCCAATCCTGCTGGCTCCAAAGCTGCTTGCCTCAGCAACTGAGTGCTGGTTTTGTCACTAAAGGCCAACACTGCCTTTTTTTACTTTTGAAAATAGTACTATTAACAACAGTGACAAAATTTGTATGTGTAAATTGTCCTTCTGTGACAGTATAGTATTTTTATTCCCCATAGTTTAGAACACATTCAGAATATGAACCATTCTATTTCAATAGTATGGGAAATAGAATGGAATCTGTAAAAACACAGTCTAAAAAATGCGAGTGCTCGAAAAGTTATTTCTTCAGTGATGCATTATTTTAAATTAAATCACTGGAAACACTACAATTTTGAACAACAAAAGAAAAATACAATCAAAGTGCATTTGTGATGTTAGGCTAGCAATGCATGATCTTATGAGATAAATGAGGCTTGATAGGGCCAGAATGTTCTTTAGGAAAGCACAGAAAGACAAGGGAGAATAGTCTTTTACATTCTCTTTGCACCATATCTTTGTAACCTATTGCTCACCTTTACTTACCTACCGTTTTGAAAACCAAGTTTCATTCAGTTAGTTTTTAAACTTTGTACTGAACTCCACTGTAGCAAAGGCAGAAAAAACCATAGCATATACAATAACCAGCTCTTTTGCTTCTTTGTGGTTGCTGCAAAGTAGTAAGAGAAAACAACAATAAAAATCAAAATAATGTAAAACCATTTTTTACTCCCCCATGACAGAATAAATGATATTAAAATCACAAAAAAGCTTTGGCTTGAAATGTCCGTAAATGAAGAATAAAGGAGACCCTGCTCAAAAGAAAGGGGTAAGCAGTGAATATGATGAACTGCATCCTACCAGCTGTTGGAAATGGGGATGAAGACAACCGCTCTGTTGAAGATAAGCATGCCAGTTTGCATGTAACTCTGTTGGCTGCATGCTTTTCCTTTTGACTCTTACGACACATGTGTTGTGAGGAGGAGCATAATTATCAAAGAAGCCATTTGAAAATATTATTTCAAGCATTTGTTTAGAAATGACAATACTAGTAAAGAAAGGGCCACATACCTCAGGAGAGAGAGAAGGCATAACCATGTGTAACTGTGGTTGAGGGTAAGGTAAGTGAAGGAAAGAATACATGATAAAAATAGTACTAAGACAGTAATGTTTAGTTGACTATGAATTTGCTTTAAATCATTTAGACAATGCCTAAACCAAAACCTTTTGGAAGCCTGATGAAAAGATTTCTTTTGGTTTTTTTAAGAGTTTTGGACTAGGCCCATAGAGTGTCTATGTGAATCTTTACCCACCTGTTGAACTAACAGCAACTGTAGCTAGGTCAGCTCAAGCAATATGTAACATAATACAATTTAGACCTACTTTTATTAGGCAAAGGTTGAAGAAAATAAAACTATTCATTCAGTTATTGCCACGTAGTATGATTTGGAGGCATAAAAATAAAATAAATTAAGTTGAATTTTGAGCCTGCTATTTGGGATGAGTAACATCTCATTTTGTTTGTGACATAAGGTTTCAGCAGGAATTGGCAGAAAGCACGTTAATCACAGCAGACACACAAGACTGGCCCAGTATAGATAGCAGAGACGTCCATAAATTTTCCTGGCAAAGAGTTTGTCAGTGGCTGTGCAACATAAAGCTGCATTTATTCTGATTAGATAATAGAATAGAGAACAGATTAAATTAAAGCAATAGTTTTGTTTTAGTTTAATTTAGATTCTGGCTTAAAGAGTAAATGCTGGAAAATTTGCAGTTGAAAGTGAAACTCCAGACTTAGCCCAAATTGCATTATGACTATACAATACATAATATATACATTCAGCATTTTCATAGTACCTTGTGGGCATTTTTTGGTTTCAAAGTCTTAATTGGAGGAAACATTCAGTGCATAACTGCATGTAAGTTCAAGAATTCAGAATTAAATGAAGAAACAAGAATGCTGCAGAACAGCGGGCCTCTATGGAAATCCATTGTCTGTACTGAGATCCCCTGGTGATCTCAAGTTCCACTGCTTTCATAAGAGCAGCAGTGACTTGAAGGTTAGAACACTATAATTTCTACAGATATCTACAAACTGTGTACATCTCTCTGATAGTATACAAACAAAATATTGAGAAGGATTTTAGACATCATTGTGGAAGAAATAGAATAGAAAGAAGTAAAGCTCAGGTTAAAACAGATAATCTGGATGCTCAAGATGTTGAATTTTTGTTCAATGACCTTTAATATTGATAAAAGAAAAAAAAATACTGAAAAAGAAAAAAAATTCTAAATTGTGTTATATAGAGAATAACATCAATTAACACCTTTCAGTAGAAAAGATTTTTGCAAGACTGTTGAGACATATTTGCAAATATTCCTTCACAATAAATGTCACGTTCACTAATCATGTTCCAAACCACCTGGTACTCTTTTATGTTTTGTTTTGGTTTTTTTTGTTTTGTTTTTTACAGTAGACTGTTGTACATCTATTTACTGCCCAATAAATGATTTAGCTGTTTTTAAAATCAAACCCCATCTATGTGAAACCTGAAGTTCTGAAATATATCTTACTACATATACAAACTTTTACGTACACATACACAGACATATATATCATATTTAAAAGAAAAGGGAGATACGCTTCCAGAGTTTAAAGAATTATTCATGTTAAACCAAAATAATCCCATTTGCTTTTGATAGATCTAGAGTTTTTATACTTAAAATTGATATCTGATAGAAGTTGAGTATTGGAAAAAGTAGAATTCTTGTCTGAAACCAAAGTTTTGACATGCAGAAAAATAACTTCATTATATTTCTTTTGACTACTGCATCAGATGAGATTATCATATATTAATCTCTCTATTTACACATTGGACTATAAAGTAATCTAATACTCAAAGGTAGTCTCATACCTATTGATAGTGGATTTTTTCCCCATAAAATGCATATAAAAAAGAAAAAAAATGTGCGTTGCATAGCTTTATCTTTTTTATTTGTTTGTTTTCATTCAGGAATTATATTAAAGACCTTCTATGGTTTTGCGGTCAGCAAACATGCTAATAACTTGCAGCATGCTATCACAGGTGTCTATTTTAAAGCAATTTTGCCTCACAAAGTCATCCACAAGCAATTTACTTGAGACAGGCAAACATAATCATTAACACTCTGAAGCCACTCTGACCTAGGTCAGACCTGGTAAAAACAACTGCTTCTTAATGATATCCAATTTCCTTATAAATCCTGTTCAGAGAAATTAATAAATCACAAGTTGCTATCAGGCCATGGCAAACCTCCCTTTCAAATGATAGCCTTACGGAGATTATTTGAAAGCATATTATACATCCACCTGAAGGGTCAGGTGTTGCCAACTGGAGCATTAAAAGCTCATTTATACCTTTTTACAGCTAGCTGCTGTCAAAGGCCCACGGAATGGGAAGTAGAAATATAATGTACCCATAATTTTTTCAAGTCACCTTTGACTCTCACTGTTCAAATGAAACAAGAAACCTATTGCCTCTAAACCACAGGCAAACAGTCTAGGAGAGGAATTCAGGGGTCTATATATACAGGGACAATTAAGATACTCTGGGGTATCCTGCCTGGTCCTGAGCTGCTGCTCCAGAAAGATGCTGCTGTCCCACAGTCCCATATCTCACCTGCTAACCCTAGGCTTGTCTTGGATGCTTTGCATCATCTAAAATGGCACTAGTCAACTATGTTTAGGCATCTCCATTGTTCTTTCATTGTACCTTGAGGGTAAAAACTGTTTTCCTTTGTTTATTACTAATCCACAGATATAATAAATGTCTAGAATGTTATTCATGAACAAAAAATCTAGCTGTCCCTCTGTTCGGTAAATGTACAGATCACATTCACAGTAAACCAAAAAGTTTATGTATTAGAGTAATACACAAATACACAAGTACTCTATATATTAGAGTAATACACAAAAAATAACATAGCAACTAACACCAGGTTGCTTGCTGTCTTAAGACAGGCACCTGAGGAAAGGTTAGGAAGCACCAAGTACATCAGAAGGTGGTATAACTTCTGCATTGTCCTGTACGCTTATCCTCAAGTAAAATTACATACTCAACAGCTCCTAAAAAACCCCATATGACTACACATTACTCCTAGATCTACCAATCAGGATAAGAATGATCCTAAGTGCAGGAATAGGCCGTCCCTATGTGCTGAAAGACGAGCTGGCGGGGAAGACGACCGGCCTGGCTGAACAGAGAGCTTTGGACGGAACTCAGGAAAAAAAGGAGAATTTATGACCTTTGGAAGAATGGTCAGGCAACTCAGGAGGACTACAAGGTGAGGTTATGCAGGAGAAAATTAGAAGGGCCAAAGCCCAACTAGAACTTAATCTGGCTACTGCAGAAAAAGACAATAAAAAATATTTCTGTAAATACATTGTTGTGGTTTAACCGCAACAGGCAATCAAGCACCACACAGCCACTCACTCACTCCCTCGTGGTGGGGTAGGGGAGAGAATGAGAACTGTAAAAGTGACAAAACTCATGGATTGAGATAAAGACAGGTAAAGCAAAAGCTGCACATGCAAGCAAAGCAAGACAAGGAATTTATTCACTACTTCTGATTGGCAAGCAGGTGTTTGGCCATCTCCAGGAAAGCAGGGCTCCATCATGCATAATGCTTACTTGGGAGGAGAAATGCCATCACTCTGAATGTCTCCCCCTTCCTTCTTCTTCTCCTTGGCTTTATGTTGCTGAGCATGACGTCATATGGTATGGAATATCCCTTTGGTCAGCTGGGGTCAGCTGTCCCGGCTGTGTCTCCTACCAGCTTCTTGTGTACCTCCATCCTACTTGCTGGTGGGGTGGTGTGAGAATCAGAAACATACGTGACTCTGTGTAAGCATTGCTCAGCAAAGCAATAATGAAAACATCAATGTGTTATCAACACTGTTTTCAGCACAAATGCAAAGCATTGTCTCTTACTAGCAACTACGGAAAAAAATAACTCTATCCCAGTCAAAACCAGAACATTCTCCACCCCTTATTCCATACCATTTACATCATGCTCAGGTCCCACACTATCCAATGCATCCTCATTAACCACCACCACCCTTCGCATCCTTTGACATAATACACAGATATCATTCCCTTAGTCTATGGACCACCCCTGTAAAATGTCTGTAAAATGTCCACAAATGTCCACAAATTTCCATTAAGTTAACTTAGTCCATGACTTTGGGATCCATCTGTTATGGTGGTCACTCAGGACAGGAGAGGTGGTGTGTTGTGTGGAGTTATTGGGCACCAAAGCCAGCTCAAGTCAGGTGATGGCTGCACTTGCACTGCTTCTTGTAAGGCTTCTCCTCCATTGGTTCACATGGTTCCTGCTATAGCAATTTCTATAACATGCAACTCAGATCATGGGTTATAACAATTTAAAAGTATTTTCATAACAATCTCTACCCCTGGCCCCTTTGGACCAGGCCATAGGGTTTAACATTGCAATGAACTCCTCCCTTTGCCCCTGCTCCAGCTTGGATTTATCCACAGACTGCAGTCCCTTAGGGGCCTACCTGCTCCAAGTGGAGGCTTATCTATGAGCCACAGTCTCTCTGGGGGTATACCTGATGCAGCATAGACTTATCCACAGCCACAATCACTTCGAGATGCACCTGTTCCAGCATGGCCTTATCCATGGACCACAATGCTTTCCTAGATACACCTGCTCTAGCGTGGCCTTGCGCACAGCCACAGTCCCTTCAGAAGTAAACCTGCTCCAACATGGCCTTACCCATGGTTGCAGTACCTCCAGGGATGTACCTGCTCTGTCGTGGGCTTATCCATGGCACAAGCTTTGAGGTGCTCCAGCATGACCTCATGCACAGCCACTGATGCTTCAAGGTGTACCTTCTCCAACATGGACTTATCCTTCGGCCACAATCCCTTCAGAGGTATACCTGCTGCAGCACAGACATAACCATGGCCACAGACGCTTCGAGATGTACCTGCTCTGGCATGGGCTTATCCACACATCACAGTCTCTTTGACTCGAGTTCACACTGGAGTTCCAGCCTGTCCCGTAGAGAAGCACAGAAACAGCAGCGATGCCCTGGCCACCTGCCAGCCCAGACACATGGCCGCTGTTGTTATCAAAATGTTCCCAGGCACAGAAGAGTAAGATAATAAGCAGTACAGAAGTACAGCAAGCAGTGAAAGCAAAAAGCAGCCACTAACGAGCACTAGACTCTAATATACAGAAAGGCAAGCAAGCCTCATGGCAAGCACAGGAGCCTGTCAATTAATAGCTAAATGACAATAACAGCTGTAAATATGATCTAGCACATTCCAATCAAATCTGTTGTTATCTCAAACCCTTCAAGCCCCATGTTGGGCTATGGTGCTTAATTGCCAGTTGGGGTTAAACCACGACGTACATTAACAACAACAGCAGGGCTAAGGAGAATCTCCAACATTTATTGGATGCAGGGGGAAACACAGTGACAAAGGATGAGGAAAAGGCTGAGGTACTTAATGCTTTCTTTGCCTCAGTCTTTTATAGTCAGAGCAGTTGTTCTCAGGGTACCCAGCCCCCTGAGCTAGAAGACAGGGACAGAGAGGAGTATGAAGTCCCCATAATCCAAGGGGAAATGGTTAGCAACCTGCTACACCAGTGAGACACGCACAAGTCTATGGGGCCAGAAGGGATCCACCCAAGGGTACTGAGAGAGCTGGTGGAAGTGCTCACCAAGCCACTTTCAGTCATTTATCAGCAGTGCTGGATAACTGGGGAGGTCTCAGTTGACTGGAAGTTAGCAAATGTGATGCCCACCTACAAGAAGGGCTGGAAGAAGGATCTGGGGAACTGCAGGCCTGTCAGCCTGACCTCGGTGCTGGGGAAAGTTATGGAGCAGATCATCCTGAGTGCCATCACGTGGCAAATACAGAACAACCAGGTGATCAGGCCCAGTCAGCATGGGTTTATGAAAGACAGATTGTGCTTGACTAACCTGATCTCCTTCTATGACAAGGCAACCCACTTAGTGGATGAGGGAAAGGCTGTGGATGTTGTCTACCTGGACTTTACTAAAGCCTTTGACACCGTTTCACACAGCATTCTCCTAAAGAAACTGGGTGCTCATGGCTTAGTTGAGTTGGGTAAAAGACTGGCTGGATGTCCGGGCCCAGATAGTTGTAGTGAGTGGAGTTAAATCCAGTTGGCAGCCGGTCACAAGTGGTTTACCCCAGGGCTCAGTATTGAGGCCAGTTCTGTTTAATATCTTTATGAATGATCTGGATGCGGGCATTGAGTGCACCCTCAGTAAGCTAACAGACCATACCAAGTTGTCCAAGAGTATTGACCTGCTGGAGGGTAGGAAGGCCCTACAGAGGGATCTGGACAGGCTGGATCGATGGGCTGAGGCCAACTGTATGAGGTTCAACAAGGCTAAGTGCCACATCCTGCACTTGGGTCACAACAACCCCATGCAAGGCTTGGGGAAGAGCAGCTGGAGAGCTGCCTGTCAGAAAAGGACCTGGGGGTGTTGATTGACAACCAGCTGAATGTGAGCCAGCAGTGTGCCAAGGTGGCCAAGAAGGCCAATAGCATCCTGGCTTGTATCAGAAATACTGTGGCCAGCAGGACTAGGGAAGTGATTATCGCTCTGTACTCAGCACTGGTGAGGCCGCACCTTGAGTACTCTGTTCAGTTTTGGGCCCCTCACTACAAGAAGGACATTGAGATGTTGGAGCATGTCCAAAGAAGGGCAATGAAGCTGGTGAAAGGTCTGGAGAACAAGTCTTATGAGGAGTGGCTGAGGGAACTGGGGTTGTTTAGCCTGCAAAAGAGGAGGCTGAAGGGAGACCTTATGGCTCCCTACAACTACCTGCAAGGAGGTTGTAGCGAGGTGGAGGTCGGTCTGTTCTCCCAAATAACAAGTGATAGGACGAGAGGAAACAGCCTCAAGTTGTGCCAGGGCAGGTTTCGGTTGGATATTTCTTCACTGAAAGGGTTGTCAAGCATTGGAACAGGCTGTCCAGGGAAGTGGTTGGGTCCCCATCCCCGGAGGTATTTAAAAGACATGTGGATGTGGTGCTTAGGGCCATGGTTTTCTGGTGGACTTGGCAATGCTGGATTAACAGTTGGACTCAATGATCTTGAAGGTCTTTTCCAACCTAGACGATTCTATGATTCTATGATTCTAAAAGTTGCATAGATTCTGTTAGTGTTGTTGACTCCACAGGAGAAAACAAATAAAACAAAACAAAAACAGACCCCTTTTTATAAATTTATTTGAAATGTCTAACCTTTTAAACATATGCAAAACTCTCTCAGATTTCAGCAGTAAAGATTCATGTGAGACTGCAATGCCTGATATAGAGTTGTTCAATACTAAAGTATATGTGGCGTAATACTTGTGGATACATCACCACATTTATATACTGCAATGAAAAGATTTTGAAATACATAGCAATTCACTATTGTCCTGCAATCTTCATATATCTTTCTCTTCTGGTCTTAGCTGGGAAATCCCATTAACCTCAATGTCAGCAGACTTTTAAAAAGCAGAATAGTAGTCCTCAACTTTGTTTCTGTGTGAAACAGACACCATACAAATTGTTTAAACATTTTAAATCAATCTCTATTTCTATCTGGTATTGAATAGTCTTCATTTATAATACTACTCAGTTAAGAATAAAAGTATGAAAAAGTGGTTTGGGCTATTAAAAGTGTGCTTGCCAGTATTCCATATAAACTTTTAGGAAATCATTGGAGGTAACAGATTTTAGAGGATGTAGAGGGAGTATGTTTGGCAAGTTTAGTAGTGCAGATCATTAGACTAATTACAGTACAGTACAACTGGGCTAATTACATGTTAGTAATTGACATATCTATTGTTAATGATAGGGGCTGTGTTTTCAGCTTGTTTTTCTTTTTTTCATAAATGAGAAGATTAAGTGCTTTAGGGTTTTTTTTTTTTTTAAATGTTAAATCTTACTTTTAGAAGTTCCTTACTTTTTGAATTAATCAGTCCTTACTGAGAATACAAATTAAAAATATGTAAATCTTTCATCATGAAATTTATGTGAATGGCTAGGCAGATATATCTCAGTGGTTTATCATGCTACTCCCAAAATTAAACTCACAATAGCTAGTCAGCAGAATAATGGAGGCTGATGTTAAAACAAAAAAACAATCAAAAACACTTGTTATTAGTGGATGAGTTCAGTTATTTACTAGAAAATAATGTAAAGCATTTTAAAAAGTATAAACTGAAATATGCTTCAGGAAAACCGATGTTACATAACTGATAGGAAGATGGTGGATACTTAATTCAGAATTTACCATTCAATTTTTGCTGAGCTCTGAAGAATAAAAAAGTTTTGGCAGATTACAGTATGTTTTGATTAAATAGTTGTTAAAGATATTTCACTGCTTCTTTGCATCACTGACAACACTTCATCCTTCGCAACTTAAAAAAACCACAACCAAATCCCAACAGTTTCTATCTAATTCAACTCTTCATTACTTAAAAAAGATCATAGGTCAATTAAGACATCTAAACTAAGATATTGTATCCAGGCAATAGAGGCATAGTCAAAATGATTGGATGCTTTCAATGAATTCAGCCCATTTAGTGGAATGACATAGACAGTGGGATTGAGCGCACCCTCAGCAAGGTTGCAGATGACACCAAGCTGATTGGTGCAGTTTGTTCACTTGAGGGAAGGGATGCCATCCAGAGGGGCCTTGACAGCCTTGAGGAGTGGGACCATGTGAACCTCATGAAGTTCAACAAGGCCAAGTGCAAGGTCCTGCACTTGGGTCAGGGCAATACCCAGTTGTGATTTGCCCCTTCTACTATGCTCTCATGAGACACCACCTGGAGTACTGCATCCAGCTCTGAAGGCCCCAGAACAAGGAAGGCATGGACAAGTCAAAGCAACTCCAGAGGTGGGCCATGAAAATGATCAGAGGGCTGGAACAGCTCTCTTATGAAGAAAGACTGAGAGAGTTGGGGTTGTCCAGCTTGGAGAAGAGAAGTCTCCGGGGAGACCTTATTGTGGCCTTTCAATATAATATAAATACATAGTATATATTTATATAGAATAGAATAGAATAGAATAGAATAGAATAGAATAGAATAGAATAGAATAGAATAGAATAGAATAGAATAGAATAGAAAGGGGTCTTATAAGAAAGATGGAGAGAGACTTTACAAAGGCCTGTAGTGATAGGACAAGGGGCAATGGTTTTAAACTGAAAGAGTGTAGGTTAGGTTGGACATAAGGAAGAAATTTTTTACAAGGTGGTGAGACACTGGAACAGGTTGCCTCAAGAAGTTGTGGATGCCCCATCACTGGAAGTGTTCAACGTCAGGTTGCATGAGGCTTTGTGCAACCTAATCTAGTGAAAAATGTCCCTGGCCATGACAGGGGGGTTGGACTAGATGGTCTTTGAAGGTCCCATCCAACGCAAACCATTCTCTGATTCTATGATTCTATAATTCTACAACTTACCTGATAAAGTTCATGCTAAAAAGGACATAGGACAATTATGAGTAATCAGAAGTTAACCTATAAAGTCTGCAATGTACCTGTCACATTTTGAAGTCTCAGATAACCGTGGGCATGTGAAATGGCACCAGACATCAGTGATTACACAACTGAATAACACCATAGTAGGTGGGCATCTGTGTTGTAAACCTAAATTTATGTATCTCAGTCTGAAGATAAATACCAATTAAAAAATTGGCATTGTTAGCAATGAATATAAGCCAGATCAGTGAATGCAACCACTGTTAAGGTGAGATATTCTATGATTAATTTCTGAAACTGCAGAAAACGCCGTTCTTGTTTCATTGCCATATCAATCTGTTCTTTCACTATATTCTTTAAAACTTCTAAATTTATTCTTTAGTTCCTTCTTCTTCATGAGCAGTTTTCTTCCCTTCCTATTGTCGTTTCCCATTTGGTGTCACTAACTCAACTTTTTTTTGTTTTGGTTTGGTTTTTTTTGCTGCTATTTAGTTTCTTTCTTCCTAATTAAGCCTAGAAGACAGAAGACTCAGAAAAACAACATACTATTGTCTGTTGTCAGGTTGTATCTGGTTGCCCTCTCTTGTTTTGCCTCATCTATTTCATTTATAAGTTTAACACAGCAGTAACAAAATCTTATTCCACCTACACAGTGAGCAACAATTTTGCTTGGTTCTTAGACACTTTATTATTTAGCTATTACTAGTATAAATATTATACAAGAGTACTTAGAATTATTTACTGTACTATATAACGTTAACAGATATTTGAGGTAATACTTTTTAAAAATAAAACATTTTAGTTGCTATTTTATTCAATGTATTTCATGGGTGCTCATTTTGTCTTAAATATGTGATCATAAGTGGATTCTGTAGGCTGATACTAAGCAATATGCAGAGGAGGAAAGTAAAACATTATAAAATAAATTGACCAAAATTGCAATTACAATTGTTTCAGTTTTCTTACTCATATTGAATTCTAGTGCATTTACTGCTTCTGATTTATGAACCATAAGTCATATAAGAGGTAAATTATATCAAAACAGTTACCGGGCTAATTTATTTCTGAAATTTTAAGCCAATATTGACAATGGTATTTAGTCATCAGTCCAATAAAAGCCTTTCGTTTTCAAGGAAGATAGCTCTTTTTCCCTTTCTATACTCAGACAAGAACTCATTAGAAAAACAATTTCTATTTTCATTCCATTGGTGCATATTATATTCTACCGTAGTGACGGTATTTTTCACCTTGTTCAATTACTTTTTTATTATTTCAGTGCAATCTAGAAAACAGCTTTTGTTACTTATCTGCCATCTCCTTCATCAATGTTTGGTAGGTTCAGCTTTTCTGATCACAGAATTTCTAACTTTAGACGCGTTGAAGAAAATGTTTTGATCCACAGAGGATTTTTCAATGCTCTTGGGAATTTGGGGAGGTCCCACTTGACTGGAAGCTGGCAAAAGTTGTCCCAGTCTTCAAGAAGGGCAACAGGGATGACCCTAGTAACTACAGGCCTGTCAGTCTCACTTCTGTGCCTGGCAAAATCATGGAGAAGATTATTCTGGGAATTATTGAAAAACACCCAAAAGACAACACAGTCATTGGCCCCAGCCAGCATGGGTTCATGAGGGGAAAGTCCTGCTTGACAAACTTGATTTCCTTCTATGACAAGGTTACCCACCTAGCTGACCAAGGAAAGCCAGTCGATGTAATCTTTTTGGACTTCGATACCATCTCTCACAGTATCCTCCTGGAAAAAATGTCCAGCATGCAGCTGGATAAACACACAATGCAATGGGTGTACATTGGCTGACGAGTCAGGCTCAAAGGGTTATAGTAAATGGGGTTACATCAGGCTGGTGACCAGCAGGGTTCTGCAGGGATCCATCTTGGGGCCATTGACCTTCAATATCTTCATAAATGGCTTGGATGCAGGACTGGAAGTTTTGTTATCAAAGTTTGCCGATGACACAAAATTGGGAGGAGCCGTTGACACTCTCGAGGGCAGAGAGGCCCTGCAGAGAGATCTGGACAAATTAGAGAGCTGGGCAATCACCAACCGTATGAAGTTTAACGAGGCTGAGTGCCGCATTTTGCACCTGGGACATGGCAACCCCGGATGTACATACAGACTGGGGAAGGAGAGGCTGGAGAGCAGCCCTGCAGAGAGGCATCTGGGGCTTCTCGTCAACGGCAAGTTAAACATGAGCCAACAGTGTGCCCTGGCAGGCAGGAGGGCCAGCCGTGTCCTGGGGTGCATCAAGCACTGTATTGCTAGCTGGTCGAGGGAGGTGATTGTCCTGCTCTACTCTGCACTGGCGCGGCCTCATCTTGAGTACTGTGTGCAGTTTTGGGCCCCACAGTACAAAAAGGATACAAAGCTACTAGAGAGTGTCCAGAGGAGAGCCATGAAGATGGTGAAGGGTTTAGAGGGGAAGCCGTATGAGGAGTGGTTGAAGTCACTTGGTCTGTTCAGCCTGGAGAAGAGGAGACTGAGGGGATACCTCATTGCAGTCTACAGCTTCCTCACAAGGGAAGGAGGAGGGGTAGGTGCTGATCTCTTCTCCCTGGTGACCAGTGATAGAACCTGAAGGAACAGCAGGAAGATATGCCAGGGGAGGTTTAGGTTGGACATTAGGAAAAGGTTCTTCACCCAGAGGGTAGTGGAGCACTGGAACAAGCTCCCCCGGGAGGCAGTCATGGCGCCAAGCCTGACAACATTCAAGAAGCAATTGGACAATGCCCTCAGACATATAGTATGAATTTTGGCATTGTCCTATGCAGGGACAGGAGTTGGACTCGATGATCCTTGTGGGTCCCTTCCAACACAGATATTCTATGATTCTGTGATTCTATGAAAAAATTTAGGTCACATTAAAGCACCTAGCTATCATATTAGGTGCTTATTTTCAACATTTGGATACTCAAAAATACTGTTAATATCCTGGGATTCTGGTAGATGTCTAAGTTTAAGTTCCCAAAGTTGCATGTTTAAAGACCCTTTGGATCACCTGCTGTATCATGAGCACGTTAAACAGCTGAGACTGACAGGGTCTTAAGTCCCATTCAAATTTACCATATCGAGATTTATTTTTCTAGGTTGCCTCAAACTTGATCATGTTGGTACATATCCTACTTCATATCAAGTGTAACTAGACATTCACCTTTGCCAAATTAATTGAGACCTATATGGCTATTTTTAGAAGATGTGGGCTATTTTCCAGACTCTATTGACTGTATGGACTACATAGTCATCTTCTGTAGTAAGAGATTACACAGTGATCTGACATAAAGCAGCTATATTGTAGGCACATAAATGTTGGTGCCTTAGTCTGTCAGCTGACTTCTGTTCTACATGTTTTAATGTTTTACCTTTTTTATCTTTTATAGTTAGAAGGTTGTTGGGTTTTGGTTTTGATTCGTTGGAGCTTAGCAAGTTAGGGTTAAATAATATATGACAGGGGTGATTATTAACTCAATTAACAAAATGAGCAGCTATCCAAAAGATTCTAAACAATTTCAAGGACCCTGAAAAACAATGATCTATTAAGCGACCTGCACCAGAGTAAACTTAAGCAAACACTACATTTCATGGCATTTAGAATACTAAAAAAATGTGTTGCTATATGGTATCCCTTCTGTTTCTTCTGCATGTTACCTGTTCTCACATCTGTTGTTTGGCAGGTTGTCCTCTTTGTTGTATTTGTAGAATACTTTGTGAGGGGGGATGATACAAAAAAAATCAAGGAATTAATCCAGGTGAAAATAACCCAGTGTTTTAGGGTTTTTTCCCCCCAGTTCCCTGATTTATACCACAGTACAGCTCAACAAATAATTGCCCCAGCACAACTGAATGAGTGGAACAATAAACAAGAGTTGATTGGGCACAGTGGTAGCTTTGACCATTGAAGCTGGCAGTAAACTTGAGAAAATACATGTGGAAGAACAAGGTAAGAGGGGATCATACAAAATTTTGATCCTAAAGGAGAATTTACAAGAAAAGCACACAACTACCCTCACATCCAGAACAAAATTGGATGAGTGGACTACCCCCTTACAACACGGAGCTGTGGGGCAAACCATTTTCTTGTTCTGTGTTTCTTCAAGGTGTCAAGGATAATCTCCAATTAGAAACTCAACACAACTTCTATTGATACTGCCCAAGGGACAAAATGCAAGATGCTATGCTTTAATGGAAACATAAAATTCTTAAAGGATATAAGTAATGTCAGGGTGGATGATAATTTTATGCACCACACAGGTGAAAGAAAAAGGGATAACACAATGTAAAACAAAAAGGTATAAGAGCAGTTCAGGTTGAGTGCACACAGTGAGAGGGAACATGCTTTCACAGACAGAATAATAGGATTTCACAATGGTCCTGCTGAGCAAGAAGATGATTTAAAGGTACTGAAGTTACTTAGTAAAGGAGAGACTACTTATCTTGCAATTTGGCTTTTTCTGAAGATCCCCTACCAAATCCTGAGTACCATAGAGTGAAAAATTTGGAAGGTGTCAGACCTTTGGTGCTCCACAAAGCGTTGATGGGAACACACATCAACCTCCAAGTACAGCTGTCAGGTTTATGGACAGCAGGGAAATGAATCAGCAAACCTAAAACACAGTTTTCAATTCCAACTAACTTTAACCATAGGTCAATACACACGTACTATCTCAGCATGATATCTTCCAAAACAGCACAGAACCTTCTTTAAGAATACTTTTTATTATTGATGATCATTTCAGGAGAGGTAAAGTGTAAAAGGCTGCTATAAATTAAAAAGTATAGCTGTAACAATTGCTGCACAAAGAGAACAAAATCAATGTCAAAATTATTATACGAAAATAAAATAGTTTACATATGTATATGAATAGGCTGAAAAACAAAATAACGTCTCATTTTCTCTTTTTAGGTATATGATAGGTACAAACACTACCTATAATGTGCATTTTGTGCAAATCCTCATGTCTGTATTAAAAAAATCAACAACTTCAAAATGTATTTTGAGTTCTCTAATTTCAGCACAATAACCTTCCTTTTGAAGGGACATACCTTACAATACTATGTGGTAATGCAAACAGTAAGATTAAATTAAGTGTCTTGAGGCAGGTAGAGATCCAAATCAGGCCATTCTGCTTCTGCTGAATGATTCCTGTGGCATTCAGCTAGTTTTGTGTTTGAAACAGATCGTTTCAGCCTGGGAGGTGGAACCAGAGAACAGTTCAGATATTTTCTTATAGTGATAACGATGCCAAGGAAAGAAAGTCAATGAGTGGCAGTAAGAACTGTACATGGATTTGCACATAAGGTTTTGTACACTCTAAGCTGAAACACCAAAGTGACTGTTGAGGTTTTCTATAAGCACCCTTACTGAGAAGGGATTTGGGACTTAGCAGAAATCCTGAAAGGTTATTAAGATAGAGATCAGCTGCTGCCTAGAATACAGAATCCTGAAAAAATCCACAGCATCGTCTTGATTTTGTAGCATCTGGCACACATCAGGAATGCCTTGAGCACTGTCATTCTATGAACTGAATAAGGAAAGGAAAATGGCCTTTAAGAAATACATATTCATTGTGTCAGAATGATGAGGAATATGAAATAATTATAGGAAAAGAATCAACATACAAATGTATGCAGCTAATTTTGTCTAGTTTAAATAAATTGCAATAAATTTCAGGATTACCTGAAGGTAAGACTGATAAATCCTAAGAAGTGTAGGAATAACTGTTCCCCATTGACTCAGTTTAACATTTTCTCAGCGGTATTGAGGTATTTCTTTAAGTTCCTTGGGGCTGTACACAACTGTACCACATTGTCTTTGATAACAGACTTTGCTTGTGTCTTGAAAGCAATGTTTGAACTGTAGTTCCTTAGACTAGCAGAAAAAAAATGGATATCTCTTTGCTGTGGGCTGGTATTTCGGCTATGTTGGACACTTTGCTCTCGGCTGAGAAAAGAACAAGTGAAATTTGGCACTTGACTTTCCTGGCTTCTGGAAGTAGTCCTGATGTTTGCAATTTTTTAGTTCCTGGGATCAGACTAGATTAGATCACTGTCATTATTTAATAATGGCAGCATATCTGTAACTGCTTGCCTGCCAGGATACTGTATTCTGACTAGAATTCTCCCGAGGGGAGAAAAGCTAGGCAAAAAAAGAGAAATACAACTTTTTCCCCCCTCTCCCTCTTCAGTTACCTGTTCAAATCAGTCAAACTGTACATGAATTTGTACTCAAGGCTGTGTGGTTTCCAGCCTTCTGCTAATCCTTTCTCTTTAAAAAACAAAACAAAACAAAACAAAACAAAACAAAACAAAACACAGAAACAAACCAAAAAACAAACCCAAGATGTCCAGACTATTTGTTATTAGTTGAAAATAAAGAAAATCAAACAAATGAAACCATTTGTTCAAACCTACATCATGTCAAGAGAAGGCTTGTTTTTACTGGTAAAAAATAAAATAGCTACTCTGAAATCTTCCCCTGCTTTAGTTAGAAAACAAATAATGAAGGATATTACCCTCAACTTCACTTGCATTTATAGTTGTATTATCTGTATATACAGAAATGTTCTTCAGCTTTCAAGATGAGCAGATTGAAGACTGTAGCAGAAGTAATTCAAGTAATTGATATCAATATGGACTTCCTACATATTCTGCCTGAGGTATCTCTATGTTATCACTAATTTCATAACATTTTAGTGTTTTCCTGAGATTCTATTCTTACATGAGTAAGAATGAGTAAGTTAATGCATTTGCTTTCCTATCTTTTCAGGGTGGGGCTGTTTTTATCTTACTTTCTTCTTTTTTTTTTTTTCTTATTTTCATGTTTTCTCTTTCTTTTTTCTTCTCCTCAGAATTCCAGAGAAACACTGGAAATGCAACATGCACTGAAGGATCTGGCTTAACAAAAGAAAAGAAACTGAAGTTGCTTACATTACTAAATCTATGCTTCGAAAAATGGTGGGTAAAGGAATCATGAGCTTTTAAAAGATAATAATCAGCAATACTGAGAAGGGAACTTGCGCTCACAGTCCTGGGCGTGGCAGAAACAGCTTTCATTGCTGGATTTCTCAAGCACTGCAACAGTCTGCACAGATATATTCCTCTTCGTGCAGTTATCTGTTTTCTTTTGTGAGTGGCGAATGAGTTGTTTATTAACCTATCTGAAGGAAAGTAGTTCAGAGCAACTGCCTTCAAAAAACAAGATGCAGGACCTGAATCCCAGAAGCCTGTAGGTTAAGTATAATTTTAACAGTATTTTCCTATTACTAACATGTTCATCAATCCAAATTTGTCAATGATTTAACCTTTCCAGCACACTCTACTTCATAACAACCTTAAAAAACACCCACCCACGTATGAAAACCTAAGCTTTGTAGTAACTTGAGCCTCTCCTTAGTGTGATCAGAAGGTCTTGTGGAGTCACTGCCCTGTGCTTGGTAGCGTCTTGAAACTATGGTAGCTTAAATTGGAGTTGACCAAGAGAGAAAACCGAATAAGCAGTGCTTTGTAAGAAAAGTAAGAGTGCAAAGGAAACATCATAACCACCTTTCAGCCTCTCCAGCTGCTGTTGCCACTGCAGTTTCTATCATTCAGGAGGCTGCAGGGGAGGCTGGGACAGGGGCATGGAGGAGGCAGCAGTCAGAAAGCATGCGCTATTGCAATGACCCTGCAGAAGCACCTTCGAGGCCTTCTGTATCAAACTATGTTGCATCAGCTTTAGTCACATAAGGTTGTTTTAAGCACTTGAGAAATCTCTCTTTTTATAGATTTTAATCTTACTATATTTTCAAAAGGGTTATGAGACTTTTTTACACTCAATAATTTTAGAAAATATTTTTTTACTATGTACTTATTAAAAGCGTCGTTTCTGTTGATACTAGACTCTCCTTGAATTCAGCCTATTTTTATCAGTTAGCCTGATTTAACTTTTTTTTTTTCCCTCTTGCTCTGACGAGATCAGAAAACTAAGGACACCAACTTCCCTTTTTTTCTATGAGATTTAAAAAAAAAAAAAAATCATTCCTAATGAGAAATGTTTTGTATATTTTTTTGTGTGTGTTTTTCACATGTATTTCTGTCAGTAACCCCTCACTGCCACTTCTACAAGTCTTTCATTAAGGAATTCAGCTGAGTATTGTGAATTTCATGCAGATTTTTTATTAAGCCAGTTGTTTTCCTAATTTCAAAATACTTGTCTCTGCAAATTTTTTTTTTCCCTGTAAAATTGCTTTACGTAATGAGATCTATTTGCTGGTGAAAGGATCTTGGAATCATCAAAAAAGGACATTGAAACCACTTTTCTGCCCTTTTAAAAGAAGGTTGATAATCACTGTCATCTTTTTCAGGTCCTGTATTTTACTCATCCTTTAGCTCATCACTCTCCCCTGGTACTTTCTTTTCTCACTACAGTCCTTAGCAATTTTGCATAATAATTTTCCTGTGCTCCTACAGGGACTTTCCTTGTGTGAGGCTTAGTGTGTTCAACATGCCTTTAATCCTTCAAAGGTTGAAAAACTCATCCAAAGGCCAGTCTGAGGAATGAAGAAGAGAGGAGGTAAAGGTGAAAATAAAAGCACAGGAAAAGAATAATATAAACCTACTCTCTTCTGATGTTGTTACTTCTTCTGGAGGAGATAATGGAGATGAAGGAATGATAATGACTTTTGTCTCTGTTGTTAGTAAATTCTTTATGCCCTCTGCAGCTCTTGATGCTTCCTGCTCAAGAGCATGATATAGGGATGGGAGGAATAAAGTGACATCTAACACATCTGCTACTGAAATTGGCAGTGGAACAAAAAGTAGCCGCAGCTTGTTCCCTGCTGCTTTCATTCTACTTTGTTCTTTAATATTAGGATCAAATTCAGCCCTGTTGGAAGAAAAGGTGGAATAAAAGAGTGTGTATTAACTTCTAATTCTCATTGTTGGAGCTCCTAAGTGCCTGAGACTTATGCTTAGCATTACATAGAAGTACAATAAAAGATGGTTGCTGCCTCAAAGACATTTATAGTCTCAACTATAGGACACAACAGGCAGGGAATGGGCAAAGGTGTATGAACTCATTTTTAAGGTAAGTTGCTTTGTGCGTAGTGTCTGGGTGTAATGAACCATCCTGACGGTCATCCAGAAGGAATTCAACATCATCACTGTCATGTGTATACTCTGTTGCCTTTGGGAGCAGATTGGTGATGATGGTGAACTCACTGTGGCAGCAGAACTGCTTTTCTGTGTTTTATCAGACCAATATCGCCAGCCCAGCTGTGCACCTGACATCACCCTCATCTCCTGGGTACAATTCAGCACTGTGTGTCCCAGTAGAGTGGGGTAGACAGGCAGGTAGATGGTATGAGGAAGCAGCAGGTGGACCTTCCATCCCTTCTGCCTTGTGGAGTCAGGGAATATGCCACTGCTGGCAGGCACAGCTATGGACTGAGAAGGGCTGAATGTGAGGAAGAAACAGTTTCCTTTTGTTTGGCTGTGACTAGATTTAATTCTGCAAGCCACATGGTATCTCAGCTAATTAGCCAGTTAATTAATCATTGGTAATGTTGCAGTGATTCGTGGGAGGGTTTTGACCCAAAGTTAACTCATTCTCAGCATGGTGCTATACTTTGGGTATTTAGTCCTACCTTGCTGACAGCTTAGTTGTCTTTGTATAACCCTTCATCATACAGGGTACACATATGCTCCAGCTCTGTCTTCCCATATGAAGAGTGAAATTTTGTCTGATTTTCTTTCGTGAAAGTGTCACATTTTCTGTTTTCGACTGAGATTTCTCTCAAGATGTTCAGACAATTTTGGATTGTCTATACTGATGTCATTTTCTGGTAGTGACAAATCTATGACAAATGAGCTTCACGTTCTGCATTTTTTCAATGACTATTAAATGTTGACATTCACACTGGATCATAGTATAAACTGAAAAACATGAAGCTGCATCTGCATTATTATTTTAATTTGGAACTGTAGTTTGGTTTTGGCATAAATACATCTGTGATTTCCATAGGCTCAATTTGCAGAGTGGTTTTGGTGCAAGCTAAGTATATTTCTTTTTAGAGGAAACTAAACATGTGATTCTGTTCCAGCTGCATCCCAAAGGTGCTCTAACCCCTAATAGGGACATACATATTTATTCCCTCCTATCAGGTATTTGTACACATTGATAAGATCCCCTTGAGTCTTCTCTTCTCCAGGCTGAACAGCCCCAACTCTGTCAGTCTCTCCTGCTATATCAGATGCTCCAGTGCCTTAATCATACTTCTAGCCCTTTAGCTGGACTCACTTCAGTTTGTCCATTTCCTTCTTGTACTGGGGAGCAGTAGTACTGGATGCAGCAGCCCAAATGTGTCTCCCTGGGACTGAGCAGAGGGGAAGGATCACTTCCCTTGACCTGCTGGGAAAGCTCTGCCTGCTGTAGCCCAGGAGTCTGTTGCCCACCTTTGCCAGGAAGGCACATTGTTGGCTCATGTTCAACTTGTTGTCCACCAGGACCCCCAGGTTCTTCTCTGCAGAGCTCCTTTCCAGCCAGTCAGTCTCCAGCCTGTGCTGGAGCAAGAGGTTATTCCTCCCCAGGGGCGGGACTTGGCATCTCCTTTCACAATCATTATTGCATCATTATTACTGTCTGTGTAGAATTCCATGTAACTAGTGATGTTTTTGAATAACTTTTATACTAGTCAGTCTTAAGTTTCCTTACTTTGTTTTCCTCTTTACTAGGTTACAGGGGTTTTATTCATTCACAATGTTGCAAACAAAAAAATTTACTATACTGATTATTCAATATATATTTTCAGTTCAATGTTTCCTAAACAGAAATTATCAATATGTATTGATTTAATTGTAAATTTTCTATATGGCAATACCACAAGAGTTTTATGGAATGTGGATAAAGAAATCCTTTAGATATTAAAAAAAAAACATATCCTTTTTTCTCTGTAGAACTTTTTATAGATTGTACTCTATGTTTTATACACGTTTTAGAGTATATTTCCTAGGATAATGGTTATCCCTTAAAATATACAACATGGCTTCCTCTTTTTTAACCTTTCTTTCATAGTGTTTTGAAAATAACATATAAACATACCTAACAGTTTTATTGTACAGTTTACAAACCTGGCACCTTGAGGCAGTAGATTATCATTTCGTTCGAACAGATATTCAGCTTTTCCTTTTCTTCGTAGTTCGAGGGCAGGTGTTCTACAGTCTTCATTTCCCCCAGTTTTTGTCATCCTTCCTGAGAGCTATCTAGGGCTACTCTTTTATTCCTCAGGGAAAGCTGGAATTGATGGCAAAAGTTTTTCTTTTCTTATCTTGACCTGGTGGCTGAGTGGCTTCTATGATGTTGTCTGGTGCCTTTCATCCCCACTCCTGCTGTGTGAGCAATGCTGAACCTCGGCAGCAGCATGTCTCCCCAGTCAGTTGCTTCTGTTCTTTCAGCAGAGTGAGGATAATTACTTCACTGGGATACTGTCAGCTCCAACTGAAGTTGTGTGTTCCTAAGGATGCATTTGTCTGACATTACTACAGTTTGATGTAACAAATTATTTAGCCATGTGTTTATTGGAGGTTCATAATTATTTGGAAAATACTAGTGAATTATTTTTTTCTTTCCTTTTTTTTTTTTTTTTTTGCCTTTACTCATTTACAGTTGGGACTGTCATATCTTTTTGACTGATCATGAACAAAATGCATATACACTATCACATTTTTCTTCCCAAAATAAAATAAATACAGGAGCAAATAAACAATAATCTCCTATTTCACAATAAAATAAAACTAAGTAAAATAAAAAATATGTATTTGTTTTTCCTATACCCCATCATGTCATACTCAGACATTAAGATTGACAAAGATGAAAAAATTAAACAATGGCACAGTCAAAAAATAAATGCGAGATTCATTACTCTGATTATTTTTATTTCCAAGATATATTCTGTCCTACTTACAGGAAATTCTGGTTTTGCATTGCATTTTCCATTTCTATTGGAATAATGGATGCTATTAATAACTTTTTTACTCAGTCATTAAATTAATTAAAAGTCAAAAATATATCTATAGATACATAATCAGGTATAAATAATATATACGCATGCATAAGTGTGTATATATAACACATACTGTATAAACTGATATACACAGGAGTATATATACATGTGTAAGTTTATTTGTTTATACACACACATATACATAGATTAAACAGAAAGCTCCTTCAGTAAAATCCACAGAGTTACAAAACTGTCAATGAAAGTAAAAATGGCTAAGGAATGGATTTGTGAGATCAGGTAAACATTATTTTCTGTTTACACTTTTGTAGCTGTAACCAGAGCTCAAGCTCTCTATGTTCAAATATGTAGAAGAGGAAGAAGAAAAACACAGAGAATTATTTACTAGCAGTAAATATCTTGTGGGGATCATAATCCAGAAACAAATATAATCAGAGCTTCTAAGGCATCTTGTCCTGTATCAAAGTTCATAACTTCCATTTCCTTATGAAAGCATAAATGTGTGATGCGGCTTTGCTCCCGTCACCAAGAACGATCTCTGGATGTTGGCTCAGATTCATTTCACATGCAATTAGCAAGTGTTTTGCTGGGTGTTCTGGCTCTTCAAAAGTAACTGAAAACCTCATATATGCATTGTTGTTATATGCTACTCATTAGCCAAACACCAATTTCAAGAAGGAATAGGTCACAAGTCAAATTCACTATTTGGCACTTCTTGGTGTAGGAGGATGTGGCTCACTTTACAGGTTTGTCCACTAATTTTCATTCAGTAAATTACTAGTTATTTTGAAACATAAAACTTTTCTAATACTCTTGATCTTTCCTTTCTTTATTTTTCTTTCTTTTTCTTTCTCTCTCTCCCTTCCTTCCTTCCTTCCTTCCTTCCTTCCTTCCTTCCTTCCTTCCTTCCTTCCTTCCTTCCTTCCTTCCTTCCTTCCTTCCTTCCTTCCGTCCTCCCTCCCTCCCTCCCTCCCTCCTTCCCTCCCTTCCTCCCTCCCTTCTCCCCTTCTTGCGGAACCTTATAGAGTTTTTGCAGGGGAGGGGGAGCAAGGTGTTGCTTGTTTGATTTTTTGTAATCCACTGGTCTTACACATACTTTAAGCTGATAAGAAGTATTTTGTGTCTTGGTGTTTATGGGTATGTTTGAAACAGTTTTTTTATAAGCCTTTTTAGACTAAATGTCTATCATCCAACTGCTTGTGACTGTAGGACACTGGACTCGGGGATTCCCGAGCTTCTACCATGCCGTTTCTTAAGACCCACATATTGCCTGCTGACAGGTCTCTGGAGGGATTGAAGTGCCTGTCTGCTTCAAATTACTAGCATATTCTTATTTTCAAAGGAAAAGCAAAATGGTTTTGAACGTGCTGTCTAAACCTAGGGTAGAATCTTGCTCCCTTAATTCATGTGCCTAACCTACTGAAATTTTAGGTATCCAGCCTTAGAGAAAACAGGGATTTCATGTAGCCTGCCTCAGACAGTAGATACATAGTGGGAATTTAAGCTATTATTACGTTAGCCACTTCTAAAACCCTTAAAAAGAAAAGACTGTGCATCTAAATTACATTATTTCTCATCCTTGGCTCCTTAGAGATAGACAGGAGTCATTAAGGTTTTCACAAACACTGGAGTGAGCTGTCTCTATTTTGCAGTACAGGGAACCAGTAGGGAAATATTTGAATGCCTGCAACCACTGGGAATCTAATGGTATACATTTCTGCACAATAACACATCATGCACCCAGCAAGCCTCCAGTGGGAGCCTTTGCTTTCAGGTTCCTGCCAACTTGAGAGGACTGACTCCACATCTCTCAGACAGTGCTATGGGAAAGTTCTTCTTTAAATCTGTTTCTGTAAATAAGGCTTCTGGGGCAATGAATTTGAGAGCCACTGAAGCCAGTTAGAGCAAAAAGATGGTATAAGATAAAATATAGACATATTTCATGAGACACGGTTTAAAACACAAAGTCTCTGTGCTCCTCATAGATGGCCTAACCAGGAAGGTAAAGGTAGGATTTTGCTTGTTTGCTACCTTTCTGACCCAAAGACTTTTGCATTCCTAGGTGCAATATCTCACCTTGAAATGAAAGATAAAGAAAGTTTTCTGCTGCTTTTTCTCACTAACGTCTTCTCCTGAAAATTGAGAAATTGATTATATCTTGCAGTGAGTGATCTACCTACATACAAAAGATGTGTAACATTCCCCAAGAAATCGAGTACCTATGTTTGTAGTGTTGAGAGTTATAAACGTGACATAGCTGCTCATTTTCACAAAAAAGAGCCTTCCAAGCATTGGTAGTCAGCAGAAGTTAACTACCAACTAAGCTTCAAGCTAAGTAAAGACCTTAACAATATCTTTAAGAAATCCAAATTTCCATTCCCTTCTTCATACACTTTACAGATCAGAATGATCAGGTAAATCATGGTACTTCTAATTAGGTGTGAGCAAAAGAAGATACAACTCTGAATGCAACAAAGCATTAATAGAATGCTGTAATTCAACAGTAAATTTCATTCATATTTATGCCTGATTTTCTTTATATAAAAAGAATGCTGTCGTTTTCAACACACTATTAAAAACTTGGCAAAGTTCATATATAACTAAAAATTATGTGGAATACAATAGGAATTTTTAAAACTCTTGTCCCTAAGAAAAATTACTGAATAACTTTTGTCCTCTTTATCCAAGATCTGGTCAGTATCCTTTGCTTTAATAACTTGCTTTCTGATTATAAACAAAAATGAAAATAACTTGGTTGTATGCTGTTATATTTATTTTATCTTTCAACACATCTTTCTGTATAGGTCCAAGAAACATGTGAAACACCTCAGAAATTTCACTGAGCTCTTGCAGCCAAAATATTGATTTGCACCATTGCCTGCTCAAATCTGTTGCATTTTTCTAGATATCATGCTTGCTGCTCATGATAACTAAGCCTGATTATGACTCATTGTTTTTTTCACTTCCGTTTTCTGCTGAGAGTAGTCATGGTCTTCTTTGGTTGTTTGTTCAGTAAGAACACTCACAGTTTAAAAAGCTTTATTTTATTTTTCCTGAATAAGTCTTTGAGGACATATAGCTTGGATAGGCAGTAGGACTATAAACAGTCTCTATTATCTTTGTCTTAACCGCTAAAATTTAAGCAGCCAGGAAGGAAAGTCAAAGAAAATGTTGTTTGCAATTTTTATAGTATTACTACAAAAAACTTTGTATCCTTACATGCCTTTGTGAGAATTCATTATCGTGATATATCAGATACATTTTTCTTATTCAATGAGACAATTTTTTAGGAATGACACCACACAGGACTGAAAGGATGAGGGACTGGATTCCCCCATCCAGTCTAGTCCCTACTTTCTACAATAACAGGCAACAAAAAATAAGTTTATATTAGGAGGACCCATACAGTATTTGCAAACACAGGATCTATGAACACAAAATAATTCTCCACACTTTGTAAGAAATATAGGAATCAAGGTAAAATATAAAAAGCTACATATATAATGTGCTCCATTTAAAAAGAAAAAAAAAAAAAGAGCAGGGTGACATAGGGGAATCATCTATTACTATTGCTAAATATACAATAATGATAAGAAATATTTATTTTTTAAATTATTCCAGGGAATCCTGAAGGTGTCCCATCTGCAGATGTGGTCAGTTGTCAGTGCTTTAAAGGAAGGCAGGAAAATATTCTAGCACAAAACAGGTTTTCTGTGCTTGCAAGAAGGAAATTAGAAGAAAAGTATCACTCTCAATTTGGTACAACCTTATTAAATCCAGTGAAAATTTTCTGTGGACTTCAGTTTAGGGTATTTGAACATAGAAAAATATAAAATATTCTTAGATTCTTTACGCTGGCAAGAACACTCTTTCAGAAAAAAAAAAAAATCTGGGATGTTCATGCGGGTCTTTATCTATCCAACAAAACTGAAAGCAAGACAGGGACAGGAAACCTCACAGGCACACACTTAAAGCTTCCCTAATCACAAGCATCAAGACACGTGTGTAGAAGTGGATTACTGCTGTCTGGTATGAGAATGAGAACACTAGTTGTTGACTTCTCCTTTTATTTCCCAGGTTCACCTTGACTGATCCTGTTAATTGTTCAGTGATAAAAATGACATCCAGTGATCCACTCTGAAGGGAATGAGACACGGACTCCGCATATGAGTTCAGGTGAAGACAAGCGAAGACCCTTTATTTTTACGATCTATCCCTTTTATAATATGATCTAGTGTTCACGAGCAAGCAAAACCCATTTCATTGGCTACTGTCTTTCGTCCACGCGTCTCTTCAGCATTACTTATCGGTTCTTCAAGCTGGTGCACGCGAATTCCTCTTTCAGGGATGTATCCAATCTCATCCTTATTTTTCTGCCTCTGAGTTTCACAAACTTGTTTGTAACAAGCCTCAAGGCCACAGCTGCATTCCTGCGAACCTGTAACAAGCCTCAAGGGCACAGCTGCATCTCGTCAAAGTAAAACACAATCTCACTTATTCCTACACCACTCCAGTTAACAGCTGTTTTTTTCTCATATTGTGAGAAGGCCCACCAGATTATTCCCATATAGTTTTCTATTCCATTCTTCCAAAAAGCAGATTGCTTCGTAGCAGGCATGATGATGATACAATAATATGAACTTCTAGCTGAGATGAATGCCTCTTAGTCTTCCTACCACCCTTTATCACAAAATGCAAGATGGTTTCTTTGCTTTCTACTTTCTCCAGTTCCCTCATTTCCCAAGAGTCAATTGGGATTTCTGTCACAATGATTTCCAAATCTGGTTCTTAAAGAAGTATTCATTTTTTTTAATGCTCTGAAGTGATGACATTTGAGCTTCTACCACAGATATCTCTACATTAAAAGTAAGATTCATTGTGTTCTATGTTATCTTACATTCGAAAATGCAAGTGTGTTTAAGCTGATGAGCAGGTGAAATATGCCAGAAAAAGAAATAAAATTGTAACAACAAAATTATATACATTGGCTCCAAAAAGCAAATAAACAGAACACTAAAACCTGCTATGAACTTTTTGATTGTTAGCTAAAAAATATTTAGGAAAAAAAAAAATTGCCTAACATTTCATATGCAGTCAGAAAACCAAACAAAATAAACAATAACTAGATGAATGCTGAATAGAACGAGCAACTTTTCCTTCACTGCAAGTGACAGCATCAGGGTGCAATTGTCTGTGTAAATTGCCCATTGTTTATGGGTAGTTCCAAATTTTGTGATACTGCACACAGAAGTAATTCCTGGATTTAAAAGTGCTGACAGAAATAGTTTTCTTCTTGGAATAAATAAGTAGGGATAGGGGAATCTTGCAAAATTTATGTTTGTGAAAAACTTGACAGCTTGAAAATCTGTGGGTTTGAGTTCTCCCGTGTCTGCAGTTATGATACATCTTAGTTGGGGGGGAGGCAGAAACCAAAACGAAAAACAAACAAAATGCATGAGATGATAGATACATGCTGTCTTTCTTCACTTGTGCCACCACTGGAATAAAGAGGAGAAATCATTATGGTTTGTGTTGAATGAAGTGTGTAGTTCTTTCCTTAATCTGTATCTGTAGACACCACATTCATTAAATCCGGTATGCAATTAAGAAGATGAAAAGGATTCAACAAGGAAATATCAATTTGTTATTACTGAAGGACCGTGTTTGTCAAAGAGCCAATCAACAGTACAGTTAGAAAATGACATTTCAGTTCCTTTCATTCAGCTTTCACTACAAGAATGTGCAAAAGGAATGTTGAACCATACTGGTTTTGTTCTCCTTATTGTGATGTGATCCTACCAGCCCAGTAAAGTCCCAAATTGACAAAGTCCAGAAATAAGTTTGAAGATATAATGTTTAATTTTCAGGTACTCCAAAATAAATATTTTATATTTTCATGAACTCTGAAGACTGAACTATATGACAGCACAAGATATAAACTAGGAAGATAAATGCCCATCAAGTGACACACCTAGAAACATTCAAGTAGGAAACAATGTCCAACCTTCTACTCAAAACAGGGTCAACACTGAATTCAGACAAGGTTGCTCAGGCCTTTGTCCAGCTGAGTCTAGAAAATGTCTGAGGACAGATACTCCACAAGCTGTTTGTGCAGCCTGTTCCAATGGTTAATAAAACTCATACCGAACATTCCCACGCCACACACCTCCTTATAACCAGGTGGAACACCAATTTGTTGTCTCTTATTCCTCTACCAGGCACCACCGGTCCTGGATCCATCTCCTCAATGACTTCTTGTAGGCAGCAGGGGATGACTGTTAGGTTTCCTCCGCAAACCATGTCTTCTCCAGCCCAGCTCCCCCAGCCTTTCCTTGCAGGGCAAGTTCTCCATTTCCAATCACCTTAGGGGACCTTAGTTTGACTCAGATAAGTTAATCCTTTTGGACTGGATGCATCCCATTAGGTCCCATGGACTTGTAAGGATCAAGATTTTTCAAGATAAACTTTAATCAATCTTCTACCACCATTGGAAGGTTCTTCTCCTTCTTGAACCCTATCTCTACGTACAAAGACCTGGAAGACCTTCCTGATAAAGGCTGAAGCAAAGAAGGAGTATTGAGTTTGCGTGGCAAGGTTTTTGTAGTAGGGGGGCTACAGGGGTGGCTTCTGTGAGAAGCTGCGAGAGGCTTCCCCCATGTCCAATAGAGACAATGCCAATTGGCTCCAAGATGGACCCACCTCTGGCCAAGGCCGAGCCAATCAGTGACAGTGGTAGTGCCTCTGTGATAACATATTTAAGAAGTGTGGGGGGGGAAAACCAAGCCTGCGCAATTGCAGCCGGAGGCAAGAGTGAGAGTATGTGAGAGGAGCAACCCTGCAGACACCAAGGTCAGTGAAGAAGGAGGGGGAGGAAGTGTTCCAGGTGCCAGAGCAGAGATTCCCCTGCAGCCCACAGTGAAGACCATGGTGAGGCAGGCTGTCCCCCTGCAGCCCATGGACGTCCACAGTGGAGCAGATATAGCCACCTGCAGCCCATGGAGGACCACCACGCCGAAGTAGGTGGATGCCTGGAGGTGGCGGTGACCCCATGAGAAGCCTATGCTGGAGCAGGCTTCTGGCAGGACCTACGGACCCGTGGAGAGAGGAGTCCACACTGGAGCAGGTTTGCTGGCAGGACTTGTGACCCCGTGGGGGACCCACACTGGAGCAGTCTGTTCCTGAAGGACTGCACCCCATGGAAGGGACCCACACTGGAACAGTGCATGAAGAACTACAGACCGTGGGAAGGACTCACACTGAAGAAGTTTGTGGAGGACTGTCTCACATAGGAGGGACCCCACACTGGAGCAGGGGAAGTGTGTGAGGAGTCCTCCTCCTGAGGAGGAAGGAGCAGCAGAGACAACGTGTGATGAACTGATCACAACTCCCATTCCCTGTCCCCCTGTGCCGCTGTGGGGGGAGGAGGTAGAGAAATCAGGAGTAAAGTTGAGCCCAGGGAAAAGGGAGGGGTGGGGGGAAGGTGTTTTAAGATTTAGGTTTTATTTTTTCATTACCTTACGTGATTTGATTGGTAATAATTTAAACTAATTTTGGGGAAATTAGTTGAGTCTGTTTTGCCCATGACGGTAATTGGTGAACAGTCTCTCCCTGTCCTTATCTTGAACCACGAGCTTTCCATTATATTTTCTCTCCCCTGTTCAGCTGAGGATGGGAGTGATAGATTGGCTTTGGTGGGCACCTGGCATGCAGTCAGGATCAACCCACCACAGAAGGCAACAAGCACCTCAGCCCTATCTACATCCACTGTCACAACGTCACTTACTCCTCCTTTTCATGAGGACTCTGTTCGTGGCCCAGAGCACATCTCCTGCCACCCTGACCTGGGTGACATCACCCTCCCTTGCAAGTCAAGGCCTTTTATGTGCCAGGGTCCTTCTCCAGCTGCCTGGAAGGGAGTTTCTGGGCCCCTTCACAGCCAAAGCTTGTGTTAGATGCACTCTTGTTCACCAGTGAAAGAGGTGTCACCCCTGGAGGTGGGCAGGAGCCTGATACACCCTGTGCAGCAGTCAGCTATAGTGTATGGGTACCCACCCTTTTCAGTCAAGAGTCATCTTCCTAGCAGGGAACAGCTAACAGAAAACTGTGGGCTTCGGGAGACCTAAGGAGCTTCCAGAGGTAACTACAAACAGAAAGCATTATTTAGGGGGAAAAAGGGAACAAAAGCAAGGAAACAAACAAACAAACCCCACAAACTGAGGGGGGAGGGAGTAAAGAAAAAAGCCAACCCCATCACCCAACTCCCCCAGCCCTTGCTTAAATAAAAATCTAAAAAAAAAAAATCAGGAATAAACGCGCCACACAAAATGCTACATGGAAAAAAGTGTTAAGCCACTGGAAAAACAAACAAGATAAAAGAATGTTGTCCTGGGTTTGTGTAGCAAGGTTTTGGTAGCCAGAGGTGTTACAGGGCTGGCTTCTGTGAGGAGCTGCTAGAAACTTCCCCTATGTACTTAGCCTCTCTAACGAAATACCTAAAGAAACCCCACATAAAAACTGAAATAAGTAGACAAACAAACAACTCCCCACAGGTAACTGGGGGGCGGGGGGGGGGAAGAAAAACACACCCAGCAACTTCCAACAACAAAAAATCCCTTGTCTAAACAAAGAAAGCATTAAAAAGAAAAAAAAAAAAAAAAACAACAAAAGGAAAAAAAGAAAACGAAACCCAGAACAAACCCAACCCAATAAGCAAGTGCTATGGGAGGAAAGAAAAGCTTCTGAAAAACAAGCAAAAAACCCACCCCTAAAGTCACATCTAAATAAATAATAAAATAAATAAATAAATAAAACATCATACAAACTCACTAACAAACTGCCAAAAATAGGAATGTCACTATTGCTCAAAAAAAAAAAAACACAGAGAAGGAGGAAAATCAAAAAAGGAAATTTAAAAGAAGAAAGAACCCCCCCAAAACAACCACCCATGCATAATTCCAAAAAACCAGGGAAGAACTACAAGAAGCTACCCCAAAAAGTCCCCCTCCCCAAGTCAGAAAAATAAAAATGGTAAAAAACAGCTGTCAAAAATATCTGTATGTCCTCAAAATATCTTTTACCTGCCTGCTTGCTGCATTCTGCACAGCAGGGAGCTGACTAAAGGTTCTGGCAGAGAATGAAATACCAGTACTGAATCATGTTACTTATGTAAGTGTACTTACAGCTTTCTTACAAGCCTAAAAGGATTCCTAAGAGAGGAGATCATAAATCTCTTCAAAATGTCTTCCTTTGTTTCACAGTAAGGGAATAAAGCCTGACAGGGTGCTTTTAACATGTGTCTGCTAGGAACTCGTTATGCTTCCATAATAATTCAAACATCATCCAAACCTTCTCATTTAAATAAATCCTGTCAGGGATTTATCGTACTTAATTTCATGGGGGTAACTGCCTTGCCTGAACTTTTGCTACTACAGGCATTTTAGGCACTGGAGGGTCTGCCTAGCTTCTAGGTTTTTGTCAACACGAAACTGGGTTTCTCCCAGGTTCTGTGTAATATCTGCCCATCCAAAATACAGCCATCCCAGGGCAGGGGGTAGAGTTTGGAAGTCAGCTGGAGGCAATGTAGGATAAATTAATTTAAAAAAAATGGCCTTAGATTCTTATATTTTGGCAACTGAATTGTGCCCAGAAGTCTATAGTGAGTCTATGTCTACCTCTGAGAAAGTTAGCTTAGTATTTCATTAGAAGGAATGGAGAGAAACTGGGCATTTTAGGTCATGACTCATGAACTATTTTGGACATCCGCTCTATGAGATTCCACAGAGGTGCCTATTTCTCCACTGACTGTAAAGCGGTGACAAACTAGGATGTAGAAATCAGCTGTAGACATGTAAAGTTAAGTAAGATTACTTTTTCAAGGGAATTTCATGATCTCTATCTGGCAGTACCTACATGTATTCTGTACCACATTTTTTACACCTAAAAAAACCAGATAAGCCCCACTCCAATAATTATAAAGGCAATTCCTACATGGAAACTCTGTAGGTTGTGTTCATGACAACATGGCAACTACTTTGTCCAGCAGATGAGGACACATAGAGAGAAATAATAAAAATTTCTGATACATTTTTCCACTGTCTTTTCTAGAGAGTTCTGAAAATTATAGAAACCTCTGTGATTTCTGTGCTATTCTGACTGTGTACCGCTCTGACTAGCTTATCAAATTGGAGATTTTGTCACAGGGTACAGGGGCTATGATGAACTCATAATCGAACCAATAGATCATTCTGAAACTAAAAAACATACAAAGCAGCTTTTGAAGTGAATGCAACAATGCTGGCTGCAACACTCTGATCTGCCTGTGTTTTATCAGAGAAAAATAATGATGTCAAAACCTGTGGTGAATCTTCTTTAAGAAACATAATTTATTCACAGATCACACAGACAGCAACCAATTTTTAATGTGTCTGTGAATAAAAAAGGAGTACTCTGTAAGCAACACATCATAATTTGTTGTAGACTTGGAAGAGGCAATGAAGAGCCTGCCGTACATTCTTGCCCTGTTTATTTGAAATCCACCATTTAAAGCAACTGAAAACTCCAGGAACAGAGAAGTGAGCCAACATTTCTTCTTTCTTTGCTTATGTCTGCAAAGTTGCTGACATTTATGCTGGCTGGTTACTCAAGTTTTAATCATCAGTGGGTTTAAAAAGACCATAGATGCATCTATTTCAGAAAACGTCAATAACTTTCCACTAGTTGTTTCTACTGGTATAAGTCTGTGTAAGGCATTAGGTTCCTAAAAATTCACTATCAGGATATTTCTGGCAGAGTAACAAAGTAATATTTCTTCAAAAAAGTAGGCTTCAACACCTAAATTTACAGTATGTCTTAGCTATTTCAACTACTATATTGCTATTTGTGTTTGAGCAACACTGGGAGTTTATTCTTCCCTACGTGAAATGTGAAATTGTAGGGGATATTAATTTCTGGCCAAAATCTTTACCTCTTCCTCATACATTTCTAGAATAATTTTTTGCTGATAGCAGAGTTTATTTCAGAAAGAGTTTTAACAAGAAAAAAAAAAAAAAACAACACAAAAAAACAGACTAACAAACAAAAAAAGGTTAAGTATATATATATTTTTAACTAGTTTTTTTAAGGGATTACATTTTGCCTGTCTTTAAGTTCTTCTCTAGAAATTTTTCCCCTAAGAAAATTTGCCAAATATATGTCACCTTTTTGGGAAAAATTTCAACCCCAACCCCATCTCCCCCACCACCCCAGTTAGATACAGCTTCTCATTAGAGGACAGAAACACAAAGTATTATCTGCACTGAGTCGTAATACATGTCTTCACTGAGTCAACATAATACAACTCCCTTTTGAGTCTAAGAAATAGAAGCACATGAACAATGATCAGCTACTGATCTAATTCTGTCTCATCCAAAGGAAATATCTTAGTGAAAGGGGAACTGAAGTTGTCTCAGAGAGAACAAGGGGAGAAATGTTAGGGGGCAAAAGATATACCTATGTCAAAAAGCAAGTTTCATGGATGTAGGACAACTTAGTATTTTTCATAAATCAGCAATAACTATTCATAATGTAAAGAAAATGTTCTTAATATTATTCACAGTGTTAAACAATCCACATCAATCAAAAAATACTACTCAACAAGAAGCAAAAGACAGCTAAAGCCACTAGCTATAAAGCACGTGTACAAAAAGTGGGACCTAAGGAAAGAATTGCTATCTTTAGAACTGTAAGCCTCAAAAACCTTGTCTAGATGTCACATAAAAGCCTCCTTAGTTTTAAACAAGTTTTTAAGAAGCTTCTGAGTGCTAACAAGTATTTTGTTCTTACAACCTTTGCCAGAATCATTCAGCTTATCTTCCTTGATAAAGTTGATCTAACTGGTTTCAACCAATCTAGCAGATCAATTTCTAACAAAAGCCAATAGCAGCTGTGAATACTGCTACACTCATTTAATACTATACCCTGGTTACCCATATCTCAGCTCAGTTTTCTTCTCTGAATGAAGATAATTAAATTCACACTGCTCATCCCAGTTGAATGACATCCATCTGGGGGAGGAAGAAGGGAAGATAGAGTCACCCTGAGGTATAAACCAACAAAGAGAGTCTGAAAGAGACCATATGTTAATCTTCAGGAGCACTCATGCCAGGTACATTAAGTCTATTCTGCAACTCAGTATCACATACCTGCAGAGTTGAACTCTCCTAACTTTTTGTACCGGCACAAGCAATCCCTCAGCATGTGTATTTTAAGAGCAAGGCTGGTACAGCATGCCCAAATGGAAATGCAGCTGGGACATTTCTGAGTGTACAAACCACTCCGACCTTCTAACACCATAAAAGGAAGCATTCACAGCTTCCTCCTGGGGCTATTTTACTTTACACCATGTCATAAAACAGCAAGCAGTTCTCTGTGTCACATACTGGGAGCACTAACTAGGGGCTGAAGGAATCTTAATTTCATTTACTTCTTGTCCAAAGATAGTTCTGTATTTTAATGCTTTGTAATTTGGATTATATTGTATTCAACAATGTATTCTCTAGAGAAACCATCCCACAAATAGGAATAGGAATCCTAGTTTTCTTCATACATGAGTGCTTTAAGCATAAGGGTGAAATGTCACATTCATTTTTTTTTTTTTTTTGAGAACCTAAGATTTTCAAGCTACATGACTCTTTAATAGCAAAGAGTGGAAGATACCTTAGAATCATAGAAGCATAGAACCATTTAGGTTGGAAAAGACCTTTAAGATCATCAAGTCCAACCACTAACCTAGCACTGTCAAGTCCACCAATAAACCATGTTCCTAAGCACCACATCTACATGTCTTTTAAACACCTCCAGGGATAGTGACCCAAACACTTCCCTGAGCAGCCTGTTCCAGTGCCTGATTACCCTTTCATTGAAGAAATTTTTCCTAATAACCAAACTAAACCTGCCCTGGTGCAACTTGAGGCCATTTTCTCTAGTGCTATCGCTTGTTACTTGAGAGAAGAGACTGACACTCACCTCACTACAACCTCCTTGCAGGCAGTTGTAGGGAGCCATAAGGTCTCCTTTCCTCCAGGCTAAACAAACCCAGTTCCTTCAGCCACTCCTCATAAGACTTGTTCTCCAGACCTTTCACCAGCTTCATTGCCCTTCTTTGGATGCGCTCCAGCACCTCAATGTCCTTCTTGTAGTGAGGGGCTCAAAACTGAACACAGTACTCAAGGTGCAGCCTCACCAGTGCTGAGTACAGGGAGACAATCACTTCTCTAGTCCTGCTGGCTACACTATTCCTGATGCAAGCCAGGATGCTGTTGGCCTTCTTGGCTACCTGGGCGTGTATGCTATCATCATCTTGTTCCACAAGAGATGATAGCATACCTACAGTTGCTTTCTTCCAGTGGTTTAGCGACCTCTAGGCACCCACCAAATAATTCTAAGGTGTTTATGAAAGCTGATTAAGAAAAGGGAGTTCAAATATGTAATACATCATTGTGCATGGATAATTTGTATCGGGAGTTCATAAATCAGAAAAGGTTGTGAACAAAGAATATGTTATCTGAGCAAAAGAAAGGTGTCTTGAAATGAAATTCTACCTTCTGACCTTCCAAGATCTTGGAAGAGAAAAAAAATTATACTGAATTCTCAGATTTTTAAGAGAGTGGTTTAAATACCACAGGAGGCAGGAGGCAAGCTCACATCCTACAGTATACCCTGAGAGCAAGCAGAGATTTCCTGTTGGTAATGAAGCTCAAAAGACATAACAAGCACTGCTGAGAGCCATCAGGGTATTTTCTATTGATCAACCTACAGGTTCAGCTGGTACATTGACTGTGGTATATTACACCGTGGCTCATCTTAGGCAGTTAATTCTGTCTGAGCCCCATGTAAGAAGTTCAAGAGTGTACATAGGACAGATACTTAAAAGTTGAGGACTGGAATCAGGATGAAAATGGTTAATGCCTAAATCTATTGCTGCATTTTATATATGCTTCCTTCTTTTAAAGAAAAAGAAAATAAGAGTGCTGCTATGCTGGGTTCTGACAGCTGTTCATTGATTCAACAATCATAGTTCACAAGGTAAGTTAAAAGAAGAGATGACTCAGTATAAATGCACAATGAATTCTATTTCTATATTTACTTTAATGAAACAATAAGCAGATCTGGCATACATAATCAGAGTGATAATCTTGTATATTTATAACAATCTATCTAAAAATATATATAAAATTTCTAACTCCATAACAATTATTTTTCCTGCATTTAAATAAAAAACATTTTTTAAACATAGTATGTCTATTCAGCTGACCACTGTAACATTTTGACCAGTTTAACAATAGGTATAAGTTTACTCTAATATATCCATAGATAGGGTGTATTAAATGAAGTAGGATGATTGCAATAAATCATAACTTCACTAATTCTAAGTGGATTTGCATATATGTGAGGCTTGGGTGAGCATACAGAATTGAATGGGTACATAAACTTTACATGAATAAGAAATAATGCAGATTCTGGTGCTACAGAATTACAGTTGCCAGAATCAATTCACATACAAAAATTGAAATAAAAGACCAGCTTCTTTCAGTCTCTGTCACAGGGGAGTTTAGGGGTGAGGTAGCCACAAGAACAGAAGTACGCCAATCAATGACATAAAATCTAGGATTCACTTGCTAAGCAGGATGGGCATAGCAAGTGGATAGTAATTTCTGTTCTGCCATAAACACACACACACAGACACACATACACGTGTCCTGTAGAAAACGTGCTGGCACCAGTCACAGCCTCTGGGCCAGTCGTGACCAGCTGCAGGAACTCTGTTTGGGCAGAGGACTCCAGCAGGTCCAAATGTCTATGTCTTGTCTGCCCACCTGGCCTTTACACAGAGCAATGGTGGACGTCTGTGGATATGTTTCCCCAAGAGACTGTTTCTCCCATTATTTATTGCTGTCTAAGTTAAATCATTGGTATAAACCACCAATGGCCTTTTTTTTCATGTCACCCCAGGCTAATCTTTTTTATCTTTTTTTTTTTTTTTTTATATTAGCTGTTGTTACATAGGTTACTATCACCTTTTGGTGTCCCACACCCAATGTTTTATAAGGATTAAAGCTGTTAAGAATTCATTTGTGCTGCTTTGTTTCTTTCCTGTGCATGCCTAGGAAATGTAGTCTAATGCTTTTGGGTAAGCCACACCTATAACCATTATGTGTGTTTTGTTTATTTTCCCAACACATATCAGAATCACCTAGTGGGTTAGAGCTGGGCAGATGTAGTCAAGGTCTCACTTCTCTCAGTAGTGCTTCTGGGTAATATTCCCTCCAGGAAGTCTCAGAGTAGGGCAAGAATAGTATAAAAGTAACCCTGCTTTTTTTGCTATTGCCTTAGTTCCAGCTAAAAGTGAAACACTCAGAAAATCATTTCCAGGTTATATAAAAGCTTAACTCCAGGTTTAGCAGTGGTGAAGAAATAACTTTGTGCATTTGCTTTGTTTTAATGCAAGCCAGTTTGTGTTTGGTTATAAATAGCTCTTACAGGGTGACCAAAATTTAGTCCACTCAGTGTCAATTCTGAAAAGTGTTCTAAGGATCGAAGAAGGTCCTCATACATAATTGCCACCAAGAAAGACCATTTAGTCTAGCAGATCCTCAAAACCCAGGGGGCAGGGGAGCTGGGTTGCACATTGTGTCATCAAAGTTCAGTAAACATTCCACATCTATCACCAAAAATGCCAGGTCTGATTACAGTGGGCGGTTAAGGAATGCAGGCTCAATTCAGCATCCAAATCTCATCAAAAAGAAGCTGTAGAATCCAGGGAGGCCAGTCAAATCTCACTGGAAGTCCAGCTAAAATAAACAGGTCATGGTTTGTGGAAAGCTCTAAGGACTGTGTTTTTTCTTGAACTTCATATCTGGATCAATTTGGAATAACTGAAAAAGATTATGGAAAATACTTTCATATATTGTAGAAAAGTAAATTGAAACAACAAAAAAGAATATAATTATTATCTCAAGGCCAGAAAAAAGCAAGTAATTCTTGAGGCTTGTAGTTTAAGACATTTATAGTTCTTGTGAAGAAAAAAACAAACAACCAAACAAAAAAAGGTAATAAAATAATTGAATAGTCTTGGTAAGATGCTCTAAATATTCAAAGCACTGTATAAATACTAATTCTTATTCCACCAAATGCTGAATGTGGACATTGTATTTTTCTTTATTTTTATTTTATTTTATTTTATTTCCTGTAATAAGCTACAGTACTTGTTTTCAAAATCTGGGGTTTTTTAAGCTCTGAAGAAGGAGTAAAGGATTTAACCCCTGCTGGAAGACTGAGTTTTCTGGCCAAAATGACACACTGCTTTAATTCGCTAGGGCCAAATTATGATTTGTCATGCACACCATGTAGCTATCCAACACATGTCAAGGCAGAGCAAAGCTTGTATTTCCTTCACTTAACGTACTGAAAAAGATTCCTGTTACGTTACTTGTAGCCTACAGTAGGATAAGTATATTAAAAATGTTAAACCATTTATTGCAAAATCAGTTCCACCTTTAAAAAAACAGAAAAACAACAACAAAATTCTGGTAATCATATCATTCTTGAATGATGATTTAAATTTATATGTCAGTTATTATCATGTTCTGTTGGTCAGTAACCTAATATTTACCTGTTCATGAACTATTAATTTTTGTTATGAAGCTGGTCACAAACAGGTGACATGCTTAAGAAAAAATTATTTCTTTTAAAAGATTCTTATGATCGTGGAGAAAACTCCCAGGTCTGTGCCACAACTTGACAAAATTCAGCAGAGTTCCACTGACTAAAGAGATCCACAACAATTCATAGCAGGAAAAGGTCTTGCCCAGTTTTTATTAATGAGAGTTCTGTAAGAACATACAATACTTGGCAGAAGGAGGTTAAGGGGATCCGGTGAGTTTTATCTTTAAAATAGATACCAACAATTTTCTAGAGAAGAGTAGTAAATATGAAATGTGGTTGATATATGTTAGAATATATTCTAACATATGAGCTGAGTAAATGAGCTACTATTTACAAAGACATGTCCTAAAGCATTTTCATGATTATATTATTAAGCAACTAACAAATTAAGTATTCCCAGCAAATCATTAGCAACTTTGTTCAAGAAAGAATTCCAAATCTGCCACATGTTTAAAGGAAGTGGAGGGATAATAACTCTGCACAGCAATTCTAGCAGTGGTACAGATGTTCAGTTAAGCTCAGTCTTTAAGTTCAGATATGTTACTATTGCTGTTATAATATGATCCGTATCTCAGAGTTTTATAATCAGTTCATACTGAGAAAATCAATATGATCTATCAACACACACATTTTTCCTATAAAACTAGCCAGCAGTCTCTTAAGCGTCCTCTCAATAGTCAATCTCTACCCTAAATTTACTACTCGAAAAGATCTAAGCCAAAGTTTTAAATAACCCATAGCACCTAATATGGGTGCAATTCATACATATGTTGAGATATCTTTCTTTTGTTAGTTGAGGTAACATAATCTAATTACTGTCAACACAAAGCCTGCAAGATTTAAATCATTCTCCTTAATGTCTCATCTTCTCTGAAGTGATTAGTTCTACTCAATATTTTAGGGTTTTGCCAGCAGTTGCCATTTTATTTTATTTTTCATTGAGATAATGCTGTTTCTTCCCCCCCCCCCCCCCACCTTGTTCTCTCACTCTTCCTCATTGTTTTTCACCTCTTCTTATGTCTCATTAGATTTATGGCATCTTCTATAGGGGCAGAGACATTAAGCCCAAAGCAAGGAAATGTGTGCTTTCGAAGTTATTTTAAATGTGTTTTTACAGAGAGAAGCTGCAAAGATGAACTGTCTTTCTCCTCAATAGAAACAAAGTTCCTCAGACTTGCTAGATGACATCATTGAAAAAAAATTGCAAAAAGAGGAAAGCTATTTGCAGGAACACTCCTGGCAGGAAGACAAGTCTCCTCTTGTGATTCATATCTTCAAGGAAACCAAATAAATCCAGCAATTCACAGGAGACAGTAGGATATTAGCAATGATATAGTCGCATGTAGTACAGGCAATTTAACATCAATTTATACTTGTTGAAGGCTTTAAAAAATATAGATATTTGGATCTTATAGTAAAGAGTACGCTGAAGTTAATTTTCCACTTAAAAGAGTGTAAAAGGAAAGATATTTATTTATTTGTGTGTTTTGAAATTACACACCTAAGATAATAATAAAGTTCAAATCACATTCAAAGCAATCTATTTTGCTTGTACATAAGACTAAATGCCATAATTTAAACTCTCAACTAAATTACCACTTCACTGCACCAAAAGTATATGAAGTCTTCAGGTACCATAAGACAGGATTTTCCTAGATGCCTAGAAATTACCATGAAGTATCCTGTTGGCTCCTCTTCTTCCTAGTATTCTGCAGGCAGCCTATGGGATTGATAAGGGGAAGGCTACCTATAAAAGCAGGGGAAAAAAAAAAAAAAAATCTATTTGAATGCAATGTGAAGAGATGGCCTGCAGGTTCTTCCAGAGGAATAATGGGACACCTGACCCCAGGCTCTCTTTCTCAGGTGAGGGGCGCTTCTCCAGTAAGGAGTAGCAATTTGTTTTTTCAGCTGTGCACATACTTTGTAGCACCTCTCCAGCTTCTACATTTACTGTCCACCTGTATTTTCTTTCACAACCAAGAGAAATCCCTTTGTTTTTTTGTCCAGGTGTCAAGATGATGAATTGTCATTTAGCATTCATCTCACACAGACAGAGACTATTAATCCAGAACTAAAAAGTTTTACATGTCCTGCAAGTAGTAAGGACTACAAATTCTGAAAACTTGTCTAAGACAATAAAGGCAATTTCTTATCATAATTTTTGCTAGTATGTCTTAACTGTATATAAATTCTCCACTATGAAGCCAGCACGAATAGTTAAAGGTCAAATTACTTAAATACTCTAGAGGAAGTCCTAATGGACTGTTGTTTGTAATGGACATCTAGCATAAATTGTTTAATAAAAAACTTCAATTTTCCTAGGCAAGTCTATTGCAACACAAGTACTGTGATAAATACTCAGAATATATGACATCTCTTCTTTCATGTAGTATCATAGGATAATTCAGTTTGGAAGGGACATCAGAAGGTCTGTAGTCCACCCAAAGCAGGGCCAGCTCTAGGGTCAGATCAAGTTGCTCAGAGCTTTGTCCAGCTGAGTCTTGAAAACCTCTGAGGATGGAGAACACTCAGCCTTTCGGGAGCTGGGATGTTCCAATGCTCCATTATCTTCACAGTGATGTTTTTTTCCCCTTATATCCAGGCAAATAATCTGTTTTAATGCATGATTTGTCTCTCATTCTTTCACCATAAATGTCAGTAAAGAGTCAAATCCATCTTAATGACCCCTTTATAGATGCTGAGGAGCTACTGTTTGGTGGTCCCAAAGCCATATCTTCTCCAGGATGAACAAGCCCAGCTCCCTCAGCGTCTCCTCATGGGGCAAGTGCTTGAGCTGCTCAATGGCTCCCAGCTGAGCTAACTAAAATTTATCAGCGTCCATCTCGCATTGGTGGGCTTGGAACTGGATACCACATTCAGATGCAGTCTAACATGTGATATGTAAAAGGGAATAATCACTTCCATTGTTGTACTGTGTTCCTGTTGATAACATCTAGGATGCTGTTGGCTTTCTTTACTGCCAGGCCACGCTGCTGACACCTTGACCCCAAGGCCCTTTTCTGCAGAGCTGCTCCCCAGTCAGTCACTCCTCAGCCTGTTCCACTAAGAGAAGTTAGTTCAACCCCAATTCAGAACCTCACGTACGTTCTCATTGGATTTTCTAAGGTTTCTGTTGGCTTATTCCTCTAATTTGCCTGGTGTCTCTGAAAATCAACCCTGACCTTTCGTGTATAAGTGGTTTCTCTCAATTTGGTGTTATCCACAGACTTAATAAACATACACTGCATTTCTTGCTCCAGATCATTGATAAAGATAACAGAAGAAGCCACAGGATAGACTTCTGAGGAACTCCACTTGTTGCTAGAAGTCCAAGTGTTGCTAAAGTCAAGGTAAATTACATCCATGGGTCTCTCTTTATCCACAGATCCAGTCATGGATCATGGAAGGCAATCAGACCAGTTAGGTGTGGTTTAGCCTTGGTACCTCCATGCTAGCTGTTCCCAGTCAGCTTCTCCTTCATGTGGTCACAAATGTGCTCCAAGATGATTCTCTCCATAAGTTTCTCAGGGATTGAAGTGAGGTTGACCAGCTTGCAGTTCCACAGTCTGACCTTCTTGTTTTCTGAAGATGAGTACAACATTTGTCTACCTGCCGTCACCAGGAATCTACCCTGACAGCTGTGATATTTCAAAGACAGAAAAAAATACTTTCAATGATAGCAGCCAGCTCCCTCTGCACCTTCAGGTTCATCCTATTTGGTATACACTTACATGTACACTATTCTCAATGAAATTCATTCAGCTGCTTCGTTGTAATTGTTCACCACAATGCTTTCTTGACATTTCAGTGAAAAAGTGAAGATCATCTTGCTATAGATCTTGCTGAAGTTTCCAAGTATTACTTTTCATGTAATTTTATTTAGTTGTGGCCCTTTGAACTACATCTGGGGATCATTTACTGAGGAAAATGTATGAGGAACAGAATGTATTCTGATCTGATCTGAATTCTCTCAGTGCCAGGAGGCACACAAGGCGCGAACATCGTTCTTCCACTTCGATCGGTCTGCGGCTGCGTGCTCTGGAATCAAGGGCCACAGCGCAGTCTTCCTTCGGTTTCCCCCTCAGGACACGACCGATCCAGCTCCATCTCCTCCTCCTCACTTCGTTACCGATTTTCTCCATCCCCGCCATTTCTGATGCTCGTCGTTTCTGCAACTTTTTATTTTTTTTCCGGGAGGAGGTAGTTGGCCTCCTGCCCAACCCCCATGACTTGGAGGGCCAGTGGTTTTTCTGTCAGGGTGGCCTTCCCCTAGGCTGCGTTGGTTCGCGGCACCTTCTTCAATTTTATCTGGTGCACCCTCCAGAGAGGGATCCCCTATCCACCACCCAGGGGACGCACCTTCTAGCCGTGCAGCCCCAGCCAAAGGAACGGAATGTATTAAATGGCACAAAATAGCAACCACTAAAATTATTTATCTATCTATCTTCTTTGAAATCCACAATTCACAGTAAAAAGCACACTCCCACAGCACTGAAATCAGTGATGTTGTGCAGATGATTTTAAAGGGAGCTGAATCTTACATAGCCAGATACATCTATGCTTTTAGACAGCTTTATGAATTCATCTTAATAAATTTTAGTTTCTATTTTAATATAATGGAATTTACTTCCTGTTTTCATTCAAAGTAAATGCTATTATTTACAAAGGGAATGAGGAGAGGCAGGGATGAAAGGCTATTAGAACAGACAGCTTTGTGAATAAGAGAGGTACAACCATTTCAGTGTGGTATTATATATGCCAAATACCATTATATATGCTATAAACCTTTCTAAGAAAATTACACAGATTATATCCTGAATGATTTTTTAACCAAAAATAGTTATAAAAATATCCTAGGTCTTCTAACCCCATATATTTCCCATCCACATATAGTGGTGGCCATAGCTTGAACAATGAAGGGGAATATTTAACAATATCATATCAAAATATTACAGTTATGCATAAGTATTCTAAATTATAGTTATACAGATTTAAGCTTTGGCAGTGCTGAAAATACATGAAACTTAGTCTTTCTAATTCACAGGATTATTAACCTGATTTTCAAAAACCATAAAAAATATTCAGATTTTAAAAAAAAAAACACAACAGGTGTTTGTTATTTCTATTGGAAACCATAAGTTTCCCCTCCTTGGTAAAGAAATTTATCAGTCCCTTATGAATCTTAATTATCCTAATATCTATATGCATATATGTATACATCAGTCTGAATTTTGTCTGAATCTGACAGTGGGTGACATTTCCCTTGAATACAGGGGACTCAATTGAGAAGTGACAGGAGCTAATATCTGCTGGAGTTTCTTTTTTTTTTTTTTTGCACTGGTTCAGTCTTTTCATCTATTCCAAACCACACTTTAGGAAGTCAAATGTTCCTAAGAGCTCAAGTGAACAAAAAGGCTACGATTGGTTAATGAGGTTAGTGAGAAAACTGTAAGACCCAGACACACTTTTCACCCACCTTTCTGTTTTCTAGTGGGAGTTTATCCCCTACTCTGATGGAACTAAATAAAGAAGGAAATCCCAGTCTGCTGTTCCATGAAGACAGAACTTATTTTTGCATATACAAGCTAAGTAAAACAGTGATGTAAAAAGGAAAATGATGGCAAATGTTGACTATTTCAAGATAATTGTATTCATTACAATAGAGATCAAGCAAAGATTCTATTTTCCCATACATGTAAAAATGGAGGCACAGTCCTGTCCTGAAGGGGGAAAAACTGTATCTAACAAGACAGTTGTCTACAGGACATGAGTAAAGAGTATAAAACATGCTATTATATTAATAGCATATAAAGTTCATAAACTTGTACTAGATGTCTTAAACATCTAGGATGAAAGACAAGAATGTAAAGAAAATCATGCTTTCCCTGTTTCAGTGGCTCAATATAAAGAGGTTCGTATCTATATGTATCAAAGATTTGATACGGACACAGGTGCTGGGTCCATTTACTTTAAGCCTTAAGTAAGAAGTGCTGTAATGATAAAAGAGCTGGTGTCACACAAGCCATCTTGGATCAGAAAAAAGTAGTTGTCTTTTCAGTGTTTTCAGGTTCAGTGGTTCACAAACACAACTATTCCATGCACATTTGCAAGCTTGGCTTTGTGGACAGCTCATGTCTCTTCTGTCTGTGTTCTTTTTGCTCTGTATAAACATGCTTTTTATTCTAATGGCTAGAACAAGTCACTGATTGCTGGAAACTCCTGAAGAGCAATATTATCATATGTTTTCAAGTTTCTGTATGAAAGATACACTACACTGTGGCTAAAATGCATATACATAACAAAATACTTTTTTTTTTTTTATTTTCTCTTACTGTGTTTTGAAACAGGAATGGTAAAAATCTGTGAGGAATTCCATCCCATATATTGCTAACTTCAGGTATAAATTGACATAGAATTATTTCTATAGTATAGAACTACAGCATAGTACAGCTTACAAGTACCTGAGACACAAATTTTAGAATAAATATATTACACTGGCACCTTTATACAACCACACGTGTGTGTGTGTGTGTGTAATGTATATATAATGTATATATATTTATATGTATGCACATACATATGCATTTTGCCTCTTTCTCCCATTTTCTCCTTTTTAACAGTCTAGGCAGATAAAGAAACATACATGTTCTATTTAATTGCTGTATAACTGAACATTATAAATTCCTATTTACTTCCTCTTGGTCTGGAAGGATGTACTCTGATTTCAGTAACTAACCAATGGGTCTGACTCCAAATAAGCTCTCCGCAGACTGTGACGAGCAAAAGCTGCATTCAACTGCAGTTTCTCTATGGAGACAAAGGAAAGAGAGAAGGAAAGAGAGAAGGAAAGAAAGAAGGAGAAAGAAAGAAACAACTTCTAAGTTGTTTCTGCCTAATTTGGCTAATGTCTTCCTTGTGGTGTATATCAGATCCATATGGAGAGAGCAAAATAAAATCATTCCTCAGGCAACTGGGATGGGTTGTTGTTACTCTGACTGATCAATCCATATTGCTGAAGGGAGCAAGGAAAATGAGACTATAATCAAATAACCGTGTTGCTTATAAATAAAAGTGTTAATTAACATTTTAATTGCAGGACTTGTGCACTGTGAGTGGTATGTTATATTGTTCTCGGCAGCACAGCACTGTTTTATTTTGAAGTGCCCAATAAGTTAACATTAAATTTAATGACTTACTCTTCTCATTATGTTCATTAGTATATGAAAAAAAATGAACAAAAGATATGGATAGCTCAGGGCAAAACACACTCTCCCCTTTTGTGGAACAGCAAGCTCCTCATACATTTCACATACATACTGTGAGAACTGAGCAACTATTCCAGTGTTGAGATGAAACTCAGTGTCTTCCTTCATTACCTGACAGTCCTATGTTTTTCCAGAGAAGGTCTAATTCATCTCTCAAAGACCTCCTCTCAGAAGTCTGACTCCCATCAAACACAGTCAAAAGAGATTCAGTTCATTATACCTGTCCTTTAAGTGGTACATCTAGACATGGTCTTCCAGAATCTCCACTGAGAAATTATTCCAAACAGGACTCCTTGGCACAAATCAACCACAAAGGATGGGGTTTTTTTTGGTGTGTTTGTTTTTTTTTTTTTTTTTCCCCCCCCCCAGCTTCTGAGATCTTAGAACAGAAATACAAATAGTATAGACAAAAAGGACAGAATGTCTTCTCATAACAAAGTCATGTTGCTGAAAGGGGGTTGGGGTCATTTACAGTAAAATATCTAATTATTTGCAAGTTAAAAACTAATGTTATTATGGAATAAAGCATTTCTAAATCCATTTGCCTTAGCAGGCTTTGGTGTATAAGTAAGGCTCCTGTCTCCATTCATTGAGATATATCTCAGTCTTAGCCTGAGAGCTGGCACATATTTCAAGTAATGTAGCAGCACTCCCTTCCCACAAACATATTAGATTACAGTCAAATGAATCTATACAACTCGTGAATGAAGAAGATAAACAAAGGTAAACCTTGTCCTACTTTGATTGCATTGAACTTCACTGTACTGACCCCATACTAATAACTATGGAATAAGTTTGTGAAAGAGAAGTAATTGGAATTCATGGGGGCTCTTAGACCATTGAATGGTTCAGTAACCTTGGCATTAATTTATAAATTGCTTTTGCTTTCAAAATACCATGCACAGAAGAGAGACTATTCAAACAGCTTAGGGAATACAACTGCTTTCACCACCACTCTTTATTTTAAAAGATCTGACCTTGTTGTGTTGAGGACCTGCCATTAATGTTAGTAAAGATCTATCTGAGAAAGGACAACAAGGATAAACCCTGTTATATAATTGTGAGCCAACAGATGTGCTCATTTATTTTCTCAGAAAATAAATTTCTATTAGACTCTAGCAACCTTTTCATTCAACCCCTTTAGACTGTGCAATAAGAAACTAATTTCTTATTAGAATGTTAAAACAAAAGATATCTCACAGCTACTTACATGTTACAGCCAGAAATAAAAAAAAAGAAACTTGTAGGGAAAAGCACTGATTCTAACAAAGAAGAGTTTGGAAAAGACATCAAGGAAGTAGTCAATCCATGTGAGGTCAACTGCAGATGCAGCTTCCCTGGAAACTTTGTTTACTTAATAAAACATCTCTGTCCATTAATGGAAAAACACAAAAGAACATAATTTAGGGAGTAAAAGTAGAATGGAGATATAGGCTGGGAAGAACTTCTGCAGGTCATCTGGCCAACCTTGTTTGAAACACAGTTAAACTCAGTGTTAGGTCAGGTTACTCAAGGGCTTGTCCAGTCAAAATTTATATTGCAAGATTTCCATAGGTCCCTTCTAGACTAGGACTTCCCTGGACTTTTCTGTGGTTCTATGAAAAAAGTAACTTTCTGTATCTTTTATCACTGTGTTCCCCATCCTACTGAGCTTTGGCTTAGTTACTTTAGTCTTCCTTTTCTGCCAATGTATTTACAGACGCCCTTCTTGCAGTCTCTCACTTTCCATACCAAACCCAACTCCATCCCTGCACACTTGAGCAGTCTCTGTGTTCCTCTCATGTGGCGCATCCCAGATTCCACCTTCTATGTACTCCTTTTTCACATCTGAGCTCGGTCAGGAGTTCCCTGTTCAGCCCACCTTCTGCTACTGCTGCTCAATTTCTGCATATCAGAATGCTCCCTTTCTGTGCTCTGAGGAGGATGTACAGGAAGATCAGGCAGGTTTCCTCTGTCCTTTCACGCTGCTGGCAGCCTCCCATGGGATTCCAATAGCTGGTTCCCTAGAAAAACAGAATTCAGCTCTTCTGAAGTTGGGGACTGTAATTCTACTTGCCTTCCTCATTTCTCTCATGATCTTAAATTCAGCCACCTCACTGTAGCTGATGTTGCTGCAGCTGCGGCTGTTAGTGACTATTCCTAACCAGCAGAAGTCTTTTCTTAGTCATCTCACTGAGTTCCTGTATCAAATAACTGTAATCAGCACACTCCAGGTATCTACCACCTTGCTTGCACCGAACCATTTTGCCTACCCAGTAAATGTCAAAGTGGTTAAAGTTTCTTGTCAGTGCCAAGGCCTGTAATTGTGAGGCTTATACTGGTTGTCAAAAAACAACTTCCTCCTGTTTTTTGGAGGGACCTGCCAGTATTTCACTGATACTGGTCTGTCCTCTAATTTCAATCCATAAGCCGTTGATCAGCTCACAGCCTTCATTAGAACAAAGATCCATGCTTTCAGATTGCTTTTCTGTGTAAAATATAATGCCCATTTCCCAGCTTTTCTGCCACCTGTATCCATCCATGGCAGGGCTTCAGTTATTTGAGCTCTGTCACCATGTCTCTTTGGTCCTAGAAGGATTGTAGCTGCTGTGGGACTGGCTGGAATATGTGGATCAGAATCAGCTGGCCTGTATGCCTACCCTGATGGAAGCCGTTCCTTCCCAGCTGTCACCAGGGCACTACACCTTTTCTGTAAGTGTACACCTGCAGTGGAAAAAGTCTTTCTTGTTTAGCCAGAAGTAACAAGTTTCCAGCCTCTGCCTGACCACACATAGATGTTGGCCATCTCTCCACACAATGTTCTGGAAGTTCATCAATTGTAAAAAAATGTAAACACTCTGGCTGTAATCAAACAGGATATTTAAAGTAGCTAGGAAATTTAATTTGCATCTTTAATTTGAAGCTGCAGGCTAATAAAACAAACAAACAAAAAAAAAACAAAAATACAAAATAATCAAATCCACAAAAAGGAAAATAATTTGAGGTTGATTGGACCATACGGAATACATGCCACAGGATGCTATGCCATAATACCACATGCACGCTACATCAGGTATTACTTAATGGGCGAAATCAGTGGATTTTATTATGGAAATCATGAGATTAATATGCCTGTAATAGCTGGCAGTAGAAAGAATCTTCTGATTAAACAAGAATATATAGTGGCCATATATGAACAATAATTGAAATACATGTAGATAAATATATGATATATAATGAACATTGCAAAATGCTGCATGTAAGTTCCCATCCCTAAGAGCAATTCTTTCCTTCTTGGGACTTATGCCTGAAGAAACATGGTCCTTTAGAGGAAAGGAAGAAGGAATTGAGAAGAAAAAAAATTTGTTTTGTCAAACTATTTAGCTTGACAAATTCAAATGCACCAACTTGATTTGATTTTCAAACTGGTTAATTTTGATTGGAATAAAAACAGTACTGTTACGCATTGAGGCACGAATGTCTACTTACAAAAAACCTCATAACGTAGAAGCTGGTGAGCACAGTCAAATAATGACAGTCTTCTGATGTACATGATTGGAGAATGATCTACATAACCATCTGCATAATGAAAGATTGGAACACTGATATAACACTCAAATTTTATTTTTAATTTCCTTTTATTTCCTTCTTCAGGAAAGAAGGAGCTTACTAGCAGAAGAGATATGAATGCTTTCAAAATGATAATCAGCAATTAAGTGATCATAGTTATGACTCAATGTTAACATCCCTATAGGTTAAAAAAACCCAGACAGTACCCCATCCTTCTCCAGGTGCAACACTTTGTTTTCAATTGATTGTAGAAATCATGTAAACCTCTATTGTACCTAAAAGAGTGAGGAACTTCTTTTCTATGATAAACATTAAACAGTCTTACCAATACTGTAGGATGCTTCCTATCATCAATTAGACTGTATGCTTTGGGGGTACTGCCTTCATTTGTATACAAATTACAATTAATTTATAAAGAAAATACACTCATTTTATTGCTAAAACCTATCTTACATACACATAACAGTATACCACACACAACACATATATGAAATTTAAATTACCTTCACTGGCTTACAATTATTATATAAATTAGGGTAATCACAGAAATTGTGTTATACATATATATATATATATATACCCTGCAAATATAAGAACAAAAAAGAGTAACTAAAAATACAAGTATATTTGCAAATCATCCTTCAGTTTACCAGAGAAAAGAGAAAATATTATTTATAATATGATCTATGACTAATTTCTGCATTCATGACAGTAGATTGCTATACAGTGCATTTGTAGTGATTATAAATAGTTCCTTACTTTTAATCTCCAGTGGAAACCTAAAGAATTTTTTGTTATTTTCTAATCAGAGTTATTAATTTCTCATGAATGAGATGAAAACAGAGGGGTAAAGAATGTTACTCAGTTTTTAAGGAGGTATTCCTACATTTCTTTTTTCTTCTACCTTCTCTAAAACACTTGTGTAAGTTAATATTCACAAAGCTTTGTGAAGGAAAGAGCAAAATTAAATGTTTACACCTCTCATGTAAATTTACAGATTGCAAACATTGAAAAGTTAAATCCAAATCTGTTTTCAAGAAAAAATTTGGCCTGCTTTAATAGGACAGTTTTTCTTTGAATCATTAGTAACCTCAAACTGTATCTCATATACAGGGAAGAAAGTCACATATTCCAAAATGTTTTCATTTAATTATTTAGTTACCTTTAAACAATTTTGTTAAATCATCCACAAAAAAAGTTACTTCAATTGGAATTTTAAAAAGTAACTATTCTTTCATGTTTATTGAACACTTGTTTGGTGACTCTCAGATTCAGTCACAAGATCTCATTCACAAAAGAATGTAAAGGGAGTTTCTATGTCTTATAATGATGTATATGGAAAGATGCAAAGAAGAACACTGACATCATTTAAGAAAATTATTCTATCAACACTAGTATAGCTAATGATTTTTTTTTGGATAGGGGAAGTCCGGAATACTAATCCCCTTATTGATCTGTCACCTAGAATTTTAATAAAAACAGTACTGCTGACCACATAACATAGAATGTAATATTTTCATCTCAGATCATAGAATCATAGAATCATAGAATGCTTTGGGATGGAAGGGACCTTTAAAGGTCATCTAGTCCATCCTCCCTGCAATTGACAGGGACATCTTCAACTAGATCAGGGTGACCAGAGCCCCATCCAGCCTGGCCTTGAATGTTTCCAAGGATGGGGCATCTACCAGCTCTCTGGGCAACCTGTTCCAGTGTTTCATCACCCTCATCATGAAATTTTTTTTCCTTATATCCAGTCTAAATCTACCCTCTTTTAGTTTAAAACCATTACCCCTTGTCCTATCACAACAGGCCTGGCTAAAAGGACTATCCCCATCTTTCCCGTAGGCCCCCTTTAAGTATTGAAAGGCTGCAATAAGGTCTCCCTGGGGCCTTCTCTTCTCCAGGCTGAACAACCCCAGCTCTCTCAGCCTTTCTTCACAGCAGAGTGCTCCATCCCTCTGATCATTTTTGTGGCCCTCCTCTGGACCCTCTCCAACAGGTCCATGTCTTTCCTGTGCTGAGGACTCCAGAGCTGGATGCAGTACTCCACGTGGGGTCTCACCAGAGCAGAGTAGAGGGGCAGAATCACCTCTCTCGACCTGCTGGTCACACTTCTTTTGATGCAGCCCAGGATACGATTGGCCTTCTGGGCTGCGAGAGCACATTGCTGGCTCATGTCCAGCTTTTAATCTATCAGTACCCCCAAGTCCTTCTCAGCAGGGCTGCTCTCAATCCCTTCATCCGCCAGCCTGGACTGATACCGGGGATTGCCCCAGCCCATGTGCAGGACCCTGCACTTGTCCTTGTTGAACCTCATGAGGTTCACACAGGCCCACCTCTCCAGCCTGTCCAGATCCCTCTGGATGGCATCCCACCCCTCAGGTGTCTCAACTGCACCACTCAGCTTGGTGTCATCTGCAAACTTGCTGAGGGTGCACTCGATCCCGCTATGTCATTAATGAAGATATTGAACAGCACTGGCCCCAGAACGGACCCCTGAGGGACACCACTTGTCACTGATCTCCATCTGGACATCAAGCCATTGGCCACTACCCTCTGCATGCAACCGTCCAGCCAGTTTGCTATCCACCGAACAGTCCACCCATCAAATCTGTATCCTTCCAATTTAGAGAGGAGGATAATGTGGGGGACTGTGTCAAAGGCCTTACAGAAATCCAGGTAGATGACATCCATAGCTCTTCCCTTGTCCACTGATGCAGTCACTCCATCATAGAAGGCCACTAGGTTGGTCAGGCAGGACTTGCCCTTGGTGAAACCATGCTGACTGTCCGGAATCACCTCCCTGTCCTCCATGTGCCTTAGCATAGATTCCAGGAGGATCTGTTCCATGATCTTCCCAGGCACAAAGGTGAGGCTGACAGGTAGGTAGTTCCCAGGGTCCTCCTTTCTACCCTTTTCAAAAATGGGTGCAATATTTCCCTTCTTCTAGTCCCCAGGGACTTTGCCTGACTGCCATGACTTTTTAAGTATCATGGTAAGTGGCTTAGCAACTACATTGGCCAATTCCCTCAGGACTCTGGGATGCATCTCTTCAGGACCCATAGAATTCTGTATCTTCAGGTTCCTCAGGTGGCTGTGAACCTGATCTTCACTTACAGTGGGAGGACCTCTGCCCCCCTGATCCCCCTCAAATGGCCCATTGACTTGGGAGGTGTGAGAAGAGAGGTTGCCAGTGAAGATGGAGGCAAAAAAGTTGTTGAGTACCTCAGCCTTCCCCTTGTCTGTTGTTACCAGCTCGCCACTTCTGCTCATCAGAGGGTGTACGCTTTCTTTAACCTTCCTTTTCTGGTTAATGTACCTATAGAAGCCCTTATTATTCTTCGCATCCCTCGCCAGGTTCAGCTCCAGCCAAGCCTTGGCCTTCCTGATCCCATCCTTACATAACCAGTGTCCCTGTACTCCTTCCAAGATACCAGTCCCTTCTTCCACTGCCTGGGAAATCTCTTCTTGCCCTTTAGTTTGACCCACAGGTCATGGCTCAGCCATGCCAGCCTCTTCCCTTCCTTGCCTGATTTCTTGCACCTGGGGATCAAGAGCTCTTGTGCCCTATGGAAAGCATCCTTAAAGATCTGCCAGCTCTGTTCTGCTCCCTTGTCCTTGAGGGCCATTTCCCAGGAGGTCCTGTTGATTAACTCCTTGAAGAGCTGGAAGTTTGTTTTCCTAAATTCAGGGTCCTGACTATACTCTTCACCTGACCCTTACCTCTCCGGACTGTAAGCTCTAGCAGTGCGTGATCACTGCAGCTGAGGCTGCCTCCAATCCTGACGTCAATAAATTATGGCAGATAAACTAGCAGTAGAAAAGGTCAGTATAAGCAATATGAGGTGATTGCAACTGGGAAAATAATTTTTCAATTGTATTGTTAGATTTCATCAGCTAATATTCAAATGTGTTTGAAAATAGGTTCACTCCTTGAAGTAAAACAACAAACAAAAACAGAAGAAGGAATTTATTTCCAAACTGTGGTAATTCTTTCTACATCAGTTCAAACTAAACACAAATATTGCTTTTTTTGTTTCTGAATCTCACTTGTAATTTTGCTAATTTTCATCAAGATTTTAACACCCATTGCTATTTATTTTCCTTATAGAAGATTTAAACATGTTTTCTTCTCGTACAAGCTTATATTTTTACATCTTTGAATTATTGGTATTATTTTAATTTTTATTCTGTTGATATATGACCACAACCTTCTATGGAGGTGGGGAGGTGTTTGATCAGCTCAATCAGAGCTCAATCTGATCGTATATCTTCATTCTTAATGCTGGAATATAAACAACTGTGCAAGACAGGGTGAGAAGCATGTAGAAAGCAATTCTGTAATGAATTGCATGCTGGATGTCAAGATGAATATATATCTAGAAATGCCAAAGAAAATATATAACCCCAAACATAAAATATAACCACTATATTAACATATATAAATGGAAGTCAGGCTTGCAAGATGTATCAAGTGATTCTTTCATCTTGCTCATCCCTGGTTAGGTTTTTGATGGAGGCTGGTTTCTGGTACCATAAACAGCAGTAAGTCAAAAAAAGACAACAAAAGGCCAGTAACCATGCCATAAAACAAAATAGTGAAATACATGGGCTTGCCTAGTTCGAAGGGATGCCCATCTTCGAATATGTAACAGACTGCTTCAAACAGAAAGGGAATAGTCTCTTTTCTGTGTAACAAGATGATCAGGTCAAGAAGTAGCTGGTTTAACTGGTAGCAAGGAGAATGCAAGTTAGACACTAGAAAAACTAAAAAAAAAAAATAAAATTAAAATAACCCAAAACCTCATTAGAGTGGATTGCCTGAAAAAGCCATATTATCTCCTGGAGGTCTTGAAGGGCAAGTTAGCCAGAAATCAGTTTTCAGTGATAAAATAAGGCTTCTACAGCTTTGTCATCAGGAATGACTATTCCAAGTCTCTTTTGGCCCTATGTGTCAGGCCTTGAGGGTATTCTGACCCTGGGGCCAGACTGGATCTCAACCATTCCATCACCACGGCTTTCCTGGGCAGTTATAGGGCTCTGAGCTGGCCCCAGTCACCATCCCCATCACAGTCCTGCTCCCTCACTGAGCGCTGAAGGACAGAGCTCTGCTCAAGGGAGAGCATGGCCTTGCTGGCCCCATGCCCACCCTCTGCTCCTGGCTCCCTCCTGTGGGATAGCCACCCCTCACGGCACCCTGGCTCAGTAGTCAAATGACACCATCACAAAAAAGAAGAAATGTTCCTATGGATTTGGAAATTTCTCATCAATAAATATATTATTTTATGCTACTGATCACAGTGGAGGACTTGGCATCTCTCAGGTAGATGGAGATTTCTCACGTGTCAAACAGCTGTCAGTTTCTTTAGTTTCTAAAGACCACAGGCAGAAGATTAAATGATCTGGAGGTTTACTTTGACTATCACCAGAAAAAGCCAACAACGTAACAGTCAGAAAGCTGCCACTCCTAATTATTCAACTTTCTGAAGAGTCAGAAACCAGTCCAAATTTTTCACAAAGATCTTATAAAGATGTTTGTTCTGATACAGCATCCATTAACAATGCAGGCAAATGAATATGTATAAAACGTATAAAATACATTACCCTTCACTGCTAGATATTCAGATGAGAATGCCTGTTATTTAATGTCCAGGGATCCCACCTGACAAAGTCTTACGCTCTTGAATAATCTTACATGTGCATGTAGCTAAACAGACTTCATTCCCATATCAGCTATTTGAAAAGAAAATAAACTGCTGGCTAGGGCCTTCTTCGTATGTCATGCAATTTGTGACATATAGATAGGGTACTGCACATGACATTTCACACAGGCTGTAAATAACTTAAATATAAAAGTAAGGTGCATAAGGTAAATGTAAAGTAAATTGATATAATTGATCTGGTCTTTAGCTCTAAATTGTTCAAGTTTGCTGGATGCTGGATGCAAAGTAAATTGAAAAGCTAAACTGGAGTGAATAAGCATGACTACACTATGATTGGTCTTAAGCTGTAAGGCAGCCATGATAAATGTCTTGAGTTTCCACTCTCAGTTCCTTTATTTGTCTGACCATCAAAGATTACATTTAAGAGGATTTTTCCCGCTTCAGTTATCTTTCTGTGGAGATTGTTTCAGGTCTTAAAAGAGAGTATCATGTTGTACCTGCAAACATTGTCACTTGGTAGTGATAAGCATAACCCATCTCTTGACAAGATTATAGAATAATTTCCTAAGAAAAGGAGTACAAGATCAAGTTCTTGAGGTGCTAAAATTAAAATATGCTGGACTAAATTCTGAAAAATGTACGGACTGTTAAGTATAAACCTTGATTGACAAGAAAATAAGATACCTGACATAAATTTATCAATGAAGTATCAAATTACCAATTTAATTGTAATAACTCCTTTCTAATTATATTTTTGTTTTGTTTTTGTAGATAAGGCAAAATGTCCCAGAAGTATTATATGAGCATGCTCTTCTATAGTTACAGTACTTCATTTGTGAAGAAATAGGACATTTTATTTAAAAAGCTAGTGAGAAAATCTACATTTCTTCTGTGTTACTGTTATATATTTTCTGAAATTAAATGAGAAAAAATACTTCACACCGATGAGAACACATGAAATACCTCTACTGCAGGCTTTGAAACTTTTATTTTATAATCAGATCAATCACTGAATGTACTGTGCTGAAAAGCATTCCCTTTGGCCTAGAATCACCAAAAATGTGAAGAAAAGCAAGCTAATGCATGTTAAACAAGAGTAAGGATTTCTAAAGGGTAATCTGTTCCACAGTAGCTATTTGGATAATTACTCGTATTCTTTTATGAATATAAGAATAGTCTCTCTCTCTTTCATTGATTATTTCAAAATAATCTGATTTATAGAATGTTGTTACTGGCAGTTGAATAGTGCTTCTTCTAAATTATATTTTACTGCATTGTCTACTGAACCATAATGGGAGTTTCCTTTCGTATTAGGTCTTCTGTACTAGCTTAGTATGTTGTCTTCATTTTGTACAACTCAGATGAGACACAGAAAGTAACATACATTGCATAACACAACAGAGACATCTGCTTTCTTACCTGACATACTTGGAATTCTTCACTGGAGCCTTATATCCAATAAATTTATAACTAAAGCACTGCTCTGACTCTTTGTATTGGTCCCAGAGACAATACTTTTATAACCTTGTGCCTTTAGCAGTAGATAGTGCTCTGTATTTTCAGTGTATTCAGTTGATGTCTTTCAGGTGAGAGATTTCTGAACAAGTATAGTCCCATGCGGTGATGGCTTCTGAGAAAACAACTCTTACAAAATTGAAATTTTTTTCATATTTTTTCTAAAATATATGTATTTTGCAGAATTGTATACTTGTGAAATCATACCTACTTGTCACTGAAAAAAAAAAAAGTAACATTGTTTTACGGGGAAGTTGAGGATAGGTTTTTGTCTTCAGTGTTACTATTGAATGACCACATATATTTGACCTTCACTTTACCCAATTCTGGAGAAAGTTTCAGATCTATTGTTTCAGCATATGTTTACTGATAGTCCTTTTTTTCCAGTTCATGGTACAATCTATCTATAATTGCTAATAACAGGTGTAACATACACAGTTATTATTTAATTATTTCCATTCATTTATTCTCTGTGACCTACGCAATTTTCTGTGTTTCAGTGACTTGAGACAGTATTTTTTTTTAATCATAAGCAATCTATAGGTTGGAAGTTGAATAGTGTCAGACAAAGTCCCATGACTGGAATTTGCTTGATTTTTATTTGAAGATGCAGGTCTTCTCCTGAAGCAACAGTCTACCTTTTTTAAAAAGTGACGAAGTTTTGTAGCTATCATAAAATCAGCAGAAGGTTTTTTGGCAGTTTTGTTTATACATTTGGCTTTGTGTTTTTCCTTTGAGAAAAACATAGTAGTTTTGGATGACGATATGTTTTACAGTTGGATAACATTGTCAATCTCTTCAAGATCTCGGTTTCCAAATCCAAATATTTGTATTGTAAAATGCTGTGTTGTATTGACCTAATTTTTGTCTTGGGAGAAATAGTCAGAACTTTAATAGTTTTTTCTTACTTCAGTCTTAAATGACTTCTGTCATTTAGTGATGTTAAAATCTCCATAACCTCACCTTAAAAGAAAGCCATGAAAAGTGGAGGTATCATTTACTTCAGACAAGCAACATAAGCAATGAAGATTTTTAAAAGATATAATTAAGTATATTAGGTGGCATAGTTTGAAATATAAATGTGCATAAAGAAGTAAAAGAAAAACACATTTAAAGGCAACAAACTGGAAGTGGTCCAGTCCATGGAAAGTTTCCTTTAAAATTATATTTTTTCTTTTCTTACTCATAATTTTTCCCTTTATTTAACTTATGCAAAAATGAAAATTGACTAAGACTGATTCTAATTGTGGCTGTATCTCAGTCATCAAGTAAAAAAAAAAAAAAAATAAATGCATGACCTCAAGGAACACAAAGTAAGAACCAAGGGTAGTTTTACTTGTAGCTTTCTTGCAAAGCTGTCATTGATTGATTGTCTTTCTGTATATCTCTTGGCAAAAATCAATGTTTTCCTTTAAGTAAAGCAGTCTTTGGAGAAAGAGAATACATGTTTTGAATATTTTAAGAGTCCACCTAGCTGATGGGCACCACCACAAATGACAATTTATTGCTAAATTCCTGATCTATAAGACAAAGTTTTGTGGTTGTGAAATTAAATGTCATTTTAAATTACTGTTGCTGTTATATGTGGATATGGTAGTATATGTGCATGTGCTTGTGTGAAGACATTTTTACTGTTTTGAAAACAATTGGTCTGTGATTGGTCAATGGAGTTACTTTACTGTCTTGTGAAGCACTGAAATATTCCCTGCTCTGAAGAAGACTAATGACCTCCCTGCCTAGCACTTAACCACTTGTTTATTCAGTTAGCACTTTTATAGCTATTCTTTGTTTTCTTTGGATTTTTGCATGGTGTATATTTTAATGGAATGATATTCCTGTAAAACATTAAAAAAAAAATAAAATTCAAAGGAATATTGATACATATGCGAAAATATGGTACAGTCATTTCTATGTCAGATTTTCAGAGAGAAAGCAGTGGTTAGAATTCATAGATTGACAGAGTAGCCTGACCAATCACTGCATGCCATTAAAATTAAAAACAATGGAAGTTTGGCAAATAAATAATTTTTCATCTCCTCTTTGGTTATTAGAAGCCCATTAGCTGGCTGTTGTATCACTGGAAAAATATCAATCCTAGGATTAATATATATCTGAGAGCCAACTGAAACTAGAAATAAAGCAGGATATTACAAATATGTTTGGGTATTAAGGGTAGAAGAGTTGAAGGATGCAGTTATGGCAAAGTAACATTAAAGAAACAGAAAAAAGAGTAAAGCTATAACTAGCCCTGCAATATGATAATGTGCACTTTGTTGACATCAGATCTTATTTTCTTGGGGTTATTTTCCATACTATTGTTTTGTTTCTGGCAATATGATATGTTAAAGTACTGCATTATTTCCCCCACAACTGTAAATATAACCGAAGAGGGGCAGTTGTAGTTTGAGCTAAAACTAAAACTTTGTGTTCCTTTCTGGAGAATAACTCTTGTTGGGCACACTTTGAGTAACACACTTTCCTTATGTGAGGATCCAAAAATTAGAATTTCTTGTTAGACTAACTAATGTTTTAAGAATTTAATAAAAAATATAATGACTTATTACTAGTCAAAATACAAGCAGACAATTCTACCATGGATTAATACAATAAAGTCCACCAACACAACTATTTACTGTTTTTCTTTGATGTTAAATTTTCATCCTTCCTACGTATTTTTACACTGAGTCATCAGCACTCCATCTTCTTTGCGGGGAGGATTAAGGGGTTTTCTTCCTCAGTCTTGCATTTTCTCAGGGCTATTTTTATGCATTTCAACTCTATACTTGTTAATAGATTGCACTCTTTTCCCTCTGATTGGTTCACAGTAATTGTAATGAAAACAACTATCACCTTATTTTTATGCTATTGAGTCTATTTTGTAATAGGAGTAAGTACCTAAACTTTTTTTTTTTAATTTTACTTAAATATTTAGCCGAAAAGCTTATCTCATTTTAGGTCACTTTACATTCTTAGGTTTAGATTATTAAAGTGGTTTAGAACTGTTCACAAGTTTTCCGAAAATCAACAGTATGACTCAAGTTTCCTCTAGCAGAAGGAGATATAAATTATCTTACCAAATATAAGTGCTTAACTTAAGCATAAGTTCAGTGCTTTGTTGTATAATGACATTTGTAATTGATTTTATAATTCCTAAAATTCAGTAAGCATACCTCTTTCTGTATAATACATTTCATTTTTAGAAGTATTACAACAGATACTATTCTCAATGTTTCAGTGGAATCTTAGTACATTTCCACATGTATTTCAACTCCTAAATAATTTTTAAATGAAGAAGACAATTTTGAAAGTAGTGGCAATTACTTCTTGGTGATACTGTCTGTATCGAAAACAATCTAACAGAAGGTTACTTAAAATAATGTAAAAGAAACATTTTTTTTCAAAGATTCCAGACTAAGCAGATGAGTCATTGCTTTTGTAACTTTTTTTTAGTATTGTTTAATAGAGGACAGTCTATTGCTAATACTGGATTAGCAATTACAATAATGATGACAACATATTCAAAACTTTGACACTAGCAAAGTTGATCTTTTATCTTTCAATCACTAGATGGTTCCATGGAACAATTATGTTATATTATTACACCTGTATAATTTTGTCGAATTAGCCAAATCTCATTATTTAATACGCCTTTTATAGCAGTCAGAAAGTCTTTTGACTTGCATGTCAGTGACAAATTCATAATATAATTAGTTTAATATTAAATAAAAAATCCCTGAGAAGAGAGTATATTAAGTGGCATTTACATGCATAATGTGCACATGCAATTATATTGAAAAATTAATGCTTTTCAAGTTTATTTTTTGTGTTTAAAGTGTTCAGGAACATTCAAAAGAGATCAAAACTATCAATTATCACTGACTATATGACTATGTATGAAGTGTAGCCAAGCAAACTATAGGGCTACAAAAATTATTGTATTCAAGATAGTCACTTCATGTAGAAGTGGGCTTGATATATTGTACCAGGAAGGTGTATAAATAGCTGTGAGGTTTATGCAGGCAGCCAAGAGTCAACTCTTTCTATTAATTAATAAGAAGAAAAACAGTGGCAATTAGAAGTGTCTGGAATACAATTTAGTCTGATACTGAGTTAAAATCAAAAAAGGAAGTTGTATGCTTTCATTTTTAGCAATAAGAAAGAGGCAGATACTCTAGAGCACAAGACTGAGCATCACTTTTCCAGCACGGAATGCTGCTGAACCACTAAAAATATATGCAGAGTGTATGGGGTATGCATTAGAGAAACCTCATCAACAGGATCGATTTCAGTGTAGGTTTACTACCTTGTTAATAAATAATGATACTCAGCAGAATGGATTAAAAATGGTTCTATTCAGCTGTAGATACAAGTGACAAAATATTCCCCTTCTTCCCTATTTAATATTATCTGGTTAATCTCTGCTTGCTTTACACACTGGAATTCCCCTGGCTTCTAGGGTTGGTCACTCTCTAGTAGCTACTTGGGTATGATTAGCTGAATTGTTCTCCTAGTATCCATCAGGCAGGATTAATTTGCCCATAGTTAAGTATCTAGTACTGTTTTTCAGATCCTGCACTCTGATCTGGCCTAAAGTTTCTATTCCAGAAGGAAGTCTCCCATGGGTCCTGTCTTTTAGCTCCTAAATTTTCTTACAAAATTTAGGGCATCTTAAATGCTATTACACGTCCCCTTTCAGGGACTTGAATTGCTACACAGGTATCTTGTTTGTGCTACATACTTATGCAAATAATAACAAAGATTTTGATATCTGGTACAAAAACTATATTGCAAAAATAATTTTGATTTGCACGAGCATAAATCTCTTCACAGGGTTCACAGCCGTTCTTCTAGAGTCTATAGGCACACAAAGGGATGCCTCAAGAGGGTTATTTTTTTCCCATTCCAAGACTGTTGTTTGACATAGATAGGTGGAAAGACTCAGCTTCTGGAGATGCTTTGATTCGTCTGTTGGGTTTTGTGGGGTGGTAAAAGGAAGTCCAATATTTAAAATTATATGAGAGGAATCATCTCACAAATATATTCAGAATTTTTTCCACAGAACACTTTTTTTTCTCAGAAATTATAAACTCATGAAACACAGGTAATTAACAAATCATTTCATTTCTATAAAAGTTCAAAAACATTTCAGACTGAGCAAAAGAAAGCACTTTGTGGTTGCGGGAATATGACAAAAAAGGGCATGGAGAAGTGTCACAAGCTATTACAGGCAATCACAGCCTTTTCAGAAATGGATCGGATTTCATCTCAAAACTATTTAGCTGCCCCTCATCCTCTTTCATATAAGAAAGCTGCTCCACAATGTTACTACTCTGACAGCTGGAAAATATCAGTTTCTTTCTCAACTATTCTCATGATTATTTCATAGCAATTTATACTTCTACTGACAGTGTTGTTTAGTTTAATTCTTGTTCCCCTCTTTCTTTCTCATGTCAATTTGACACTGAAAATATTTTGATGTTGCATCCTAACATTCTTTTTTCATATTGATGTTTCACAGTTGCACACCAGTAATCAACATACCTACGGTTTTCTGTTTCCTTTTTGAATACTTCTGAAGTTTTCCTATTTTATAGCAAAATTTCTTCTTATTAACCTTTACATACTTCACCTTGTACTTTTTCTTACTCAGTTAAATCTTTCTATTACTACCATTCTTAGTGTCATAATTTTTTATGTGACATTTAGATCTTCTGAAGTAACAATACCTGCTAGTTTTGCCTCATATCCACCAGTATCATCAATAGTTAATTAAGAAATGCATCTCTGAGGAATATGATTTGTTTTCTTCTCTTTCCTCCTCCTCTCAGTACAATTTGCAGTTGTCTTCCCTTGTACTAGCTCTGAGATAATGGTATTTTTCTATTCTTGCACTTCCATGCTTGGTATATCATATGCAATGATAATTCTGATCTACGCAAATTCTAATTGTTTTGCTCATGCAAAAATTAGTGCATCCTATTGTCATTGAAAGTTAATGTTTCTGACTTGCATCATAAATTAGAGGGCAATTATTTTCAGTTTGTTTGGAAGGGACAGTTAAAGAACCCTAGTTACAGAACAACTTTATTTAATAAGAAAAAATCTTGTTCTTTTTTTTTTTTTGTTGGAGTACATTTCTGTCCAACACCTGTGATGTCTATATGCCAGAAATGTCAAAGATTTTTCAGAGATATATCATGAATCTGAGGACCCAACGTAGTCCATTGTAATAGGAAAACAGATTCATGAAAGGCAAATATTATAAGCAAGGTGGAAATAGTTTGATAAGTTTAACTATAGCTAACTAATAAAAATGTACAAAGTGTCTGGAATCCAGCAAAAGAATTGGTTATAGAGGGTTTTGATTATATAGTTATTTAAATTTCTGCTCCTTTTTGATTTCATTTAATGGCCACCAGTCAAATGGATGACTATAACATTAACCCATACTAAATATAGTAGTTTGTCAGCACAATCAGAGAAGAAACATCTGTCTACATTTCTACAAGATTCAGGTGTTAATTGTCAGGGTTCATCTGAATCATGATCTTACAAGTATTCCCAAGAAAACAGATGTGAGATCATTTAGAATCATTGTTAACCTCTAACCATGGAAAGTAATGAAGAAATCTCATTAAAGCTTATTTGTATCAAAAGATATCTTGGCACCAAGATCTCAAACAAGAGTTGTGCTTTAAGATAACTTTTTAATGCCTACTTCTCCAAAACATTGTCCACATACTTTACTTTTCAAGTATTTTTAATATTTTCAGTGGAGACCTTCAAGACCTACACAGAAAAAAAGTAAACCATGAGGAGCTGAAAGGACCTCGCCCCGCCCCGCCCCCCCCCCCCCCCCCAACATCAGAGAAATAATTTCCATCTTAGTAATCAGATGCCATTTTGCCATTTACGGAAATCTTCCCAAGCAAATGCTTCACTGTTCTGCTAAACTTTATAACTCACAGCATGGTCTAAGCTGGTTTATGGAGAATAGAAAAGATTGATTTCAGAGAGAATCTGGAAAAATATTTGTGGCCACATCTAAAACACTCTTTCTTTGGGAAAGTCCTTCAAATTTTTGGCACTAAAAAATCGGGGGTGTTATTCTGGACAGGAACATCAGAAGCACTGCAAAAATCCATTCCTCATGAAGTTGTCAGATGCAACACAGATACTATGAAATATCAGGAAAACAAATCTGTAGTGCTGTGGGAGGTAAGTAGCATTCATCAATTTATCATTCAGTGCCAACTTTTATATATCTCAGAAATTATGACACTATCATTCATTGTTCCTTCACAGATGATAATGGAATAATAAATTCAGTCACTGATGCTAAATACTTATACAATGGAATCTTCCAAAATCCTGAATTAGCTGAGCTAACATCTGTTAAACTTGAGGTGTAGGATAGATTTCTCAAAATATAAATAAATATAGCTCTGAATACAGTTGGAATAAATATGCTTTCTGTATGTTTCTGTATTCAGACAAAGGTTTCTACTTAAAATTGAGCCACAGTCACACAATACTCCTTGCAGTCTTGTTTAAGCTGCTTAATGATAAGTAAGATGCTTAAACTTCATTCACTGCTATTTTGCTCCTGCCTGAGTTATGTTCATTGTTCCTTTTTAAAACTCATTGAAAGCAGGTGATAGTGATGCATTCTGTGTAAAACAATAAAGCTGCATACCTCTTAACACAAACCAATTTTAGAGGAAATTTACAAAATCCCTGCAATGCATATATCATGTCCTTTACTGAACTATAACAATCTTTATAGATTAAATAAACGTTTGTCCTGGTTTTGGCTGGGACTTATTTAAGCACACTTACTTCTCTATGGTTATGTCACAATGAACTAGTAATTTCATTTGGATTACAGCTTTGTCTCTGGATGGTGTTTCCTTTATACCAGTAATAAAGTGCGGTATAACCAGCTAGTAGAATTTTTATGCAATACCTTTAGTTGTCTAATATATACAGTGTTTTACACAATCATCTTTTCAAAATCTTATAACATTGACTGGATCTTGGTTTACTTAAGCATCAGCTACAGCAATTGCAGGTAAAACGATTGAGTGAAGGAGTTGGTACCTCTAGTGGCAGCCATGGGTGGTGCCATCATAACCGCTGAGAACAGAAGTAGCTCTCATCTCTGTATAGATAAGGCATCTATAGATAGGACACCTGACTCCTCCCCAGCACCAATAGTCACAATCTGAACAGCACTGCCTTTTCCCAAGCATTCAGTAAATAGATTTCAGGTTTTGGCGGTGCCTGATGGACAAACAAACGGAAACTTTTTCCAACTCATGACTTCTACCAGAGTGTTGCTCTGCCAGAAGCTGTAAAATGTCCTCTGACTACTATCGTGTTCATCTTGAATATCCCTGATATAATAAGTGATTAAAATGATGCCACTGAGATCATGACAAGAGATATTAGAGTGACTAATATAGATGCAGATTTCTCTACATAGGCATATAGATCAAACTGAAACATTGCAAGTGTGATTATGAAAGCATTCAGAATTCATAGAAGAGGGTAATCCCAAGATGGAAATATATCTAATATACAGCAAGGTAAACAAACCCAGTGGCAAGCACAAGAGCCTGTCAATTAGTAGCTAAACAGCTATAACAGTTATAAATTTGCTCTAGCACTTTCCAATCAAATCTGTTGTTATCTTGAACCCCTCAAGCACCACACTGGCCACCAAAAAGGGCTGTCATGGTTTAACCCCAGCCAGCAGCTCAGCCCCCCACAGCCACTTACTTACTTCCCTGCAATGGGATGGGGAAGACAACTGGAAGACTAAAAGTGAGACAACTCATGGGCTGAGATAAAGACAGTTTAATAGGTAATGCAAAAGCTGCATGCTCAAACAAAGCAAAATAAAAAATTCTTTCCCTGCTTCCCATTGTCAGGTAGGTGTTCAGCCATCCCCAGGAAAGCTTCATCACATGTAACGGTTACTTGGGAAGACAAACACCATCACTCCGAATGTCCCCTCTTTCCTTCTTCCCCCAGCTTTGTATGCTGAGCATGATGTCATATGGTATGGGATATCCCTTTGGTTAATTGGGGTCAGCTGTCCCAGCTGTGTCCCATTCCAACTTCTTGTGCACCCCCACCCTCCTCACTGGTGGGGCAGTGTGAGAAACAGAAAAGGCCTTGACTCTGTGTAAGCACTGCTCAGCAATAACTAAAACATCCGTGTTATCAACACTATTTTAGTCACAAATCACTATGAAGAAAATTAACTCCATCTCAGCCAAAACCAGTACAGGAAAAAAAGAAAAAAAATCATAATTCTTATACATTATGACAGAAAACTTGTTCCTTTTCGTCATCTGTAAAAAGAACTTCTATTTAGAATAATGTTCTTAACATAATAGAGCTAAAGGAGATATAATTTTTCTTTCTAACTGCTCAATGCACTGAAAACTGATGGATCATACTGATTTGATTCAGAAGACAGAGGAGAACTACATGGTTTGCAAAACAATTCTTGCCTCTTCAGAGGTGACTGTACTTTGGAATTAAATGATGTGACTCTTATACAGATGCAATATACTTGGCAAACTTTGTGGAATTATCCTGTTTACTTTGATGAATAAAAGGTTATTACATGAAAGACTATTTTTATTTTTCAGACATACACATAGCTAACATGGTTATTCTAGATTTATTGTGCTTCTAACCATCAGTATTTATGTCATAACACCCTTCAACTGTCATCACAAGGTAAACTTTGATTAGTTCACACTTTAGAAGAAAGAAAAAGGAAACCAGTGAAATAATCCAGTAACTAGATACTCCAATATAGCCTATTTTTTTTTTTTATTTTCTAGTCCTTGTTAAAACCCATTTTACATTTTCCTTTAAAATTCTACCTTTTACAAGCCCATACTTAAAAATTATGACATTCCATGGGAATAACATTGTAGTTCAACTGTAAAAAGAAAACAAAAACAAGGAAAAAAAAAAACAGACAAGAAACCCAACCAACTCCAGCACCCCTTATGTAGATAAAAAATTAGAATTGTTGCATTTTCCATTTCAGTGTCACTTGCTTCTTCTCTGCAGTTGTTTCTTTTGTTCTGTGATGTATTTTGGGTACTCAGTATATCAGTGAAGGTAGCCTTATAGTCACATTTATAATTATTATTTACATTAATTATTTATTAGTAATTATTCAAATATCAGGAACAGTAACATAGTACAGTTCAGTAAAACAGCAAAACTGCCAACCAAAACCAAGTAACTGATAGAAATGCATTACAAGTCTATGTTTACTTGACATATTCTGTTTCTATGAGTTTGAAAGATTTTGTAAGACTATTTTTATGAGACTACTTTTTTGAAGTCTGGATGTAAATATTGAAATCCAGTGGAAAGTGGAACACGAACTAATTTTCCTCAGTCATCTATAATCCTGAATTTACAAATCACAGAATTCAAGAGTGACAACAGGACAGCACGCTGCTGCTTTCCTGTCAGTAGAAAGGAACAAAATTGTACTAAATATTCTCTGTCCTGTACTGGAGCAACCAGATGTGCAAATATTCAGCAGGGGCACTTTAGCGTCTCGAAGGTATAGTTAGATTGTAGAAAAACTCAAATAAAATCAGCAGAAAGCATAAAGAGACCAACATAAAACAGATCACTATCTTGCTCATTTTATCAGTGAAGGAAAAACAATATTGTAGGATTGCAACTGTCATTGATATAAAGTTCACATTAAAGTGAATATAACTAGGATTAGTGGAACACAATTAACTATTGAAAAACAAGTGTTTCCTAGTTCTATTTCAAGTATACAGGGTTTTTTGGTCAAAAGCTGAAAAGAATATTTGTCAATTTACGGTGCAACTATGACTCATATTGTCAGAGGATTTTGGAAAGACATGAAGGTTTTATGTACTGGTAGATTTGCATTGCCTGTTGCCCTGTTTGACCAGAATATGTTAAAGAAAAGTGGCAAGTAACAATGTGTGTAGCAAGACAGAGGGTTAAAAATTTTGGATAAAATTTGGAAGCCTGAAAAGTTTTCCAAATCCTGTGTACCATATGTGTAAATTTACATTAGGAAATGAAGTTACAAAATCAAGTACCCAGATTTTAAAAAACAGTAGCAAATCAGCTGTAGAGGTCACCTCAGATCAAAGTTTCACGTTAGAAAAACTGTCTGTCTTCCTAGAACCCTGCTAGAATTAATCAAAATGGTCTGACCAAAACTTTTTTGAAAAGAACATCGACATAGACACACAAAGCATGGAAAACGTCAGCCCAAACAACTATTTTTTGAATACTATAAACACATATTTGTGATTATAATATAATATTGCTCAAGCCATCTGTTTACTCTGTATAAAAATTTCTGCGAAGTCCTCCTAACAGCTGTAACTGAGCACGCTGCAGAGAAAACTACAGAAGCTAATAAAAAAGTTAAGTCTATTTGATTTTATTTATATACATGATCTGAAAAATGTAAGAATAAGGTCATTGTCATTAGAGATCAACTACAGGAATGATATTAATAAATGTGGGCTGCCTTTCACCAACACTGAAAAAGAATATATTCTTAATAGGAAGGTTTTGTTTGATTTTAGTCAAGTATTCTTGACTAGTCATGAGATTTTTTTTATTATGAATATTTTATTCAACTTTAATTCAAAATTCCTTTTTCTTTCCTTTCCCTGTAGGAAGCTATTTATATGGAGCTGATCATTAACCATTGAAAGATACTATGTTTATTCCTATGTTGATGTAAATCTAATTTGGGGGGAAGGGAGGCAGGGAAAAAAAAACAAAAACAGTCCTATATATATTATGATGCACAGTTTATATGGTTAGAATTTGGGTCTTAGATTTGGAATGCAAATCTAATAATGACTGAAAAAGTTTGAGAAATATTATTTTTCTTATGGGATAATGCAATAGTTGACCTGAGCAAACAACTTTCTTAGTGAAGACGTGTCACAAGAGGCTTCAGTAATTTTATTCTTCAGTATAGTCCAACTGATAATATGATGTCCTCTAAATTTTAACTATTTAAGGTACTTCTACAGATATACTTAGCATGACTTGGACTGACTTTGTACCATCCCTCAATTGATTGTCCTTAATTTCTACTGTTAACAGCTATGTTTAGGAAGTGATAATTACATGTGTGCTTATGTAATAGAAAAGGTGATATCCAGATATGTGGTAAATCTAAAAAATGTCCTACTTGCTATGCCATCTACATACAGAAAGTAAAATCTGTACACTCTCTAGAGAATTTTACAGTCAGAACGGTGCAGAACTGTCCTTTCAACACAAGACTTCCCTTTAGAAGACTGTTTTCAGCTACATATAAAATTGTATCAGTATTTAATTATTCAGAATGTGATTTTCCATGCTTGATATATCCTTAGGTTCAACTTAATACAGTGCAGGAAAAAGTGGTTGAACTACTTCTAAGAACAAGATAAGCAAACAAATTAGGTACAAGCAAAATACATCAAAGTAATCTAGCTCTGCCATGGCTTGGAGCAGGGATAATAAGATTTGCAGAGGGATCAGCTACCCATCAAGAATGGATCACTTATTTTGCTGGTGAGAAAAGATATTAAGGACTGGCTTTTAAAATTTTGACTCCGAACATGTAGCTAGTGACTCAATATAATGCAGTAATCAAGCTTTCTTAAGATTTCTATCAAGACAAGATTTCTTCCAAGCCCAAGCTGTAGGATCTAACTGAGATTTTCCCTGAAGTTTCTCTCCCAATAGATTGCAGTCTTGGTGCAGTACCAGCAGAGTGTTGCTTCTGTGCCCTGAGTACATTTTGTTTCCAGTATAAGGTGAATAATTGCTTGACTTGCTTATCCAAAGTATAAGAACTGAATCAAGACGAGGACGATAATTTTTTAGGTAGCCACAAGGAACCTTAATTTGATGATGATAGTGTAGAAAAATGCATGATGATGATAGTGCAGAAAAATTCCCCTTTGGTTCCAATTTTCTTACATCTATACCCAAATTGATATTTTTTTATACCATCACCTTGTCAAACTTGGCTTTGTATGGTATTATTGACATGCTGTCAAACTTGATCATTTCTCACATAACTCCCACCTAACTTCCTGTGAAATCCAGCCCATCCATCATAATGCTACCTTGGAATTACAGAACGGTTGAAGTTGGAAGGGACCTCTGGAGGTCATCTGATCCAACCTCCCTGTTCAAACAGGATCACTTAAAGCTGCTTGTCCAAGGCCACGTCCAGATAGCTTTTGAATATCTCCAAGGATGGAGACTCCACAACTTCTCTGGGCAACTTGTTCAATGGCTCAGTCACCTTCACAGTGAAAATGTGTTTGCTGATGTTCAGAGGGACTCTCCTGTATTTCAGTTTGTGCCCATTGCCTCTGGTCCTGTCAGGGGGCACCACTGAAAAGAGCCTGGTTTCATCTTCTTTACACCCTCCATTCAGGTATTTATATACACAGATGAGATTCCCCATGAACCTTCTCTTCTCTAGGCTAAATAGTCCCAGTTCTCTCAGCCTTTCTTCAAAGGAGAGGTGCTCCAGTCCCTTAATGATCTTAATGGCCCTTCATTGGACTCTCTCCTATAGCTCCATATCCTTCTTGTACTGGGGAGCCCAGAACTGTAATTTTTGCCACTTGTTACATGGTCATCTGTCATATCCAGCAATTTCTCAGTTCATGTCCAATAGTTTTCCATGTTAGCTTAAACTCCGACCAGGGGTATAGTCTTGTGCCTGCAGCCCTAACACTTCTGGTGCCATTTCAGCACTACAAAGTATCCAAAGCATCTGTATGAGCCTGACAGATAGGAGAGAGTTTTGACTGTGCTCTTCTAAATGAGCAGGTCTCAAATGATCAATAGTTTTCCTCAGTCAGCTGAACTACTGTCTGGACTCTATGAACAATTTAACCTGGTGATTTGATTCACTTGCCTAATCAGAGACATATAGTGTCCTGTGAGATTCCCTCGTATATGCACAGCATCTGCATTATCTGGCAAGTATGACAGAGAAGTAAGGTGTGACAGAATATCTAAGCCATTCTTGAATGGCACCTGTAAGCCAGAAAAAGACACCTTAAAAGGTACAGGATGCTTGTGTTCAGGTAACTAAATCAAGACCTAGTTTGTTAAGAATGTAATGGCAGCTTAATTTATATTTTATTCATAGTAGTCACATTTATAGTTGAACTTACACTTTCACTAAGTTTCATACAATTGCCTCATTTATAACTAAGTCTGTATCTTAATCTTGACCCAGAATCTGCCTGAAGAATAGGATTCAGACTTCTAAACAAAGGTATGTATTGCCATTTTGGATGCAAGATATCCTGTCTAGCCTCTACTTGCTGCTCCAGAATGATTCTGATTGCCTTTTAATCCTGTATTACATTTGTACAAACGTTTATTGCCCATGCTGCGTGCATTGGTGTAAATGCACTTCAGTTGGGCTACAGATCTCTTCACCAACACAGGCATGCCACCCCTAGGCTCATCCCTAGCAAGCCTGGTTTTATCCCCTTCCCCCTTTGAATCTAGTTTAAAGCTCTGTCAATGACACCAGCTAACTACTGGGCCAGGATCCTTTTCCTCCTTTGCAACAGGTGAACCCCATCTGTCTCCAGCAGGCTTGGTGCCATGTAAACTGCCCCATGGTCGAAAAACCCAAAATTCTGCCGCTGGCACCAGCCTCCAAGCCACGTGTTGATGTGGTGGGTCTTCCCGTTCCTTTCCATATGCCTCCCGGCTACTGACGGGATGGAGGAAAACACCACCTGTGCTCCTGATCCTTCAAGCAATCGCCCTAGTTCTCTGAAGCCCCTTTTGATTGTCTTGATGCCACTATCAGCTACCTCATCACTGCCGACTTGAACAACCACTAGTGGATAATAATCGAAAGCTTTCACCAGCCTGGGCAGCTTCCTGGTAACGTTTCTTATCCTTGCCCCGAGGAGGCAGCAGACTTCCCTATAGGATGGGTCCGGTCGAAATATCGGGCCCTCTGTTCCCCTCAGAAGGGAGTCGCCTATGACAATTATCCTTCTTTTTTTCTTGTCAATGGCCGGTGTAATGCGTGGGGCTGACTGCTTCCCCCCAGTCAACCCTTTGGATGGGTCCCTGTCTGTATCTTCATCCTCCTGGCCCTCAGGTTCCAGAGCCTCATACCTGTTGTGTAAGGGCACCTGGAGGGGTGAGGCTGGCTGGGAGAGGATTTGCCTGCTGCGCCGAGCTGGGATCCGCATCCATCCTTCTCCTTCTCTTGGGTCCCCTCCCTCTGCCTGACAGTACAAGGGCAGGGGCGCCACTCCCTCACTTGATGCTTCTGTCTGGCATGGTCATCTCAGGAATGGCAGGGACTGGCTCCACCAGTCTATCTCCCTGTCACACTCTGTGATACTTTTCAGTCTTGCAACTTCTTCTTTCAGCTCTCTCACCATGCTGAGCAGGTCCTCCACCTGCTCGCACCTCACGTGAGTGTTGTCTTGGCAGTGCCCTGTCACCAGAGCAAGGCTCTGGCACTCCCTGCAGCCAGAGACCTGGGTGGCTGCATGATTGAGTGGGAGCTCCGTCTGCGTCACCACATCCCTTCTGGCGATGCCTCTTGTCCGAGCGGAAGCCATGGCTAAGTCTCTTCCAGGAGGGCGCAGACCACAAGGAGAGCTCGCCAGCTGCCTGCTCGCTCTGCCTGCCCCAACTGCCGCGCCACGCCCTGTGTGCCCGTCCTGGTCGCTGCGCTCCTGGTCGCTCGCACTCCCTTGGGGCCCGTTTAAATCTCCCGCGGTTGCCCCAGCAACGCCCAAGCCCCGCCTGCCTCGCTCCTGAGAGCAGCCGGTTTCCCTTTGGCGCGAGGGCCCCACCAGGCTCTTTATCGGGTTCCCCGGCAGAGGAAGCCCCCTTTTCCACCCCAATCTAGCGCCCAGTCGCAGGGCTTACCGTTGCTGCCGCCGCGTGCCTCGCCGACTGAATGCTGCTTCCGGGATCTCCGCGTTTAAATCTCCCGCGGTTGCCCCAGCAACGCCCAGGCCCCGCCTGCCTCGCTCGCGAGAGCAGCCGGTTTCCCTTTGGCGCCTATAGTGCTTCACATCAGTGTCATGTCTTTTTTTTCTCTTCTACTAAGAATAACTGACATTACAGCTAATACTGTACTAATTGTTCACCAGCCTTAAAATTTGCCTTTACAAGATACACATGAATATTTTGCCGAGTGACTAACTGCTCTCAAATGTTCTTTTTTTCCTCTTTGTTTCTTATTTCTATTTATTTCTATTGCATACTATTTACTTTCCTGTACTTAATCATAAAGACCTTTTTTCAGCCATAGGTTACACAGACCAGATTGGAATTAATAGCCATTTAAGAAAAGACTCCAGTGTACACTGAATTATCTAAACCAATATATCTTCTCACTTCACATACATAGCTGTGAGAGCTTCATTTTGTACGTGCGCAAAGAAAGGAATGGATTACTCTGCTACAACTTATACGCAGCAGAAATAACTCTTGAGGGCTTAGGCACATAAACCACATAAACCAGTAGCCTGAACATCAGCTACTAGTGCTTTTTGAGAACGTTCACTTGAGCATATCACCTAATCTCCAGCAATTGGTATAGGAGGCAAGACTGCAGCAGGCCTCCTGTGCCATGTCTCTTAACCCAAGCAGATCTCACGGCTCATATCTCAAATGATACGAGTCTTTTAAAATTAAGCAATCAAATTCCACCCATTAATCTGGTCAGTAACTAATTTTGTAATTTCATGCATGTTTTTACACAACAGCAAAAGCATTAGAGCTGTCTTAGACTTGCTTGAATTAATGATATAGGTTTGCATTAAATTTGCATTAGATTTAAGTTTGGTGAGCGCTTAACGCTCTGAATTGGCTGTACACCTGGCAGTTCTGAAACAGAAGCTGAGTGTTAATATGTCACTGAAACTTAACTAATATGTCTTAACTTTCAAGGGCTTTTCAGGGGCCCCTTTTTTTTACGTAACTAAGTTGTTCCCCTTGAATGAGAGTCAGCTTCTGATTAAGAGAAGTAAGTGTAGAGAACTGCTAGTGTAAAACAACAAGATGTCTCAAACAGCATGGGTGCTAAAACCAAAATGCAGAGCGATGGTCGCTAGGACCCAGGACCGGACAGTACCCTGGAGTGAGGGTGAGGGAGGGAGCCCTGTGGAGACAGGGCACCCTTGCCTCGGCCCTGTTCCCTGTGGTCTGTGAAGCGTCTTATTCCCCCCCACACCTACTGCCTGGGGGACAATCCTGGTATCACTCCTCTTGGTTTGACTGGTCGCTGATGTAATTTTCCAATTAGCAAAACTACTAACCACTTGTGCCTTGAGAAAAGAATTTGAGAGGGAGCTAAAAGATAACAAACTGTGGAAAACTAACGGCTCTAACCTTGAAGAAGAGCTAACAAGCCGACAAAAGTGAACATCTTGGCACCAAAGACTGGACAGTGGCCAGAGAAGATAAAACTGCAGAAAGTAGGTGAAAGGTAAGTGTGGCGAGGGGAGATCACGACCACTGACTCAATTCAGGACCGGAAAGGCTTGCCCCCCCACACCTGAAAGGAGCATACGTGCTAATTCACATAGCAGCGAAGATAATTTAAATACAGTAAACCAAAAGTGTATGAAATGTTAATCACTAACCAATAAGTGTAAATTTAGGCGGGTTTATACTAATCATGTACCCTGATAAATGTGCTGTAGTTTGTGTGCTTGTGTGTGCCGGTACTCGTGTTTATGTTTGTGCTCGTGTTTGTGCGTGCGTGATTTGTGGAATTATTATCACCGAGCACCCTGTGCAGAATCAACATCTCTATAAGAACCTTCACTTCTCCTCACTCTTCTCCTTCTTCCCTCACCGAATACCTTTGTTGGCAGGACCAGCGCTGGATCCAGGACTTGTGATTCTCTTTTCCTTCTCTCTCTCTCTCTCTCTTTCACTTTTCCTAAGGTGATTAAGTTGTTAAAGTTGTTAAATTAAAGTCAAGTACTGCATGGCCTACCTTGACTTTCCGTAAAACCGCATAGCTGGGGTGGATATAACCGTGAGAGGGTTGGCGGGTATCGAACATTTGTACTCAATATTTGTCTCTATAGAAGCTTTCTGTTAAAGCTGGTGTTTGTGTACAGACCTTGAGCGTTGGCCCACCTTAATCCACACTGAGAGGATTTGCGAATCTTTGTCATTCCTCCCCCCTCCTCCCCAGGTGGGACGCGACAGTAAGTTCAGATATCTGCAATGTAGATACCTATGTGTGAGCTACATAGTAGGTCCTTGTTATAGAATGGAAGATCTATTCGGTTACCTATGCTTAGATGTCTTGCATACAAGTTGCATACAAGTTAGTCTTCAGATGCCACTTAGAAGTGGCTTGCATTTCCCATATGTCTCACGTCATAGATGATATCTGATGGAGAACCCCTGGGTTCCCCGAGGAAAATCCTCCCACACCTTCTATGCCTCCCTCACCTGAGCCTGGGAGTTTCACCCGCCTTGGTAACTTCTGTGTGTTGTGGTGAAACGGAAAATTCATTCAGTCTGTGAAAGAGCACACATGTTTGCTTGAGGTGTTTCCTCTTCTGACACAAAGAGAGGGTAATGACAACCACGGTTATGTCCTAAGGCCGGTCTGTGTGTTTGTAATACTCACTTGAGGATGCTACAGAGTAGGGTATGGCAAATGGTAAGAAGAGAAAAAATAAGCACAGGAAACCAAACACCCTTCTGTCTGTATAAACACAGTGTGTCTCTGATATGAAGAAAGAAAATGAAAGCATATTCAGAAGAACATAAATACTTCAATTAACACGATCAGTTTCAAAGTTATCTAAAAATTGATTTTGATTTAATTTTTCAGATTAATTAAATTTGTATAGGTCTTTTGCCAAAGTAAGGTAATTCTTAAGTAAATAAATATTTTTTTCTTTTTCTTTTTTTTTTTTTTTTTGTTAAAGATCTGGACCACATTAAGCTGGTATGATGATCTCAAGAGGAAAACAAACAGCAAGCTAGGCATAAATTATTGTAGGAAAATTATAGGAAATGCATTCTCTGACACTGTATACAAATAATCAAGAAAGCTCAGACGTGATCAGGAAGGCCAATAGAATATAACACATTAAATTATTTCTTCAGAGGTCATGTTTTTTAAATCAGAAAGTTTTGAAATAAAAAAACCCCGGAATTTCAATTTTTGATATTTTGAGCATTTGACTCTCTTTAAACCCATTTTAAGAGTCAAAAAGGTCGCCAACAAAAAATGGAACTTAGCTGTTTCAGCTATTTAAGAAACAAAGTTAAGAAGAGATTTTACAATATCTACTTGAGCTAAATGATGACCAAAGAAACAGTTTATAAAGCTATTTCAACTTATTCATAGGTTGTAAACAAGAAATGGATAGAATTGTTAAAGTTGGTATATGGAAGTATAATTGAGTGTTATCAGACAAAATAAGAAAGTAAAATTAAGACTGTGTGAGGAAACATTTGCTAACACTCAGATCTATAAAACCATGCAATAGCTTCCCAAGGGAAATTAAAGACAAATAATTGTTTGAGAGGTTGAAAAACAAAGTGGATAAAGCAATGCAGGTAAACGTGCATTAAGGTAGTGACAGTGTAGCCTAACATACTGGAATGTAAACAATATCGTAAGCAAAAAATTTTAAGAGGAACTAAGGTAGTCCTTCATACTGACTTCCAGGGATGCACTGGTTCAGACACTCCATAATTACTTCCTTATTTCAATTCATCATCTTTTTATGACTACATCTTGTATATTCCTGATATGAAAGCAAATCATGAGGCAATTGTGAAGAAAATGCTTAATTAATTACAAACACCTATTTACCTCATAAAGGTAAAACTAATTTAACATAACATATATGTAAACTGTAATAATATCTGTAATAATATCAGATTTCAATGTTTCTAAAATGCAATTAGAATTTTAAATTCTGAATGAAACAGGAGTAGTAATTAACGGAAATGTTAATCTTTCTGCTAACAAAATAAAGTTGAATTCTGGTTTTGAGAAAAAAATAGATTAAATATGTAATTTAATTATAAAAAAATACTCTATCTATGCAAAAACATGAATTTAGGATTATTCGTTTTTGTAGTCCCCTGATAGTAATTGTAACAGACCTTTGTTAAGTACCAAATAGAAGCTAAAGAATAGTCCATCAGTTCATAAAATCTCTCTGTTAATGACAGAAAGCAAATGAATTTTCCCTTTTGTTATCCAATTTAACATAAACTTTCCCAGATATGGGAACAAGTAATGGCAACTTCTTCTCAATGACAGGATTTTTGTTTGCATATCTGTGTTTATTCTCATAACAAGTCAGTTATTAGAGTGGTTCTTTTCTATACAATAAATAAATCTATGGTAATCTTCAATACCAAGAATTTTTCAATTTCCAAAGTTTCTGATGCATATTCATACTAGCAACAAATATTTATAATTAATTAAAATATTCCCATTTAATTTCATTGATAAGATACAGATGAGAAAGTAATGGGAGAACCAAAAGTATTATTTTTCATGTGTCTTATAAAATAAAAATAATTCCATACAGAAAGTATTTGAACATAAGCTTTTGTGTGCAAGATATGATTACATTTTATTTAAGTTTTGCTTGGAAAGGAGTAAGAATTGTACTCCTCTGCAATTAAAAAAAAGAAAAAAATATAAACACAACGGAAAAACAATGGACGGTAGAACTGTAAAAGTGGCAACTGAAATTATAGATACTTGACTAGGAAAGCCATGCAGCTTCTATTCTTCTCCATACATGTTGATGGGCTTAAAAAATTCATGGGCAGGAGACATTAAACAAGAAACAAAACTTTAGGGTTTATAAATCCTGAACTTGTATCCAAAAATGGCTTTCAGAAAGGACGGTTCTGCATAGATAATGTCTAACATTCTTTTCTCATTCTAGACAAAAGTTTGAAGCCTACAGAGATATTCAGAGGTCTGAAGTGTAACTTAGATTTAAGTTATCAATCCCTTAAACGAAATCCTATTTAATTATTCATGACCTGGGAATTAATGGGAATCTAAATTTCTGCCTGTAATATTATAATACTTTTACAATGTTTCTATTGTTTTGACTGCTCATTTTGGCTCTCACATCAAAAATATGTATATACAAATTCTCAGGAGAAGGTATTTGTTAAATACAGATCTTCAATTCCCAAAGTAAATGTTGTGACAGCTTAAGTATTAGATAAAAATTAAACCGCTGCACTTTTTTTCCTTTTATAGCTGTTTTTTAAAAGGAAAGAATGAACAACCCATCTAAATTTTTAGGTATTTATGGAAGCTTTAGTTATTTAACTAGTTGAGTTAGTTTCAACTTCCCAAATATGCCTACGTCAGGACTGGAGTAGAAAACAAAATTCAAGAGATATCTTTGCTCCCCCTTCCCTTTGGTGTTTCCTGTTGGCTTACTATGGTCATTTTAGGCATTTCTTTATGTGATGTACCAGCTAATATAAATTGTACTTTTGGAATGATGTAAAAGTTGTTCCTTAACTCAGTATTTGCAATTACGGCTATAGGTCAAATGCCATAAATGCAATGCATTTGATATGGATGTAGCCCATGAGTAATAAATCCCAGGGCTGTGAGCCCTCAACACCTGCAGGAAGAGTAGACTTCCATCTAGTGTTCCCATCTCACCCTCTAGGTGACAGAAAAAGCAGAGAGAGATGAAGTTTGGATCCTTCTGTTGAAGAGTCCATGTGGGCTTTGGTGTTTCTTCGTCATGCCAAGCACCTAACAGATCATGTATTCAAGACTCTAATTGTGTTTTGAGTGTGAGTGGATAAAGGGTCAACTTTCTAGAAAATAACTGGCCTTTTTGTACTGACATTTAAGGTTTTCTGATCAGGAAGGAAGGGAGTCTTAAGATGGGATGAAGTGCTCTTGAGACTCCAGAAGCAGTGTTTATTAGGCTGTAACTGATAATAAAGAACAATAGATATCAAGCTTACCTGTAAATTCTTGCATCACTGAAGGTATCTTAAACGGGAGTCCCAATCCCTTGTACTCTGACTGTGGGTCATACATCTAGTGTTCACTGTGACCGCTTATTGCATCCCATCTGCTGCTCTACAACACACAGGCTTCTTCTGAAGTCTCTTGTGACTGTCTTGTGAGGGCTGCATGCTTTTAGTTTGGATATCCTTGCCTGTCTGAAGTGGAACATATGTTCAGGTAACTGAATCATGTCCTTTACCTCTCCTTGATATTTTGAAGAGGATTAAAAATTTAGAATAACAAAGGACACAGTTAACTGATACTTTGATTATCCAAATCAATTAAACATTTAAATTTAAAATAAAGTGCATTTAAAACAAAGTGGGTGTATATGTAAAATCTAAACATGAAGTAGAAGGTATTTAACTTGGTGGAAATAGTCAGGCTGCCTTATAAAGCCATTCCACCTTTAAAGCCCCATGAAACTCTTGCTTTCAAGAACACTCATGTCAGTAGTGCACTCAGGTTACGGATACAAACTCCTTTTTTTATGTTCTAAAAGCATAACCCCTACTACCAAAGGTTCTTTGTTGTTTTTTTCTTTCTACCCTATTAATGAAATAGGATAAAAAAGAGTGAAAAAGCATAAAAAAATATAGAATCATAGAATCATGGAATCGTTTAGGTTGGAAAAAACCTCTAAGATCACTAAGTCCAACCATTAACCTAGCACTGCCAAGTCTACCACTAAACCATGGCCCTAAGCAGAACATCTACATGTCTTTTAAATACCTCCAGGGATGGGAACTCAACCACTTCCCTGGGCAGCCTGTTCCAATGCTTGACAACCCTTTCAGTGAAGAAAGTTTTCCTAATATCCAACCTAAACCTGCCCTGGTGCAGCTTGAGGCTGTTTCCTCTCATGCTGTCACTTGTTATTTGGGAGCACAGACCAATCTCCCCCTTGCTACAACCTCCTTGCAGGTAGTTGTAGGGAGCCATAAGGTCTCCCTTCAGCCTCCTCTTTTGCAGGCTAAACAACCCCAGTTCCCTCAGCTGTTCCTCATAAGACTTGTACTCCAGACCCTTCACCAGCTTCATTATGCTTCTTTGGACACGCTTCAGCACCTCGATGTCCTTCTTGTAGTGAGGGGCCCAAAACTGAACAGAGTATTCAAGGTGCAGCCTCACCAGTGCTGAGTACAAAGGGACAATCTCTTCCCTAGTCCTGCTGGCCACATTATTTCTGATACAAGCCAGGATGCTATTGGCCTTCTTGGCCGCCTGGGCACAATGCCGGCTCATATTCAGCCAGCTGTTGACCAACACCCCCAGGTCCTTTTCTACCAGGCAGCTCTCCAGCTGCTCTTCCTCAAGCCTGTAGCGTTGCATGGGGTTGTTGTGACCCAAGTGCAGGACCTAGCACTTAGCCTTGTTGAACCTCATACAATTGGCTTTGGCCCATCAACCCACCCTGTCCAGATCCCTCTGTAGGGCGTTCCTACCCTCCAGCAGATGGACACTTCCACCCAACTTGGTGTCATCTGCAAACTTACTGAGGGTGGACTCGATCCCCTTGTCCAGATAATTGATAAAGATATTAAACAGAACTGGCCCCAATACTGAATATAAATTCCTTTCCCCTGTATTCTATAGTCCTTCTAATAGTCTTTGAAATTCTAATCTGCTCCATGCCTCTAAAACAGAGTTAGGTAGGAGAAATCACATAAAAGAAATTATAAGCCACATGAGAGAGTGTCAAGCCTCCTCAGTATGCATTCCTGGGCTAAGACAACCCTCCAGGCACCTGGTAAAGAAAATATGCTTTCCATCACAATTTTTAAAACTCACAAAGTAATTAGGAATACTCCAAATTTACAATAATTGCGACTGAAAGGAAACATGGAAGCAAATACTCCAGAACCCAAAATATCTGGGTAATTGGTGGAAGGTGAAAAGACACCATGTAGATTCTCAGTTAGTTAGATTGGAGAGCCTCTTTCAAATAACAAAATAGGTGACAAATATGAAACTCATTGAAAAGATTCATAACTGGAGTAAAGATGAAGCTGAATTAGGAAATACAAATTCCCGTACAAACTTAATTTGAACATTTTTGTCTGAATAGTTCTCAAATGATCTGGTAGTTTGATGCCTGGAGAAGAGACAACGGAATGTGAATTTCTTTCTGGTCTAAGGCCTGTTTTTTCTAATGAGCATTGGTCTGCATCATCATATTTATTCTAGACATCAGTGTCCCCGTTTGGAAACTGGCATCAGATAACAAACACAGTAGTAAATTAGGAAAACTTAGACACTACTTCTTGTCAAAGGGATGTTGAAGCGATCCTTACACTAGCTTTACTCAAATACTCAGGACTGGCAGTAGGACAAACAACTGTGCAAGGCAAAGATCTGCCACCAGTAGAAGATGTTGCTGAAATAGGATCACCAGGGAAAACAAGTTATAGTTAGAATATTTGAGGGTCTCCACTCAGAATCCAAGAAAGTTAGCTGGCTTGAGAGAACTAGTACCAGTCTCTAAGCTGGAGATAGCTATTGAATATTGTAGAAGAGAACAAACAAACTGGAAAAGGCCTGATAAGAAGTCATGTACCTGGGATGGAACTCTTGGAACAGTACAGGCTGGGGTGTGACAGTGAAACTGCTCTTCAGAAAGGGACCTGGGGTCCTGGTGAATGTGAAGCAGCAGTGTGCCAATGCTGTATATGATGAGAGACAGGGCCAGAGTACTGGGCTTGCTCTGCTTTAAGACGGGAAGGCTAAAGGGAGATTACTTTCTACACCTATTTAACAGGGGGCTGTAAATAAGATGGATTCAGATGCTGAGCTCCAGGTAGCCCCAGGTGCCAAAAGGATGATGGGCAATAGCCATGGCTCACATGAAGGGAAATTATGACTGGATGTGAGGAAAAAATGGATTATGTGAGAGTGAATAACAATTGGAACAGGCTACCCAGAGAGGCTGTGGAATCTCTCTCCTTGGAGAAATTCAGTGCTTAACCACACAGGGCCCTGAGCAAACTCATCTAATATTTTAAAGTTTGTGCAGAAGGTTGGACTAGATGCCTTCTAGAGTTCCCTTGTTGTACAATCATGTGATTCTAATTTAGAATGGCTTAAACAGAGTTATGGGCTTTTTTTATTTTTTTTTTTCTCAGAAGAAAAATAGCAAATACTTTAAATAATTACAATATTTGAGTAAGTTCTGTTTTGAAGTCAGGAAGTGCTAGATAAAAATAATGTGATACCTTGTTGTCAGATGGCCTGCACCAAACATCCAGTAGCTTTCCTAAGATTAGAGAGGGCACTTCAAAGCTTCTAGACTCTGTTGATGCAAATAGTTTAAATATAGCTAACACTAATTTATACTTAAGCCAGAAAAAAACAGATTTTCATAAACATATATGATTTTCATTTATGGAAATAAAAAAGCATTTCATATATGTGAAGAAGTTCACTGGCTGATCTGGCTGAGCTCTCAGGATCACTTGTCATCCTTATTCATGTAATAGGCAATTTTAATTTGCCATTGAAAGGGAACAGAGATGGTGAATGCCAGTCAATTGTAGCTCTACTTTCAATATTAATGTAAAGGCTTGTCATCAGATCCATTATTCATTGGAGAGTTTCATCAGCAGAACTTCTCCAAGGAAAACTGGGTGCATGGCAGAACTAAAGAATCGTTTACGCTTTGGAAAATATGAAACAAGGATACAATACAGGGATTTTATGTCAAAGAATGAGACTATGCTCCACATTGTCTTCTTTCTGGTGCCTTTAAAATAAGCGCACCTGTGTATGCCTGTATATACACAGAAAGATACACAGAATTTTTTGGTGAGGTTTTTTGGAGGCTTTTTTTAAGACTATCTGTGCTTTTCAGAAATATGTTATGATTTGGGAATTGACTACAATTTAATTGTGTTGTGGAAAACATTTTGTTATAAACTAGGAAACAAATATCCATTTTTTTCCCAGTGTAATTTCCAGAAATAGTGTATGATTTCTTTAAACTATTAATTTGTGTGGCACAGACACAGTCCTCATTCTTTTCTGCATCTTTTCCTTTCAAATACTCTGAAAAAGAAGGCACTGTTACCTGTGGGAAATCAGGATATACTTTTCATTATCACTGGAGAATTTGCTTGTGAGCTTGTCCTTAGACAAAATATTTTCAACTATTTATCCTTTGAGGTCAAAATATCAGTGGACATTCTGTATTAGAAAGGAACAACAAACACCACCACAAATAGTGGTATATGGCGCTGTGCCATATAGTGGGTTTCGATTTTCCCTTTTCGCCAAGTCAGTATATATTCTCCTGAACTGCCCTGCTTTGCTCTTCCCTTTGACTTATTCCATTATTGCAAATGATATTTCTCAAAGTCATTTACCAAGACAAATCATTGTAACAAAAACATTTCTTTGGCCTGATCCCTGATTATTTTCAGTCTTGAATGACTGAAACATGACAGAGCAGTTCAGCATCAGATAAAATAAACATACTGCATTGGAATGACACTAGATACAAAATAGGCAGAAAAATAAATGACCTGTCTTTAGGTCAATTTTCTGGGGAAAAAAACACCAACAACAAACCAAATCACAACAAAACAAAACAGAACAAAACCCGCCACATACTATAGGAGATCCTGATTCTTTCAGATAGAGAATTATAAAAAAACTCCCTTTCTTTTCCTCACTCTTATATTTCATTATCAGTAGAAATATTGTTAAGAATTCCTTTCACTCACATAATATCTTTATTTCTGGATTATTGCTGGCACCTTAAATTTTCTTAAAAGTTGAGCTAGTAACAGAGATTTTTTAAAATACTTTAATAATTTTTGACATTTTAATATTTTATTCTAAAATGTATTTTTTAATTTTAAACAATTATTTTCTTTAGTTACTTTTCTAATACATGAAATGCATAGTTCTATAAACTTAAAATCAATTGATGTTAAATTCAGGTAAGTTAATCTGAAATGTTCAACGTAACTTTTTGGTTAAAATTCAATAAATCTTGAATCAGAATCAAGCATTCAAGTATTCTGTTGCACTTCTTTTTTTCACACCTTTATTAGACTTTATAATCTTTTCTTGTTTATTTTAAATTTTTCTCTAGATATAAGAGTTTGGACTTACCATTTTTCATACATAATTCAAGAATAAGATTTCTATATACTGATGCAGTAAATGATGATGCCATTAAACTGGTTCTTTTTGACTACAATTTATTTTTAAATCCTTAAAATATTTGACCTCAGTCATCCAGAACCATTTGCAAATGATCCCAGACAAAAACCTTAGAAATCTAGTTATGATAATGAATTCCACAAAACTCTAAAATTTTGTTCTATAAGCAATCACTAAAGAAAATCTTCATAATTGTCAAAAATGCTGTAATGCTTTAAAGCAAGCTACAAAACAAATGGAAAAAAAATGCAGTTTTCAGTGACAGAGGAAAACTGAAGATTTGGACTTGTTGCAGGTATGCATAAAGACATTGACTTCAAATTTTAATTTCCTGAATGTATAGCTTGTGCACTGTGACACTCAGTACATAAGTAAATACAGTTTTATGCATATACCATATTCAACTTATTATTTTTCTTACTTTATTTCCCATGTAACTTTTCTTTCAGGATTTCCCCGCATTTCATTTCTTCAATATAAATCTAGAAACAGGTTTTTTTCATGTTTCAAAAATTCTGTCTAGGCTCATTTAGCTCAGATTCTGTCTTGACTACATCATAAACAACTTATACAATTGAGGCAATTTTAATCCTCAGGGGAAGGAGTGAAGCATAATTTTCTTGTTCTTTAGTAAGTTCTGCCTAGTGAGATCCAACATAAATTTCTTTTAATTACCACTTTATATGTAGCATGGATATCGCAGCTGAAAACCTTTCTTAAAAATAAATTGAGATCATACATCAGCTAGACAACTTGTTTCAGAAAAATCTCATTTTAGATTTCTCATATGTTTATTCTGATTCTTCAACACTAAAAAAAGAATGGCCAATGCACTTTTAGTAGATAAAAGAGTAAATTAACCTGGGGATCCATGGGGATTCTTTGACATGATATTTGGCCTCTAAGAAACTCTTTTTTTGGGGGGTATTTATACTAAGTGGCATACTGTTGAGGGATAACTGTTCTAAGAAGTTAGGCCCAGGCATTATGTTGTAGGACATATTTTGCATATCCTTTGAGCTTTAAGAGGTAAATACAGAGATAATCAGGTAGAAATGCACCAGCTTTCCTCTTGTTCCCTCTTTCCCCATCACACATTTGTAGAAAAGATGAGTGGCTGATGTCTGTTCTTCTGAAAGAACACAGTGCATCTATTAAAATGCAGAAGAATAAGTGAAAGCAGTGGTTGTTTTACCTACTTAAAGTTCAATACAACAATTACTAAGAGAAGTTAATATGCTGCTCTCAAACAAAGCAGCTATAATAGTTTCATCTGAAGAAATTCTGAAGATACCCTTGTGCTATTTTAGAAAGTACTGGTCTGAACAGAAAGATCTAGAAATCCCTACAAAATGAGTATGCATAATGATAAATGTTATTAACTTGGTCTTAGAATTTTGTGACTTTTCATTTAATTCCAAATTCAGCTGGCAAAGAGTTAGATGTAAGATATGGAGAACATGGCTACTATTTTAATTTTAAGTTTATTCAAAAGAAAACAGTCTCTGTGTCTATGTCTGCCTTGCTAGAGGTAGCCACAACAGTGAGGAACACCTGGCCCCCTAGCCATGTAGTGAAGGTCACAGATAGGTATTCAAATGTAGCTATCTTAATCTGTGAACTGGATGCACATGGATGTTTACAGTGTGTCCGCTCTCAACATGAATGCAAACTGCCAAGATTCCTTTAATCAGTTACCCAGTTATATAGCTAGATTACCAGTTATTGCAGAGCTGAATCAATTATCTAGTTATGCACCTAGTGGAGCTCACAGGTTGTTTTAAATGACTAAATATAAGGGTGGGATTCCATTGCTTTTAGCTGCCAATACAACATGGCACACTTGTCAAATCTCCAGATTCCATGTAGATGCCAAGAACACTTTACATCACTTAGAACAGCAGCTCCTCTAATACCTACATAGGGTGAGATGAATTGTTGCCTGTTCACCTCTGATTATATTGACTAGAGCAGACAGCTGGTCTGCATACTTTAAACATATTTTTGTCTTTTTTAAGTGAATTGCATTAACACAAGTGACTATATGAGATAAAACAAATTCAGAAAAATGTCATATATCAATGTTCTTGAAGTTTTATCAGAGAATTCAATAGATTTTTTTTTTTTTTAAATTAGCTTGAAAACATTTTCAAAGAGAGGAGAAGTTAGTCGTTTGTCATATAGTTATTCTGGTAGAGGGTAGACTGAGTTGATGAACAATGTGAGTGTACAGGGATGTCACAATTTAGCAAATACCAGTTGCTTAATAATTCTAAGTTTCAGTGCACGGCACTTAAACGGAAAACTTTGTAAAACAACTCTTCCAGCTGTTTCCTTTAGTAGAGAAGGCAAGTAGTGTTTCAAAATGCTGTTCATGAAAATAATACAGAAATAGCCTTTACTTATCAAGTCATAATGACCCAAATAAACAGTTCCAGACAATATTCCAGATGCTACTTAAAACAGCAGCAGCTACTCATCTCAGTCACAACAGAATTCCTTGTCCTCTGCGTACAAATATATTCAGGCTGTGTATTTCTGAAGGAAAGCCTAATTTAATTAATTTAAAAATTCATATTCTTTTAAAACATTTGTTCCCAAGTTTTAGTGATAGTTTCCTTTTCTCTTACCCCCATAAACTGGGACTTACCAAGAATATTTTAGCTGGATATTAAATTAAGTGGCCAAATAAGAATTTAATTTATAATTAATAAGAAAGTTGCTATGTGCTAATTTAGTTACAATATATTTTTAGATAAATATTGGGAGGTTATTTTGCTAAGTAGGCTCTTTCTTGCTAATTTTCCAGTCTGAACATCTTTTTCACATCAGCAACTTCACAAATAGCCTTGAGGGACCTTAATTTCCTGTATCTTTTTTGACAAATAACAGTTCCTTCCTACTCCCATATCCCCATGATTACTCTCAGACAAGAGCATGTAGCAATCTGAACAAAATAATAACATGCAGTTTCACATTGTTTCCTAACCTCACGGGTTTTTTAAGCATTCATAAGGTATTCTGTGCTTTAACCTGCTTAAAGCCTAAGAATAGAGTTCTCAACTCTTTTTGCATGAATCTAGCATCAGATTAGAATATGCTTACTAAGAAGCCTTTGATATTGCGGTTCTCATAATTAGAAAAGGATATGATGAGCAACAATAACCAGGGCAATTGCGGCAACAGAAGCTGGAAACTACAAAGTACCTTACTTAAACATAATTCATTCCATGTTTGCATGTCATTTATTACATATTCACAACTGGCCCAACTCAGCTGTTACCAGTCTAAATAGTTCCTCTACTTAACTTTAGTAATAGCAGAATTGGTCTTCAGTAAGAACAGAATTAGAAGAATAAAGGTGGAAGGGAGTTTAAAAAAAAAAAAAAAAATAAAAAAAGTCCACCATTAAAGCAACAGCAGTTAAGGAGCAAGGATTAAAGCAAAGAACTAGAGAAGTATATCCCTGTACATTTTCTTCACCGTATAACTTCAGCCAAATTCCTAAGTGTTCTCCGTTTACTTTGATATCTCCATAAAGTCTGATATTTTTAAACCTAACCGATGTAGTTAGGGTAATAAAAAATCAATATATGCTGTAATTTGGCTTTTTTGTAGGTATTTCTTATTTTCTGAATGAAGTTGGAAGTGTGCTTCTCTAGGGTGCTTAGTGAGATTACCTAGATGAAGATTATTAATTGTCTAGCATAGTTATGTCCCTTTCTTTGACTTTGTGACATCTGTCTTAGGATGGAATGTAGCTCCTGGAAAATCTTTCTCTCTTTCTCAAAGAAGGTTAGATGATTGGCAGATACCATGTGCCAAAATTAAAAAAGGTCAAAAGCAGGTAGCATGAAACACATGCATTCCCTAGGGTTAATAGCTCTGGTGTCTAAATGAATTATTGTAGCTTCTAAGATTTTTAAAATGAGATGAAGAAAATAGTGCATATATGTTTCTGGTATGGTTGAGTTTTGGCAGGTGTGAAAACATATTCATAACCCTTCAGTTTTGCTAATCTAGCACAAAACCTATTGCTAGTGCATATTACACTGCCTCCTGCTGATAAAACCAGCAACTTGGATCCATTCAATAGTTTCCTTCAAGGCATTAAGGATAGTTATCAGTAAGTGAAAAGTACAACTATCATTATTAGCCATTTACAAGATACATGTATTTTTATGCCAGATCTGAATATTGATATGTTCTGTAATGACTTTCTCCTTCAGAAAGGTCTTGAGATGGACAACACTTCTTGTAATGAATATAGTTGTTTGGGAATTAACTAGATAAGGTTTTAGAAGGTTATTGACAAGCAAGAAAGATTAGGTAACTGTCTCCCTATTTAAGTGGTTGAAATTGTTAATTATTTTCCTTATTAAAGAACTGGATCTTATTCCCATGTTGAAGTTTGCAGGTAAATTAATTCAAAAGCTTGGATTTCCTGGGGAAAATTTAGTATCTGTGTGTCTTCCTAGTTCATTGATACCACAAGACAGATAAAAAATTAGGAAAAAAAAAAAAAAAAAAAAAAGAAAAGTAAATCCAATACAACCTTATATAGAGATGATGTTAAAAGATGAGCCTTTGGTTAATGAGGGAAGGTAACAAAAATTGGTCCATGGAAGACTTTTTTTAATCATGCTGCCTGTAAGAGTCTTTTTGGGACACCTACAGTTCGGATATCCAGCCATAATGCATGTATAGCAAAGTATTATTTAAGGGTTTTGAAATCTCTTCTTCTAAATTCATATGCTAAAGAAAGGTGAGAGAGAATATAAAAATACCATTTTAATCCTTAAAATTGACCATACACTTCATGTTTCTACAGCTTTCAGGGTCTACAGTAGCATAGTAGCTCCTCACTTTACTCCAATTTCTGGTATAGCTACTTCTCACTTCCTCACTACAATTTCTTTTACTATTCCCTGGCAGAGTTTGTATCTCTTGCAGTCTTTATTCCCATTGGATCTAATCCAAAAGTTGTTTGTTTCCATAGACCTTTCTTCTTTCTTGATGCTTATACTTAAGCAGACAAAGATCTTTTTCAAGTTTGCAAATTAAATGACAATTAGATCATTTTTCAGGTTTGACTTTGTTTTTATTATTTTCGTTGCTCGCTCTTCCCCTTTTACAGACTCCAGCGAAGGGAGTAGAGGTTGCATACCAGAATAAAGACAGCCATTGATCTCCCACTTTTTTGACATCTTCCACTTGAGGACCTGGAGCTTCTTTTTCAGTATTCCCTAGCAAGATGGTTGTAACATTCATTATTGTTTGTGTAGAAGTAAATAATGGATCCTGGATAAATTAGAGATACTGTTGAAGATAAAATGCAGAAGAGGAACATTGTTCAAAGAGTGAATGAGGTTTTTACAGGGAGAAGGTGCATGTGTATTGGGTGGGCTCTGTTGCCATTGATAGCATAGTTCTACAGCAGCACTAGAATGCATATGAAAGAAGACAGTCTGAGCCTGAACCCTTGAGTTCTGAATATGCAAGTGTAAAAGCAAAATTATAGTTAAGACTTCTCAAACCATTTTTACACTCATTTAATTCAAAATGGGTCATTTTTAATAATGAGATTTTGCAGCTATTTAGTCACTGATCATTTTGCCAGTTTTAATTAATTCCAATTTTAAAAGACGAAGTTCTGAGTACGCATGGAAGAATTGGAAATAAGGCTTGCTTAGCTTGGTTTACATCAATAGTTTATATGTCAATGTTTATAGAGAATTAATCCTCCCTCAGAAAGTTTCGAGTACCGTAGGCTGAAGACACGATCCAGGGTAAAGCTGTGTGTTTTCTCTAGAGGTGATTGGTACTTTCATTTTTTTTTAACGATGCTCTCAGCCTTCCAGGATTAGCTCTTTACTTTGAACTTCCTCCTACGTATTGAGAATAATCTATTGAGAAACAGAAACAGAGATGGAACAGCATACATGGTGCTATGCCACTTATAAGTGATGTTACTATAGTTACCGTCTTGCCCATGATGGCTGTAATGAATTATTGTTTTCAATATTGTCCATAGCCCAGTCTGCCAAATAGTGTATGTGTGTTTCTCAAAGCTTAGCCCAAAAGTCTACAATTATTCAGCATATAAAGGAAATTTTGTACCAACCTACCACCTTGGTAATCAAAGAAAGACGACTCTACTTTTACAGGGTAATTTCTACAGCTACCAGATACACAACTCCCTTCCAGAAAAAAGTATTGACCTATGTGTCTTCAAAGATTATGTGGGTGAAGGAGAAAATCCTCTTCTCTAACTAAAGTCTATGTTTCAACAGCCATAGACAATGACAGTGATCCTCTGTGTTCCAGGAAAGACAAGATTAGGATATTCATACAGATTTCAGTCTCTGATTTCCTTTAAGAAAAGAGTTTCTATCCCTTCAGACTGCAAAGATAACTTTGATAAACACATTCTGAACTTTCTGAGTCTGTGGATTGAGAGAGGCATCACCCTACATGTGAATGCTCATCTCTTACCAGAATGTAATTTTGAAGTTCAACTATAATGGTAAATTACATTCCCAAGTCTCAAAACAAGAAACAAATTATTGTACACTGCATGAGCAGAATTTAAATTAATGGATGAAAGGATACAAAATCCCAGTTTGTGCCTGGAGAAATGAAATCTCATCTTGAATGTGTTTTATTTACTATTGCTGTTCTTACATATTAGTTAGTAGTGCATATACTATCTCAGAATACAAGATAATTCCTGAACATAAAGTGAGATATGGCTTTCCTCTAAGGAGTTCAGAAACTAATTTGTATAGATTAAAAGTACTTAAAATAATAAATACGATAACGTAACAAGGCAGAATTATGGCAATTCTTGTTATCAGACAAGTAGATTTTAAATAATATTTTAAATAGAGATTTTATTTTTTTCCTACTCTGTTGTTCACTTCCAGTACCATGCCCTCTATTGAAAAATCAGACATTTCCTTGCTTCCTTCAGGGGTTTTATTTATTCCAGCATGATGTAATCCAAGGAAAAAAACCCACACAATGTGAATCTTAAATGTGCTTAGTTCTACTCTCAACATTGTTTCTATTGCTGAGCTTTGCTCTCTGTTCAACAGAGAACAGCAGTGTCCCCATTTCTAAATCTTGGCTGGGCACAGTATGTCCTGGAGTTCTTTTTATGTGTGTGGGTGGTAAAAAAAAGACGGTGCCTATCTTCTAAGGAATGTCACATATTATTTCCTGTGCAGCAAATTGGTTGCCCTTGATGGCATATAAACAAACCCTGACTCACCTAACTTTCCACCCTCTTCCTAATGAATTGCTCCCAGATAAATATTTCTCTTATAGAAAGCATCAGTATAACTTTGCAAGCTAGAGAGATTAATAAAATTAGAAAAGCAGTGAGATGTCTTTGTCTTCACATTATTCAGAAAAAATATGAATATTGACAGGAGAAGAATCTTATTTAAACATGTTGGGTCTTTTTTTAGGATCAGGAATAAAGGCCATATAGTATAAAAGGATTTTGTCAGCACTCCTTTAAAAAAAAAAAAAAAAAAAAAAAGTATGTTTTGCACTTGGACAGACTTCGTGAGCCTATGCATTTCATCATTTTCTTTTCTGGTGATAAAGTAGTTGGAATGCCTGGCACATTTGGAATGCGCATGGTATTTTCTTTCTTGAGAGGGTATGGCAATATCACTTTTTGGGCTGGAGGAGCAGCATCACTTTAATGCCTAATAATATGAGATAAAATTAATAGAAATGGTGACTATGAAAATATGCTTTAAAACTGCAAATAATAACCTTACAGCTTACTGACCCAAAAGACAGTTATTGTATAATCTCAATATTCATAACAATCAAGAAACTATCTAGGAGCAATCCATAAGGCATTTATGTCAGTCTTGATATTTCCCTCCCTCCCTTAACCCTGGGATGCATCCTGGCCTTCAGCCTTCCTGAAATATTCATTTGGCAAAATGCCAACAGCCTAATTTCTGCAACCATTCATAATATTGTCAAAAGGCATTAATTCTTAAAGTGCTTCCCACCAGGCCTCACAAGTAATTAAAGTTATCATCTGAAAGAGACAATGGTCTAGAGATCTTAACTTAAGCCCAACATTTTAATTTCAATACTCTGTTAAAGGCTTGTTCAAATGATCTTTCTCAGATGGACATCACTGAGAGAGACAGACATGAGGTATTTTGGGCTCAGCCATACAGGTGCAGAATCCTTAGTATGGAGCTAGTACTTTGCTTTCTGGTTCAGAAGACAGTTCAGTTCTGTCAATATGAATGACAGACATATCCAGAATTAGAACTACTGTAAGTAGATTTACTTATGTGATTTCAAAGCCTAGAATAACACTGGTCCTATCAGATCTCCCCAAAGAGCTGAGGGTGATTAAAAAAGTTAGTGACAACAGATAATGGCATCAATTACATTTTACTCTCTTGCATTATTATATTGGGGAGGGCTACTTAGACATCCTAAATTTCAGTCTAATCAGTATAATAGCAGTTTTTCATTCAGAATTAATATAAAAACAGCTGAACCCTATTAGGAAGTAATTAGCCAAAACAACTGGTCACATGCTGGGCTAGTGGAAGGGTAGAATTAGTTCTAAGATTTCTAATAACTGATGTGAACATGAGGCACTGATTGTGCTTCTTTTTGAGTGAAAGAAAAGGGTCACAAAGAGGAGCACGGATTAGGAAGCAGAGCTAGAGTATATGTAACTGACTGGAAAAAGGCGAGAAGAGATTTGTGGATGAAGTGGTGGATAAATTTATACTTGGAATTATTATTCCAAGAAACACAAATTCTAGTATTCGATTTTCACTCTTTCTCAAAGGAGTTAATTTACATACTCTTTATTAACAACTATGATTTCACAAATTCTTAACCTTGTTAGTTTTGCCTTTCTTCCTTTTTATTTGTTTGCTTTTCCTTTTAAAGTATATTCATGGAGCCAGGGTTTTTGGCCAGCTGCACCAATAAATCTGTAATAGCATTGATTCTACACATAGTGAAAATAGATGTAGAATAACAATGATAAATAATTATAGTATTAAGACTAGATTACAAATCATAATATGCTTAAAAGTCATGTGCAGTTAAAAGTTGAGGACTGGAGAAAGAGATTATTTTTATTGTAAACTTTTTTTTTACTGGATGTTGGAAATTCCAATTTTTAATTTGTATTCATTGTTATATAGGCAGAACTTAATATGGAGTAGTCAATCCAAATTCTGGTTCTGTAGGCTTGTCTGACAAAAGATCATCATATTTCTTCCTTAGAAATTTGCAACAGAATTGTACCCCCACAAATGCAAACACACACACACATCTAATCAGGGAGCCATTGCTATGTTCTTAGGATATTTGCTTTGTACGCTAGAGAATATAAAGACTTTCTTATGAGACTTCTCTATAATTCCTCAGCTAGTATTACAAGCAACTGCTGTCTCTTAATGAAAAATAAAGCCATGAATGTAAGGATTTCCTCTTAATTTTTGTTCATCTTCTGTGAGGGATATTTACTATAACTTCTCTTAGTCTTCTGTTTTCTGAAATACTTAATCTGTTTGTAATTATTCGACCTCTTTTTCTGTTCAATGGTGGCATGCAAACACAAGCTCAACAAGTCATCAGTTTTGTCTTTTTTAAAACCCTTAACGATAGCCAAAAAGAAAGAACGTCACAAGAACCTTGCTGGTTGCTGTACATACTAATGCGACAGCTTCTTAGATAACATTCTTCTGGAGAGGCTGTCTGCAGACTTGCTGTCTTCCCTGGAAATATGACGTACTTTATTCTGGGTTGATTAACAGCTAGAGGATCCATCAGGCTTTTAGGGCTAATGGCTGTGGAAGAAGAATATAAACTCCTGGCTTTGTGCTATTAGCAAATGTCATTCAAATTGCTACTATTATCTGCACGTACGCTTGTGGCTACAGGCTGAACAGATATCTGGTTTCTTCCAGTCAGTCTGTCTTTCAGGCCAGTTACCTGAGCTGCCATGCAGACAGGACATAGGTACCACAGCAAAATATTTTAGTTTATGAAAAAGGTTTGAGTCTAGCTAGGGTCAGTAAATTTACTACCAAAGAAGTGGTGCCATTTTAATTGAAATTTTAATAGAACAAATTATTTTTTAGCAAGTACCTTTATCTAAAACATCATTTAGGAGACACATATAAGAAGCATTAAATTAAATACTTCCTTTTTGTTATTAACAACTGTTATTATTAATTAATAGCAATGTTAATGGGCATTTTTAAAATATGTAGGCAGATTATCAAGTTTCAAATGCACTGGTATCTTGGGGTGTATTAAACCAGACCGTTGCCAGCATCATTGATTTATCCAAAACACAAGTGGGAAACAGCTGTCTGGGAAATAATAATGGTAATATTATTTTTCCTTTTTTTTCCCCCCCAAGTAGTTATTGAGAAAATCAGATTTCTACTTGAAACACAAGACAGGAAGATATATGCAAGGTACTTAGAAATTTGAATATGGGGTTTTTTTAGTGAAATGTAGTTTTCACTAGAGAAACCAATTTGTTCATAAAGATTACTTCCGTAAAAAGCCAACTGTTCTCAGAATCTTGTTTATGCTCAAGCAGGAAATACATTTTATGTATAAAGCCAAGAATTCATGGTTTTTATTATTGAAAACCTAAAAGTAATTGAAAAATCATTATTAGTCTAGATCTAATTATTACAGAAAAAGGGGCAAATAATAATACTTATATTTCCCTATAGAGAAGATCTCAATAATAGTAAAAATACAATTAAAATTGTAATTTATACACTTATGGATACTATTACTTTTCTTGAGATTATGCTCAACCTTCATTGCTCTTCCAGGTCTTAAAGCCAGTAGTTTCAGCTGCTGGAGAGGGAAACACTGTGCTTCCGGAGTTGTATGTGCTTGCCAACAGACTTTTACATCTTTGCTTTGTCTTCATTGGCCTGAAGCTCCACATTACCTCTGTCTTTTGCACATGTTAGATACTATTTCTTCATTACCTTTGTTACTCCTAAAACCATTTTTTTCCGCCTTCATCTACATTTCTTTAACTGACCCTTTATGAATTACTTTTGTTTGTGGGCTTTGCAGTGCCAGACCTATGCCCTATGTTTTGTCATTCTCTGCCTGTACTCCTCTACCCTGCACTCTGTGTCTCAGCTTCTCAAGACCTTTCCTATCGTACATACCGGGGCAGTATTTCTGTACACTACATCATTATGTTAAGAGTTGTAAATTTTAGTCATAGAATAAATGCTTGTTACTGTTGTAAAACTATGGTTGTACCACATGAAGATAAACAAATATAAAACAAATTAGCCATAGATACCTGGTCAAGTAGAGAAATCAGTGTCACACCTACATCAAGTAAAACAAAGCTGCAGGCAGATCAAGAAAAGTTCAGGCAGAGCAAACCTGACAAGACTCAGTCCTGAGGCCTTGCAAATTCGGTACAACGCCTATGGTCTGTCACTAGCAGTGACAATACCATATTACAAGGCTACATGGTTACACAACACACAGACTACATATCACTTAATTTTCATTTGAGTCCTTTTTCAGGACTTCTTCTATATGGTGAATTTTACACTGTAAGAAACTAAGGTGTCTTAAAATAACTTCTCTGTCGTGATTCTTATTAGGACATCTCAAGAAAACACATACTTTTTTTCCCAGAGGGAGGAAGAATTAACAAAACAAATAACTCACCATAGATGAAAACTGAAAAATCATTAGGAATAATTGTACCACTTTTGATTATTCCAAAATGGAAAGCTGATAAAATAAAGCAAAAAAGTAATTTCCATTTAAAGCACTCGGGTACCTTGACAGACTACATAGGTATTAGTTACTCCATTGCTGTAAAACATATTTCAATGGCTGAGGTGTTACTTCTGAGATATGTTAGCTTTATACTCCTATACTACTGTCAGGTAAACAAAAAGATTCCAGGGTGATGGTAAGAAAGTAAGTTCTGAATTTTATTTTTTACCATGGTTTTAAAAAGTCCAAAGACAAAGGCTATTTTTCCAGGTGCAGTATGGGCAGGGTTTGCTAGCCTGTCAGATATGATTAATAAGAAGATGGTCATGCATCACTAATTTGATTAATTTTCACAGGGAAATGACAATGAGACTTGACAATAGCAAAGCAATACATATAATTGACTTAGACTTCAGTGTATCTCATGGTACATAGCAATGCATAAGATATTTTGGAATAAAAGATTAGAATATGAGATATTTTTGATTTAAGTTCTTAACTGAGTAACTGAACTCACATCAGAATGTAATAGAAATTGTATACAGGTAGAGCAGGGATGAAGGCATAGGATCTATGCAACTGTGATTGATGGGAGACTTCAGTCATGCTACACAGTGTAGATGATGAAGCACCGGGAGGGCATGGAGATAATGATCACATCCATTTAATAGAAAAGATGGAGGAAGATGAAAAGTAAAGTGTCTGAGTAAAAATGGACAGAGGTGAGAAATAGGAAATTTCATGTGAGGATGGACTGGCCAAAATCGTGCCCAGAAAATTCAAAAAGGTACACCAGTGGGCCTCACCCTGCTGATGTGACAGGGACTTTTTTTCCACTGAATTTAGTGACAGATTTTATTAATGGTATTCTTATTACTACTTTCCATTTTATTTCTAAAATTCCATATTATCTAACACAAAGAAAAGTAGGAGCCCAGAAATTCTGTCGCAAATGTGATGATCTGTTCTAGTTACATGTGTAGCCTTCATAACAGGCTTTGTCTATTGCCTTCTTCTGTCACGTTATTTTCTGAATCAAGAAGAGACTCTGCAGGTGCAGTACTGTCTTGGATTCCGGGAAGCTGATGTATTAACACCAACGAAAAAGTATTTATGCAGGGTGGTACATGACAGAAGAATGAGAAGAACCAGTCAGGACTTGACATCTTATCACAAAGATAGTATTGGCAATTAATAGCTTTTATGAGTTATGAGTCAAAAATGGGGGAAGGACAAGATTAAAAAAGATTAGTATTTCATGTACATGCACACTGGTGTGCAGGCAGAAATAAGTGAGGCAGTCCTTGGTAGTGACAGAACAGGATGAACACACTTCAGATATATGCAAAATGGCTTCAAATGTGCCAAGCTTAGTCAGGACACAGTTCAGCTACAATCAGTTAATTTTCTATCTAAGCTGGAAAGCATAAATATAAAACAAACCTTTTACTCTTAAGAGTTTGATTAAAAAAAACCATTGCAGGTACTTGGCAAAAGGTAATGGGTTTTATCAATTCCGTGGAAAAAGTGGGAACATTCTATTTTGTTGAAATATGTAAAATAGGGCATGACATTTAAAAAATGTTTATATACATGACATTATAAGACCATGGAGATGATTTATCAGTAGTCCTATTTCTATGGTTATTAACAAAATATGTTCAACATTATCTGATGTCCTTCTTTGGACAATTGAAAATATTTTCCATGGTTTCTTTTTCTGTCCCTGTCCATTATGTTTGGTCATTATGTCATATTTGAAGTTCAGCAGAGCAGTTGAATTTTCTTCAGAAAAAAATGTTTGAATAACTATTAAATATTATTTTATACATCAATACATTTCTTACATATAATATTGAATGTTTGCATTATTATGGGTTTAGATCACTGGCATACAGTTTAATTAATTTGCCTTATTTTCATTTGAAATGGACTATTTTAGATGCTTATTCATGGACAATTTTTTTTTTTAATTTCTATTCTTAAAAGTCAAAATTATTATCTTTTACATACTCGGTGCTATTCAAGCTAGAAAAGAAAGTTATCTAACTATGAGAATGTATACCATGACCTGATCTGATAGCCTGCTGCATTTATTTAGTTCCTATGTGGAATGTCAGGTTGTTGAGATTTTAAGAAACAGATTTTATGAAGAGCTGAAAGTGAAATTTGAAAAATAATAAAGGATGTCACCTTTGCTGCATTCACAGGGTATTAATGAAACTGAAGCTATCTGCTTTAAAGCAAGTCTCATTCACACTAGTAGCACAACAGAATAGGGAAGTTAAGTGTATTTTCAGTCATCATCGTCCACATAATAAAGTAAAAATTATTCTTCATCTCAGGGACATCCTGAAAATATAAAAATAAATGAAAAACTCATTCTCACTTGCTTTTGCTTTTTCAAAAGCTGCTAGTTACAGGCATGAAAGAGATTTTCTTTGCTAGTCACAACATTTAAAGATTTGGCTCTTGTCCACAACTCATTTTCAGTCTTCAGTGTATAAGCTTTCCAAAAAAGGGAAAAGGGAAAAGGAAGGAACACTACCAGCATATGTGAGCTAACATAAGGAACTTCAAAGCATCAGGGAAGTAATGTAATTTAAATGAGAAGAAAACAAATAAAATGGAGTGAGAGTATTGTGAGTATCTTCAGTACACAGAATGACCAGTTTCCAAAAGGAAGCAAGAAAGGTCTAAAGCTGTTGGGATCTTTCCTTGCCTAAAACAGATACATCATGGCAGTGTTGTCACAGCAGAAAATATATTGTTGTACTAATGGATTGACTTCAAAGTACTCACTCCTCAAAATGATCCTTTCTGAAGTCTTAGCTGTAGGCTGCTTCATTTGAACACATTAAAAAAAAAAAAAAAAAAAAGACAGCAACAGTGAAAATCCCACAAAACTCTTAATCCTCTAACTTTGGTACATTTAAATGGGACCTAAATATCTTTGTAGATCTGGCCCTACCCTCTCTGGTTTAATTATCTTTTAATAGAAGAAAACTTTAAAAAAAAAAAAAGTGATGCAGGCCAACTGCCATCAACAGACAGAAAAACAAAAATTTTATTCAACTTCTTCACAAAAATGACTGAAAAATGAAACTTTGTACATATCCACTTTTTTTTTACTCAAAATAACTTATTTGCTTCTCCCTTTTTCCTTTACTGACCATGCCCACTTAGATTCCAGTGCCTAATATTATAATTTGAAAAATCCGATTTGGGAATTAAAACTTTCAGTAGAACAGGCTGTGTAGAATGGTAAGTAGATATATTTGACAATTCAGTAACAGAAAATAATCCATCAGATGACTTTTTGACCAGCTGGTAAGTCCAGAACTTACCCATCAATGACAGGACAGCTGAGAGCCTGCTCAGAGATCCAAGTTTACAGGTTTTATAAAAGAGCCAAAAACATTGCATCCAGCTTTGAGATTCTGTAGTGCAAAAGCTAAAGCAAAAATAAGTGTATCTAAGTAAATAAATTTCATCTTAACTGATTTTTTTTCAGTATGTCCCTATCTCTTGATAAGGCAGCCCGTTGTCAGCCCTTCCAGAGTACAGTGCCAGAGCATGACCTGGCACACATGACCTCTGGGCATCCAGAGTCAGCCTGCAGGCTCCCCCTCAGGTAGTCACATAGCCAGAAGGGGGACTGGTGCCTACAGTCTTTCAGACTTCCATTAACAGTTATAAAAAACATGGCATCTCACTAAAAACTACTAATTAGTTTTTTTGTGTGTGTGTGTGGTATGGAATAATTTTCTAGGACCAAACCATGCTATCCAGTGATAAACACTTTAGAATCTTTTATTCCAGTTACAACAGCAAGCAGTGCTCAGCTCTAAGCAAGACAGATGAGGCTTACCTTGATCTTTTAAACTTGTGTTTGATGAAAAAAGCTGTTATTGATTCATGCAGACAATTCATTTCAACCTCACCACACAAAATAACTTTGAGTTAATCACTGCTTTTATCGTAAAAGGAATGTAGGTCCTGAAAATCAAATACTGACTGCTTATTGTGTTTAAAGCCATCACAAGAAAATCCAAATCTATGAGCACATATTTTAATATGGTATATTATTGCTGATATTTTGCTCATATTTTGTTGTCTTTCTGAAGTTAGTGCAGAGTTTTCTTCTTTGTTTAGGATTTTTTATATCATGTTCATCCGAAATGGGATAAGTAACAAAAATACTAAAATTTAAAGATCTCTGTCTTTTATTTTCTTTTTCTTGTTTTTCTTCTTTGTGTAAATTCTCTACTAGTGATATTAGTGATGAAGTTACTCTTCTAAAGGCAGCATCCCTAGCCAATGCATTATACAGATTTTCTGAATACCAAACAAATATCTATGGCTTATTACTTATTAGAACTGCCCTTTTCTCCTTGTAGAAATAAACACAAAAATCATCCCATTCCTAGCACTATTCGTGTATACTTTAATTCATTCTGAAGTGTCTTGTTGAACTGAAGCATTAATGTAGTACTTTTATACCTAAGAATTTTGATAGTGGAAGTACCTCTTGTAACTGTGAAATCTTGTGATGTTAAGTCCTTTGAACATTACACCTCTTGGATCATCCAATCCAGTCCCTTAGAATCACAGACAATCATAATTTATCTATAAATTTCTCAAATATAATTTTAGAATTAGTTAGACTTTTTAATCCATTTTTACTGTTACAATATTCCTTTAATTTCCATCCTAAATATATTCACAGGCATATTATACTAGCTTTTTCCTGTATCAACTTTGTTCTCATGTAGCTCTTCACTCACGCTTTTGTGGGGAAAAAAAAAAATAGTGTCAAAATTTACTGAAGATTCAAATAATATAAGTACTGAAATATAACCTCAGTCTAGTGTCATTAATTCTTTTTTTCTCTCTCCCTCTCTTTCTTTTTTTAATATCTGCTCTGTCTAAGCAGACAATTTACTTTATTATTAATAAACACATCCTGCTGGTAAAAATCTCAGTATATTTACCTATGATTTTTTTCAGACATGGGATGAGAATCAGAAGTAAATTTGGAATTGAATTTGACTTTGGGAAAGGATAAGCTAGTGATCTTCATCCCTAAAGTAAACCTTAAATATTTTTGTTAGAAACAGATATCCTTTTTTTTTTTTTTTCTGTTCTTTCACAAGGAGAAAAGCAAATATTCAGTGATTCAGATGTTTTCAATAGAAGTGTGAACAGTATGAGCCACATCTCATCTGCAGTGGTCACCTGATTAAAGTAGGATTGGTTGTTTATGATTTTATTCTGGTGAATATGCCTTTTGGAAGGAAGGCTGTTCTAATCTTTCTTGTCTGGGCAGATACATGTATAAATAGCAGTGTCTGGATCAAATATTGCTCAGCTTTAATGGACTAAGGAGTAGCAACAAAGGTTAGGATATTTGCAAGCATTTCAGAGTTTTGGAGGAGTTAGCTTTCTTTTGTGTCTTTACTCTGGTGCATTTTCTTACATTTGTGCAGATACCTGATACCCAAGATATCTCTTCCACTTTCTAGATGTAAAAGCCCAGTCATAAGTATTACTAAGTTTTTAAGTCTAGCAGGAAGGGAAAAAATGTCTGACAAGTCAGTAGACAAAAATGGGATTGCTCATTTGATCACAGTCAGTGATCATTATCTCTTGTTCATTACTACCATAGCATATAGAAGCCAGAAACTATGTTTATAGTATTTTATGAAAATCAACATTTTATTTGGCAGAAGATATAGACTGTTTTTTGTTTTGGTTTTGTTTTTATTTTGCTTTGTTTTGTTTTTATTTCTGCTAATGTGAAACTAAAAAGGAGGGGGGGAAGGGTGTGTGCAGAAGAATTTTGGAAACAGTTAAAGACCTGTTCCAAATACACACACAAAAAAATTAAAAACTCAAACAACTAGTACTCAAAAACTCAAACAAACTAGTATTTTAGCATCAAGTTTTCCATTAAGATATACTTTTCAAAAAGTCCACTCTCATAACCAATCAAGTTCACCGAAGCAAATACAAGTGAGATCTCTGTTGTGCAATCTCAATCGTTTTTTGCCTTTAGAGATACCAGGATCTACCTCCATTCCTATCTCTCTATATCCCTTCTCTCTGCAGTATCTGGGAACTTACATTAGACTTCATACCACTTGGGCAATACTCTACTTGAAGAAGGCTAGACCTCTGATCTACATGCTGTGCATAACACCCCTTGTTTTCAACAAGGCACTCAAGGATGCTAGGTAAGAATAAAATTCTTTAGTGTTTATTAACTTTATTAAAAAAACAAACCAAACCAAACAAACAAAAACCAAAAATCAACCAAAAGACCCCAAAACCAAAACAAGTGTTTTCAGAGTACATTCTGAAATCAGATTTCAGAGAATGCCTTGATTTTGCCTACTGTGAAGCACTGTGATTACTATAAACATCAGATTAAAAATTTACTAGGATTTTAGTAATTGCCAAAAAAAAGTCAGATCAACAGAACCATAGAAATTTTCATTTCACTTAAGCTGTTAGAAGTAAATCAAAAAGCAACAGCTACATAACAGGTATAACCTGTCACCAAAAATCCCAACCCCCCCCAAAAAATATTCCTTAGCCTTCAACAGGCTCATTTCTTGTGCTGGGCACATGAGTGAAATGTAGTAAGTAGTGAAAGTAAGTGCTGGTATCAAATAATTAGTAAAAAAAATAACTGGAAATCAGTTCTGTTCAAATACCAAATGGGTTGTGAAAGAAGAAAATAAATATAAAATATTCTTGAATGAATCTTTTCATTTTGTGTAGACAAAATAATATTCATACTCTCTTTTTTGCCATATAATTCAATAATTACAATTTTTAAACACCAGAGAATAGTTTCTTGATCTCCTTTTCACCTTTTTTGTAAGCTTTTATGCTATATAATTAGGAAAATGTCAAGTGCATGTCAAGTGATCCAGAAGCATTTATGCTGCATGACGTAATATCAGTGAGTGACCTTCTCTAGATATTTCTCTCTTTTTTCACCCCAGCTCCCAAGAATATCCATGCTTGAAGGGAGTACCGACTTTTGAAACAACTTCTGCACTTTACTGTGCAGAATGATGCAGCTAAAGAGATCTTTGCAATCTTACCCGTTGTGTATAGCTATAGGGTTTACACATCAGAATTCTTAAATAGACAATCTTTTAGGAACAGTGAATACTTTATCTGGAGAAGAAAAAAAGAGAAAGAAAAAGAGAAAGAAAAAGAAAAAAAGAGAGAAAAAGAAAAAAATGAAAAAGAGAAATAAAAAGAGAAAGAGAAAGAAAAAAGAAAAAGAAAAGGAAAAGGAAAAAGAAAGGGAAAAAAAGTATCCTGGGTCACTTAGGTAAAGTGGATATCTAAAGATATCTAAAGATAAGACAAAAAACAGAGGAAGCTGAATGGGAGTGAATGGAATGATGCCTTCTTGAATAAGTATTTTCTGAATCATGCTATATGTTTGAGAAGAAGGTACTTCCTCCATATGACTCTAAGAAGAACATGAAATTTATACTGAAAACATTGTAAGACCTGTGCTTTGCTTTTTAGGCGGACAGTGAACATTTTAAAGGATTAATTAGAGAAAAGAAGGTATCACAACCACAATTAGAGCTGAAATTGTTCATATTTTTGGAGAATGTAAATGCATGGTAAGCTTTACTCTAGACTGTGTCTAGCTGGTATTAGCTGTCCGTTAGTGTGTTGGAGCTAAGGGAGATGCAGGCTCTTAAACAGCCCTCCAAATGTGCTAATCATTATATATGTTTCCATAAAGAGAAAAGGAGGTAGATTTATAGAGATATTCAGATAACAGAATTTCTTTGAAGATGTGAGTTCAATTTTCCATATTTGAAAGTCACAGTAAGCATCTGTATAACTATTTTTAAACAACAAAAACTGAGCAAACCGGCCCAAAACTGAACACAGTATTCAAGGTGTGGCTTCACCAGTGCTGAGTACAAAGGGACGATTACTTCCCTGGTCCTGCTGGCCACACTATTCCTGATACAAGCCAGGATGCCATTGGCCTTCTTGGCCACCTGAGCACACTGCTGGCTCATGTTCAGGCGGCTGTCAACCAACACCCCCAGGTCCTTTTCCGCCGGGCAGCTCTCTAGCCACTCCTCCCCAAGCCTGTAGCGTTGCATGGAGTTATTGTGACCCAAGTGCAGGACCCGGCACTTAGCCTTGTTGAACCTCATACAGTTGGCCCTGACCTAACGATCCAGCCTGTCCAGGTCGCTCTGTAGGGCCTTCCTACCCTCCAGCAGATCGACACTTCCACCCAACTTGGTGTCATCTGCAAGCTTACTGAGGGTGCACTCAATCCCCTCATCCAGATCATTAATGAAGATATTGAACAGGACCGGCCCCAGTACTGAGCCCTGGGGAACACCACTCGTGACCGGCCGCCAACTGGATTTAACTCCATTCACCACCGCTCTCTGGGCTCGGTTGTCCAGCCAGTTTTTAACCCAGCGCAGAGTGCACCCATCCAAGCCGTGAGCAGCCAGCTTCTCCAGGAGAATGCTATGGGAGACCGTGTCAAAGGCCTTACTGAAGTCCAAGTAGACAGCATCCACAGCCTTCCCCTCATCCACTAAGTGGGTCACCTTGTCATAGGAGGAGACCAGGTTAGTGAAGCAGGACCTCCCTTTCATAAACCCATGCTGGCTGAGCCTGATGTCCTGGTTGTCCCACACGTGCCACGTAATGGCACTCAAGATGATCTGCTCCATGACCTTCCCTGGCACCGAGGTCAGGCTGACAGGCCTGTAGTTCCACGGATCTTCCTTCCGACCCTTCTTGTAGAGGGGCATCACATTTGCTAACTTCCAGTCATCTGGGACCTCCCCGGCTGACCAAGACTGCTGATAAATGATGGAGAGTGGCTTGGCAAGCTCCTCTGCCAGCTCCCTCAGTATCCTCAGGTGGATCTCATCTGGCTCCATGGACTTGTGAGCATTCAGATGGAGGAGCAGGTCAGTGACTGCCAGCTCTTCGACAACTGGGGCTTCGTTCTGCATCCTATCTCCATCTCCCAGCTCAGGGGCCTGAAAACCCTGAGGATGACCAGTCTGACTTTTAAAGACTGAGGCAAAGGCGGCATTAAGTACCTCAGCCTTCTTCTCATCCTTCGTGGCAACGTTTCCCTCTGCATCCAACAAAGGAGGGAGATTCTCCTTGGCCCTCCTTTTGCCGCTGATATATTTGTAAAAACAGTTTTTGTTATCTTTAACGACAGTGGCCAGTTTAAGTTCTAGCTGGGCCTTCGCCTTTCTAATCTTCTCCCTGCATAGCCTCACAACATCCTTGTAGGCCTCCTGAGTCACCTGCCCCTTCTTCCAAAGGTGGTAGGCTCTCCTTTTTTTCCTGAGTTCCAGCCAAAGCTCTCTGTTCAGCCAGGCCGGTCTTCTCCCTACCCTGCTTGACTTACAGCACATAGGGATGGCCTGCTCCTGTGCCTTTGAGACTTCCTTCTTGAATGACATCCAGTCTTCCTGGACTCCTTTGCCCTTCAGGACTGCCTCCCAAGGGACTCTTAACTCCTGAACAATCCAAAGTCTGCCCTTCTAAAGTTCAGCGTAGCGGTTTTGCTGACCCCCTTCCTTACTTCTCCAACAATTGAAAACTCTATCATTTCATGGTCGCTGAGCCCAAGACAGCCTCCGACCACCACATCGCCCACCAGGCCTTCTCTGTTCGTAAACAGCAGGTCCAGCGGGGCACCTCCCCTGGCTGGCTCGCTTACCAGCTGCGTCAGGAAGTTATCTTCCACACACTCCAAGAACCTCCGAGACTGCTTCCTCTCTGCTGTGTTGTATTTCCAGCAGAGATCTGGTAAGTGGAAGTCTCCCATGAGAACAAGGGCTAGAGATTGTGAGACTTTAGCCAACTGCTTGGAGAATACTTCATCTGTTTCCTCATCCTTGTTGGGTGGTCTATAACAGACTCCCACCGGGATATCTGCCTTGTTAGCATTCCCCCTGATCTTTACCCATAAGCACTCAACCTTATCATTACTGTCGTTGAGTTCTAGACAATCAAAACACTCTCTGACATACAAGGCTACCCCACTACTTCTCCTTCCTTGCCTATTCCTTCTAAAGAGCTTGTAGCCATCTGTTGCAGCACTCCAGTTGTGTGAGTCATCCCACCACGTTTCCATGATGGCAACCACATCATAGTTTTCCTGCCACACAGTGGCTTCCAGCTCCTCCTGTTTATTGCCCATGCTGCGTGCATTGGTGTAAATGCACTTCAGTTGGGCTCTAGATCTCTTCACCAACACAGGCATGCCACCCCTAGGCTCATCCCTAGCAAGCCTGGTTTTATCCCCTTCCCCCTTTGAATCTAGTTTAAAGCTCTGTCAATGAGGCCTGCTAACTCCTGGGCCAGAATCCTTTTCCTCCTTTGCAACAGGTGAACCCCATCTGTCTCCAGCAGGCTTGGTGCCATGTAAACTGCCCCATGGTTGAAAAACCCAAAATTCCGCCACTGGCACCAGCCTCTGAGCCACGTGTTGATGAGATGGGTCTTCCCGTTCCTTTCCATATGCCTCCCGGCTACTGACGGAATGGAGGAAAACACTACCTGCACTCCTGATCCTTCAAGTAATCGCCCCAGTTCTCTAAAGTCCCTTCTGATCGTCTTTGTGCCTCTATCAGCTACCTCATCACTGCCGACTTGAACAACCACTAGTGGATAATAATCGAAAGCTTTCACCAGCCTGGGGAGCTTCCTGGTAACGTTTCTTATCCTTGCCCCAAGGAGGCAGCAGACTTCCCTATGGGATGGGTCCGGTCGAAATATCGGGCCCTCTGTTCCCCTCAGAAGGGAGTCGCCTATGATAATTATCCTTCTTTTTTTCTTGTCAATGGCCGGTGTAATGCGTGGGGCTGACTGTTATTGTTATTGTTACAAGGTGTATTGTTACAAGATGTATTGTTACAAGGCGTATTGTTATGGAGACAAACTGCAGTCCCAATGAATGCCATGAAACTTTAGTTTCTGCAACACTGCATTAGATTACATCTCCTTTCATCCTTCTATCACACTACAGATCTCTAAACAGAATAGGCAATTCACATAGTATTCAACTTCAGTAACTTCTGGTATCATATACTTCAGTTTCTTAAATGTTGTCTAGGTTAGGACCCTGATGGTCCTCTTAGCTAAGTGGTCCTTTAAAATCCAGAGGTGCATCCTAGTCACATCCCAGGCCCATGGTAGGACAAGACACAAGAGCATCTCAGATCTATGCTTTTTCTCCTATTCTCCTCTTCAGTCACACACTTTCATCTCTGTCAGTAGCAAAGCCACATGTGTGAGTTGAAAGGAAAGAGCAAAAGGGCAAGCCCATGTTAGCAGGCTATGTTCTGAAAGTTAAGGAATGTTTTCTAGTTACTCTAGATATACCAAAAATCTCTCTGCAGAAGGAAAACTCAAGCTCAATAACAATTGCAGATTTTAGTCAGAAACTCTCTGTCTGGATGCCCATGCAAATCAGTTAATGATATCAGACTGACCTTCCATATCCACAGACAGCTGGAGAGAATTGGTTCCAAGGGACTATATTTCTCTTATCAAGCAATTGTAAACAAGTTAGGAAGTTGCATTTGTCAATCAATAAAAAATCTTTAAAAGTGAATGGAAACACCTGTGTGACGAGATATCTCTGTTCTAGGTATCCCTGAATTAGTGCTGAACAAGGTAGTTTAACTTCCTGGAGGCATTAAACATCACGACAGCAAAGCACTGCATCAATAGATGCCTAAAGGCAATACCAAATAGTCTAGGTTCAGAAATTTGCACTTATAGGTTTTAATCTACTAGCTGAACAACATCATTTTATAGGCATTTGCAATCACTCCCAGGCAACTCACAGAATGCTAATAAAATACTAAATGGCATAAAATAAATACACTCTACAGACCTGTCCAGTCAAGGTCAGGCAGGATCAGAACTATTACAGAAACAGCAGTAAGGTGTGTAGCTCGGTGGAAAAACTGACATGATTTCCTAAGGTGCCAACATCTTTAAGCTTCAATAGTGTCAACAAAATAGACATATTTTTCAGGAATTGTTGTTTAAGCAAAATATATTATACTAGTCCAAGCAAATGTCATGCTCTTAATTTTATGTATTTTTTGATGGGGAAAAATTTACCACTGTTATAGTCTGTCAATAGGCATTGAGAAAGTCCAGACCTGTATCCCCATTAAGCTATACTGGATTCTAGCTTTTATACTTTCCAGATATTTATGTACACAATATTATTTTTTCAGTTCAATGATAATATTAGAATTAAATAAATTCCAGGAAATAATAGCTATATTAAGATTGGATTTGACAAAGTATCTACCATATAGTTGGGCTGTACATGAAACTAGTTAATTTTAATAGCTTATATATGAAAAAAAAATGTCCCTTTTCGGTTAGTTAAAGGCTCTTAGTCTAAGTAAGTCATTGGATCATGCTTTTGGTTTTCACTGTTTAACTGGATTTTGTTGAATAATTCCTGTTAAGTAATTATTTGAGTTTCTTTTCTTTCTTAACTCCTGCAAGAAATAAATAGATTATTTGGAAAAAAGAAGAGGTCAGTATTTGCTTAGCATCAAGGATAAATGCCTGCTCTTGTTTCAGTTGAAATAGATAAGGATATTAAATTATTGTAGCTATGTAGGGTCTTTTTCAAGAGGCCTAGTGAATTACAAAATATTTTACTTTTACTTCCCCCTATATTAGACTGACATTACAGAAAGGCCTTAAATTTCTTTCATAATGCTAGTTCTCACCTAGATTTGTGAATTTTTTTCATGCTTTGGTTTTCCTATTGATTTATACTAATTTTTTTGGAAACATCCTACAAATTTTACGTGATTCATTATGTCAGAATAGCCTTTTAAATTCCAGTTACCCAATTTCTTCAAGGGCAATTAAAAATGATGCTTTATTAAAAATAACAAAACCTCAACCTTAGATTGTGAGGAATAAACTCCAGTTAGTAAAAGAATACCAAAGGTACACAAGGAAAGATGAAAAAAGAGAATGATCAAAAGAATAAGAGGAAAATTTAAAAGAGCAAGACAAAGATATTCTAATGCAGAAAGTTTATAGCATGGCATGTCTGAAAGAGTATCCAGGTAGAGAACTTTCCCCTAGTTACTTTAGAATGGGAAAAAATCAAAGAAAGGTTTAATGTACTAAAAAATTTATAAATCATTTAAAAAAAAAAGAACCAAAACCAAAACAAAACAAAAAAAGCCTTCCAAAAACAGAGAAGAAAAATATACTCATTCTGTATTTCATAGCCTTAATTTACGTTATGCTCTTTCACTTTCTGAAGAACTTTACAGGATATATACCTGGTAGTTACTTTCTAAAAAAGATGTAATAATTTCCCTTCTTACTAACCATGGCCAATTATATGATGTAAAATTAATATTTGCTTGATGTTGAAGAAAAATACAGTGAAAAAAAGAAATAGAAGCAGAAGGGCAAATATACTTGTAATACAGTTTTAAATGACATATACATTAAAAAAAGTTTTGATGTAATTTAAAAAGAAAAATAAAACACAGGTTATTGAGAAGAAATATATTCTACCATTGAAACTAAAAAAAGTACAGAGAATTAAATTTTCTCCACTGTTTTCCTCAACATTGGCATCCAACCATGAATCTTCTTAAAAACTGCATCTTTATCAAAAAGCTGATTAGTCTTATTAATTTTGCAATTAAAAACAACATCATTATCTTATAGGATCTTTTTACTAATATAGCAGCTACAGTACTGATCCAAAAGAATAGCAACACCTGACTGAGTTATTTTTACATTAAATTCTTCATGTGAATTAATTAAAAACAACTAAAGCTATAAGTATACAGTGACTGCATTATAGTGCAAGTAAGGTGAACATATTAGTGTTTATTATATTTTGGAAGTCAATAATAGTTTCAGCGTGTGCAATTTTGTTGCTACTAAAATTAGAACCCTCACCCTTTTTTTCTTTCCAGAAAAGTGTTAAATTGAACTGATATAGTTGCTTTCCAGCTATATGTTGTTCATAAGCAGAATGTGGATTAACTAAGCTACGGCTGTAAAGATATATCTAAACCAGTGTGAGCTCAGGAATAGCATATTTACGTTTTGATGAAATTCTTCAATATGAATTCACTGTCTCAAGTAAGTAATATACATCATGCATAGGACAGAATAATGCACTTTGTTTATAGGAAGATGAGACATGCCATGCATCTTTAGTAAGGCTTTTGAATTTAGAACCCAACATTCATATAATTAAAAAATAGAAACATCACGTCAATGAAACTTTTTCAGGATGAATGCAAAGTCATTAAAAAAAAAAACAAAACAAGAACAAACAAGGATAGTTACAGTTCACCATGAAAATGAAAGGAATATAAAGGTTTTTTTCTTGGGGAGAGGAATTTTCATTAATCCAGTTTCAGTTTGATATTTTCACTAATGACGTAGATCATAGAAGAGGCAGTTTGCACATTAAATGCACAGATTAGAATTCTCCAATGACCTGAGTCTACATTTAACCAAGAGTCCTTTATTCAACATGGAGCACTGTACTACCAGATCAGCTGTGGATCAGCTTAAGAGTGGTCAGAGGAAACATGAACAGAACAAAAAATCTTAAAGACTTTATGAGAAAGAATGTATAAACTGGCATTGGTTAGAAAAGAGAAGGTTAAGCAGATATATGATAAAACACATAAAACGTATAAATAAGTCCTAAAAAAAAAGGTAAAAAATCTGTTCTATATGTTAATGGCAAACTATCAGATGCGGTGGGTTTAAACTATAAAAAGGAAGGTTCAAGTTATACATTAGGGCATTTTTAAAAATAGTATAGAAAGTAGATTACCAAAATAAATTGCCCGGAGAAGGTATGCTGTCCCTTACACTAGAGGTCTTCCAGAAAAATTTGAAAAAAAGTCTGTCACAAGTAAGATGAAAAGAGATGTAGGAAATTATAATGCCAAAAATAAGAGGGGGCAGGAACCTAAATGATCTCTCTCTGCTTCTTTCAACCATATGAGTCTAAATACAACTCCATTATAGTCTTTTCATAGTGGCAGAATGACTTAGATTTCTGGATTAAGTTTTGGGAGATACGAAACTAAATTCTTCTGTTTTACCAATTTCTTATGAAATTTGGGTAACAGCCAATGTACCTAAATTAGCAGACCAGCTGACTTAGCCCAGTCTGTAGTCAGTTCAAACAGAAATGCCCTTCCAGGTGGTTAATATGGTTACATGAAACTCAGAGAAAGGAAAACAAGCTCCATTCTTCAGGATTCCTTTGTTCTCTAGCTGTGTAACTTTCATGACTAACAAATATATTTGAAGAAAAAAAAAATAATTAATGTTCATATGTAAATGTATGTTAAAGATATAATACATTGATAATGGCTTATAATAATCTGCAATCATTGGAAGGATCAGTCAATTTATGTTAAAAAGTCATCCCATTTTTCTGAAAAAGGTATTGAAATAACAAAACAAAAACTCACCACCCCACCCCCAGATCAATGGATGACTGAAATAGTCTTTAGTACTTGGCAATCCAAATAATTTTCAAATTAATTGCCTTGTGAATACATCTATGCATACTAGAAAGGCAGGACTTTGTTCTACTTGGATGAGCCTGCAATAGACTCAAATACTTTATAGGTAAGCTAATAAGATACTCTCCAGAACCATGTTTAAGTCAAAGTCAGGGAATGGACAAACTTCTCACTTATTTGCACACAGGGAAAACCTGCTTCCTTGTTTGTTTGTTGTTTTTTTCTTGAGTAAGGAGAAGATAATTGTTATAGACCTTTGATAATAATCTTACAAAAGACATCTAATACCTCAAGAAAACTCTAAAAGAATATATCACAGTTATTTGTGAGTGATGTGAGAAGAGCTATTATTCATAACTGCAGTATTGCACGCAAATGATGGAACCAAGTGTGGTAGTACTTTGGTTAAATTTTGATTGCTTTTTGGAAACTGTTTAAAATGTAACTAAGGTAATGTATGCAACAGAAACCCAGCTACATCCCTAGGCATTTTCTTTCAGAGAATTATCAAAATCATCATGACATGGGCTGTAATATTTATGACAATACAGATTATAGTATGATACAGTTTGTTAAAATAGAACATCTTATATTCCAAGCAGAGAGAAAGGAACATGCAGCTATTTAAAGAAACTGGAGACCCTGAAAATAATTCTGCCTTTCCGTAAACTCATTTTTTCAGCTGTATTTAAAAACATAGAACAAATATAATTAGAAATATAAACGGAAATTTCCCATTGTTAAGAACAGTGCTAGAGTACATAATTATATTACATCCTATAAAGATTATGTTCAGAGCATCCAAGCTTTCCCATTCTGAACTTCTGCAAAAGCATTGATCTCAGTAGAGTTCTACCAAATTTTACTATTAAAGAAGTCATCTATCATAATTTTAGATTTTGCTAGTTTTTGTGCATGAGTTAAGATAAATTTGCAGTAGTAACCCTCTGTCTTTTAGTAGTCCCTATATATGAAGGAGAATTATGAATCCTTATGAACTCAGTATCTAGTTAAACAATTTAAGTTTTTACTATAGTTACTACCCATTGAAGCAATACATGATACCTATGTATTATGATCTCTATCCAGTGCTTCTTTTTTTTTAAAAAAAAAAAAGTGTAATAGGTCTACAATATGGCACAAATAATGTTAAAATTCTCTGAAATAACTTTATGCATATATATAAATGTGTTTGTATGCACGTAAAGCTTGCAAGGAAAGAGCTCTAAGGTAAATTTATACTTCTGCTATCATTAATCAGACCCTTCAGAAAGAAACATCCAATTACTGTTCAGCCAGTTCTCTTTGGGACCTATTTCTTTTGATCTTTTATAGCAGCCTCTTTCCATTCCAATGCCAATTTCCGTATCCTCCCTGGATTATTTTCCACATCAAAGCAGGTCTTTCTTGCCTCTGTAGACTTCTCAATTTTGATCTTTCTACAGTCATCATGAGAGAGAGAGAAAGCAGAAAAAGTAATACTAATTATACACTATGTCAACCTCTTTTGTATATAGTATGTTTACTAAGGCTTCACAGAAAGCAGTATCAACTAAACTTCTAAAATTTTCGTTTACCAAAACTTTTGCTTCCAAGAGAATTGCTAGGAGAAGAAATAATAGATTACTCATTATGAATCTATCAATTCCCCTCCATATTTAACCAACCACTGGTAATTGTTCATTAGAGAGGTCAATGCCATAAGAAGGAAAACGAATAGGTATTTTCACCTCTAATGTTTTAATAAAAAAAACCAGTTCCTGCTTACTAGCTGACAAGTGTGGAATTGCTGTGATTTGTTTAGCTGATTAATTTTGATGGACTATAGTTCTAGAGAAGTAGAACAAATAAAATGTCCTACATTTTTAGGGAGACTTTTGCAAAGGAACAAAAATAACTATTATGCTCTTATTGCATTATTTGTTTATCTTAGATTTATAGTGAGCCAATTTAATTTATGAAGAGTGGGAAACAAACGATCCCAAGCTCCGGTTCCAGCCTTACGGCAACAGTTACACTCTCAGCTTTCTAAGTATTTTTCTAACTGTTCAGTCTGTTCTTCAAGTCATCAATCCCACACTCAGACAGAACAGTTGTTAGCTATGGTGACAAAACACAGCAAGTTACGGCAATTTTAGATAAGCCCAGTGACACATACAATTTTACCAACTGTGAAGCATATGTGACCTTTATGATTTCCTAGACAGAATGGCTTTAATAGATGTATACGGTTGAAGCAATCAGCCAGTCTTTTATTTCTCATAACATACTGGTCACAATTTCAAAGCCAAATCCTGAGTGTCCTTTGTTTAATTTTTTTCATATAGTAAACTCTTTCAAAGCAAATGTAAGATAAAGGGAGACTGTAATGAGAAACAAGATTAAGATGTAGAGCATTTGATAGAGTGACAGAAAGCTAGTTCAGGAGAAATAAGAAAGGAAATGTAGGATATGCGATGGTGGGACCCCTGTTTTTCTAAAGTTCATGCCTCCAATTTAACACACAGCATTCAAAAGAGATTATTATTATGTTAACATAATAACAATATTACTATTCTATCACAATAAAAATGTTTTATGTTCTGCTTATCAGTAATTCTTACAAGTCACATGTCTATTTTGAGCAAGTATACCTTGACTGAAATTCACAGAGTTCAGCAGAAGTCTATTTATTTTTATAGACTTTGTTTCTTTCTTTCTTTCTTTTAATTAGAAATATTTGGACAAAAGGTAAAATCTTGTCTATATAGCAGTCATAAGAGCTTTGCCTAACTTCCTAACTTGGGAAGGACTAATATCTTTGGACACTTTCTATTTAACCAAGCTGAGAATGATCTGGAGTCACTATCTCTACATACTTTATTGTAAAAAACTATCTTTGGTTTGATGAGATAGTCTCAGCTATAAAATCAGAAATAGTATCACAAAGTTATTGGAATTACAGTACAGTAAGAAATGACATAAGCCTGAGAATCTATTTATTACAGTTACCAGCATACAGCCACTCTAGCAAAAAGCTAATGGAAAGATCAAAAATGCTTGGATTCCTAGAGTAATTGTTTTTCTTTACTTGTAAAAGAGCAATGCTTAGGCAGCTTAAAAAGTTATCTCATCTTCAGAAGTCCAAAGCAGAAGTAATCCTAACCAAGAATTAGAGTTAACAAAATTCTGCATAGACAAATTATTTGCTATCATTATACTTTACTCAATAATTTAAAATAACCTTCCATAAAAATAGTAAACAAACACACACACTCCACCCCACCCCAAGAGGTGGCATCGAGAATTAAATAGTGTTCTCACTACAAGAATAAAAACTCCAAAACTTATGGGGAGCTATGTGGAAATGCTATCTCATTAACTGTTGCTAGAACAATCCTTTTGGGAAACAGAATCAAATTCACTCATTTAGAATCAGTTTCATTGCAGTGGTATAAATTTAGCCTTTCTGTCTAAATGGATAGTCAGATAACATCAGAACACTCTTGGTAGGTATGCTGTTTTAAAATATTTTAGATTCATTTAGAGGCAATGATGTATTAAAGCATGCCTCTATGAAAGGTGACCATTTATTGTTATCGGTTTAATCTGTTTGAATGTGATAACAAAAGCAATTTCACATGGTAAGACACAACCAGTTATTGACCAAACACTTTTAGCACATTAAAATATTTAGAAGGGATTTCTTATAAGCGGTCTTTCCCAATGAGTACTATAGCTGTTATAAAACTGGCACAGGGTTACTATTCTCTCAAGTAGTTTGCACTGGGAAAGCAGACATCTGATAAGATTCAAAGGGGCGTGGGTTGAGGGGGTGTTGTTTCTTCATTTTTAAAGCTATTTGGAGAGCACTAAAATAAAAGGCAATCAGAGAGGATTACAGAGATTAAGAATATGGTATACAATTCTAAAATCTCTGACACGATAACAAAACCATGAGATAATAAGTACATAAGATACTAAACATCTATATTGTAGCCTGAAGTGAAAACAAAATGAGATTAAACAAAACTAGGCATGCTATTTAGCTTTTTTATGAGGAACAAGTATGTAATATATAAAAGCCTTGGAGTCTTTTTTGGCTGTTTCATAATCACTTTTGCCCAGTGATGAAGTAAGGCATTGAAATAGGCATCGATAAATAAAAAAATAACTTGTTTTCAAAGTATAATAATATGATCCATGATGTGATAGTATGATCCATATTTCTAATAATATGATCCATATTTCTTATTCTCCCTATAACTCCATTGTTACCAGTAGTAATGACGGTTGTGGTAATAATGATGCTGCTCAGCCCCAGGAAATCTTTTTTTACAGTTTAGCATCAAATGACCTTGTAATAGCTTTTTTACCACTAGTTGTTGCAGATGTATCTTTTTTATCCAGCTTATAAATTGTCCCTAAATTTTGTTGCTTATTTTCATTCTCATAGGACAGATTGCAGTTCCTCAGAAGTTACTATCTGGGAATAATTAAAGGAATTCAGTTTGCACATTTGATTGTAAAAGTGCATAACAAGAAATAAAAATAAAACTATTCCAATGCTTTATTGAATAGACTACTTGCTAGTGTGTTTGTTGATATGCCTGGTAATGCTGAATAAGAGTACAGTTTTCACAGTAAAATCAAGATGATTTTCACACATTTGCAATAGGTAATAAAGTAATTTTGACATCAAGTATCTTTATGGCTATTAACAAGGATTTATTTAAATGTCTTAGCAAATGGCTTTATTTGATGAATTTTACTTTCAGTTGTTGTGGCGTATTAGAAACACTATGGTAATGTTTAAATTGTCTTGTTTGGCTGTATTTGAATCCGGGTGAGAATGGTTTTATGTGTACTCTGCTGGACTGCCTGTGTTGACAATATGTTCACCTGATATGTTATAAAATTAGTGTGTGCTGTTTGAAGTCTCAAGACACAAGTAACAGCATGTTGGAATAACCCATGGTGTAAAATATAGTTTCCTGAAGACTGATGGGGTTTTACAGAAGTGACAGAAATGGAAAATTAATAGACATATCTTGATCTTATCAACAATATTGCAGAAGCATTACCTTCTCCACCAGATATGTATGTGTATGTGTGTGTACGTGTGTGTATGTATATATATGTACACATATATGTAAGTATCTATCTCTTCTCAAGTAAAAATATTTTAATCTTAAATTAGAGAGGTTTTATACATTGGTTTATTTTGCTGTGGTTTTTAACACCATAGTATAACAATTCAATGGATGAATTGATTTTGAATTTTTTTCAATGTGAAGTTTTAGATATGGTGTCCTACCACATCAGTACGTAGCCAGAAAATACAGCAGATGACCATACAATTTCAGACTAAAATGTAATAATAAGAGACCTGTAAACCAAATTCACCTACAGAACTCTGTGTGGAACAAGCTATATGAGAGCAGACACACTCCGCGTGGTCTTTTTTGAGAAATCTATTACTGAGAAAGGCAAAGAGTTTATACTGAAGGTATGCATCAACCTTCATTGTATATGCTACTTGATGGACTATTTTTTTCCCCACGCCTTATCCAGAAGATGATACTGCAACATGATCCCTTCACACATAAACTCTGAAGGAACAGCAGATACTAAATAATATGAATAACATAGAAAAAATGATTTAAAAGAACGTGCTTGGCCTTTTTTACCACAATTTGTCCATGTTTTTTCTTGTACAGAAATTCTTAAGAAATTCTTGGATCCAATCATATTTTGCATATTCATATTTAATTGTTATAGCCTGTCTTTTGTTACCATTGTATAAAAGGAATTATTAGCAAAATATTAGTAAAATATCCATGGTAATGAGGAGTACTGGCTGAATTATTTGTTAGTAATGGTATCTGTTAAATATTTTGCTACCTATTTCCTTATTACCTAATTACTGGAAATAAGACAAATAGACAAAATATTTGGAAAAAATGCTGGTATTCAAAGATTATGTATTGCATGTGTTGAGAACGTATTAACTGCAATAACAATATTTGGCATTAGTATGCTGCCTTTAATACATTGTGGTTTAAACTATAAATTAAAATTCAGTGACATAAACTTTGCAGGAGTCAAGTAAATACTGTGAGATCCTTCTTTATCAATCTAGTTTTCGTTAAGAGACATGAGGAACAGTTTTAAAGGGTTTTCTTCAAGTGAAGGGGTTGTTCCTGTATTAGAGTATTAGATTGGCTTTGAGGACATACCAGTTTAATATTCGAGATCATTCTTGAGATTTCCCGTGACTCTCTTTGTCCTCAAAGTTACCTGTTTTTATATTGGCCTATCAGACTATGTAATTATCATGCAGTCAGATTTGGAAGTGGACTCCTGTATTATGACTCCTGTTCAGAACATGAGATAACTTTCTTTAACGTTGTAGAAAAAATCAAATTTAGGTAATGTAAAAAGAGTGATTACTGACGTTACTCAGTTGTGTGGACACTGATGAAGGCAGTCATTTTACTGTGACACAAGGCCGTGTTCATTATGCTAGAAGTTTGAAATCTAAATGAAGCTCCAATGTTTTATGGTCTACGAAGGATTTATGGGCACACATGCATGAAAGTGACGATTCCAACTACTAACCAGATCCTCAAATTTTGGGATAAATTTAGTAGCTCTAGCAGTTCTTAGTTATCACATTTCTTACATTTGATACTCGTGTTTTATATACACATGGAGGTACAAATTTTATCCTGAATAATCTCATTTTCAAATTGAAAACTTTGATTGCAAAACCAGAGCTCAGTTAAAATTAGCAACAATCTTGTATGTAGGAAGAAGGAGATGCAGGATTTGCTTATATTTTCAATTTTCTGCATTTAAAGTGTTAACCTAGTCATACTATTATTGATTATATTTTATATAAGACTAAATTCTAAAGATTTCTAGAGCTTTATTGATCATTTCATTCATTAACAGCTTTGAAGATGCAAGCCAATAGGAATCCAATATGCATGTTTGTAAACTAATATATGGGTTTTTAATACTGAATTCAGGGAGCATATTAATTTTTTATAAAACCCTTCCAAGATGACAAAGATTTTGTCTGTATTTAATTTCGAATAATAGAGACCATGTATTTAAATTTTAATACAAAATCTTGAATTTGTACATCTAATGTCCTCTTTCCAGTAGAGACTGTATGTAAAATGTTTGAGGAGTATTTTCTGTAAACAGTAGGCAAAATAATATTTGCAATAAAATCTCTGACTACGTCTTGTAAATTAAAGATTAAAGAGTCTTCTCATATCAGACCGTTTTGTTTGCTTCACTGAGAAGGGGATTATTTTCAACAGTTAAAAATTCAGTGTATTATATTGTATATTAGTTTGCAATTCAGTGGATAGACCTAAGTAGCTTTGATGCTGAGGTCTGTCACAATGTTGAAACGCATGATACCCTCTCTGAAGTCACTGATGTTCCAAAAAAATGAAAGTTAGGAATAAGCAAGAATTAGATCAAATGTCAGCTCAAAATGCATGTTTAAATGCCACTGCGACATGTATGCAGGTGGTGTGTGGTGATATAATCAATGCTATGTGACCAAGACCTGAGCTCATTCTCTCTCCAATGGTTAAGTGGGCAAAGAATTAAAATGAGACCTCAAAGTGTGGGATATGAGGACTTGCCCTTATAGACTGTAAGGCATGGGTGGGAGAAGAAGTCAAGGGTAAAAGGATCTCTTTTCTCTAAAAGAAAAAAGCTAGCTTTTTTTCTAGGAAAAAAGAAAGGGTTTTTCCTATAAAAATTTTTACATTAGTGCAGCTGATGTGTGATAAACACAAAAGCCTGAGCAGTGGGCACTTCTCACACCATGGCTTTCTTCCACCTTGTCTATGTGAAGCTTCCCTTCCCTGGAAACAAAAATGTTACTGGGGAGGGCTGGTGCACATCTTTATGATGTTTTGATGCAGGATCTGGACATGAACAGGGTATCTATTGAGACTGAAGATGTAAATGCAAAACCCCAGTTCCAGTAACAACTCTACAATACAAAACAAGGTACCTGAATCCTTTGAGGATCTTCCTCTGGTGTCTGCACAGCACATGAGAATCTGGAAAATAAGCTGTAGCTTCATTTTTCTCTTAATTACTTCTGTTTCCTCTCAGTTTGCATTACATTTCCATAAACAATAGTTTCCCATGAAGCTGTGCAGGTCAAAAGACATAAAAATGTGTTTCTGTGGCATGTTATTGTCTTTTATTGCACCGGATGATAGAGTTTGGAAAAGATAAATGAGTTTTTAAGCATCTTGTCTTTTCAATTTAATTGTATGATTATTTATATCACATCCCTCTGCCATTTTAAAATAAGATTATAAATTTGTTTAAAAAATAAAACACCAAACAACCCTCAATACACTTTTATTGTAAAGAATCACAATCCAATATTTAAAAATCCAATTTTTAAAAAAGCAATTTTTAAAATTTTGTTTTTCACTTAAAGAAAAGGATTTTGAGGTGGGGAGTGTTAGCTTATGAAATCCACTGGATCCAGGACTGTTCCATTAAAAAAAAAAAAAGAAATTGAAAAAATTCATATCACTTTCAGTTTTTTTTTAAACTCTTCATGTTGACAGTTTTTGTTTTACTATCACCAGAATACAGATAGTGTGATGAAAGCTAGCACAGAGCAAGATTTTTGTGCTAGAACAACCTCTTATTTTCTACTAAAATTTCTGAAAGATACCTAAAGTTAATTTAAGTATTATGTCTTGCTTTACACTGTATACAGAGTGGCATAGGACATCTTATTGCTTTGCATTATGTGTCTGTTCCCTCAATGAAACCAACCATGCACTCTTTCAAGATATCAAACCAGCCCCTTTTACACTAAAAATTCACTTTAAAATGTATTTAATTTAAAGCACTGTGTTCAAGGCTAGTTTTTTTAAGTTCTTTTATTTTTTAAGTAATTTGTCTTTACTGGCAGGCTGGATTTTTTTTTTTTAATCCTTACTTGGTATACATAGTGCATGATTGTTCAGTGGTTATTGCTTCTGGGTAAACATATACAATATTTCTTGGTATTAAATATATACATTTTTTTTCTAGAGAAAACATAAAGACATATCTGAAGAAAATAGGAATATGTTCTGCTCAAATTGTTTATGGAACTAACCCTATATGGATTCTTGTTAGTCGCCTTTTTTTTTTTTTTTTTTATTCCTTCAGCATGTAAATGTTAATATACTTCTAGAGAGGCTGTTTACTTGTGCAAAAAATCTTGTTATTAATAGTCTGATTTTCTGATACTGGATTCAGTAGTAAAACAATCGGCCTGCTCTTAGCAACTTATCTTAGCTATTTAATTGTAAATGACATTTCAGATGAAGAAATGCATTTTTTTCAGTTAATCCAGCTCTCATTTTTAAATTATTTGCTGCAGAAGATGCCATTTTTGTCTCGAAATCATTTTATCTTAAAGCTCTAATGATTTATTAAAATGGGATCCTATAACTATCTACATAACCGCAGAACTTCTGAATCGTTCAGGAAAATTCCCTGGTTATTGAAGAGCTGTATTGTAGCTTTTGCTAAAACTTTGGCTCATTCCTGCAAATAATAACTATAATGCACATTTTATATATAAGAGTAAAGCACTGAAAACAAGTTTAATGCCATTACTAGATATTTTTATTATTATTATTATTTTAGGAATACCACTGGAGCTGACATAAAAAAGAGACTGCTTTAGAAAGGAGAGAGTTAAATGTTTGACATGTCAAGTGAGCTTTTGAGGTAGAAAGCATGGTATTAGCCCTTTCTGGAGTATTTGTACTACAGTGATATCAAGCTTCCCAATACAGAAATTAAAGAAAAACAGACCTGTAATTGCCCCTTTTTTGAGAGATGAAGGCTTTTAACGTTAAAATCCATATTAGACAAAAAATATAGAAAAAGAGCTACTTTTAAAGATATTTAAAAACTATTACTGAAATTTTCAGTAATATTTCTTACATTATATTTTTTGTCTACCTACTGCTACACCATCCTGTCCTTCATGCATTTACGGTGAGGTGCCTTACATGTTATTTAAAGGCAACAAACATGGTTGTATTGCTCTTATTTTGAGAATCACAGAATCACAGAATGGTTGAGGTCGGAAGGGACCTTTAGAGGTCATCTGGTCCAACCCACTTGCTCAACCAGAGCCACCTAGAACCAGTTGTCCAGGAATGCGTCTACGAGGCTGTTGAATACCTCCGAGAACGGAGACTCAACAATCTCAGTAGGCAACCCGGTCCAGTGCTTGGTCACTCTCAGTAACAAAGTGTTTCCTGTTGCTGTGCAAGCTTATTGTCATCCATGAGTGAAATATGGTTTAACAACTTGTAAAATTTTCTGCAACAAAATGAGAAGTATATACTAAGCTTAAGGTCATGCTGAGTAAAAAACTCTAGACATTCACCAAACCAGACCAACTTCCTTTCACAAAGGAAAGAAAATGACAAATATTAATACTAAATTGTAAAAGCTAAAGTTACAATATAGAGAAGTGTTTAAAAATAGGTATTAATTATGCATAGTAAAATGTTAAAATTAATATGTAAAAATATTAAAATAATTGTGTTCAGAGAAAAAGCAGTATGTGATATGTAGTTTAATTTTAATACAACTTTTGCATGTAATTATCATACTCAATAAAAACTCATCCACATAAAACTACAGATTCCTCATGGCTTCATAGGACTATAGGAACTAGCAAGGTCCTTTTGGATCAAGACTAGTGAGTGGTTCATTTGGTAAACTTTCTGAAATACAGCCCATCTATAGCCAGTAGGAAATAACTAAAGAACACAGGACATCCACTGTAGAACCTTCTACACATCAGAAAACCCAGTTATGGGAACTACACCCTTTTTTGGGGGGTATAATTCTGGGGAAGGTCTTGTTGATCACCATCCACACTGGCTCTTGCAGCACCTGCAGATCACTCCAAGCGACTGGCAAAATAAATAGATTAAATACTTGTCTACCTTCCAAATGGTTACAGACCTCCTTCAGATTTGTATCTTTTATATAACTCTATTCCAGTCCAAGTTCAATGTGCCTTACCGACCACCTCCACCAACACGCAACTATCTCACGCAGTCTTTATCATTCACATTTTTCTCTCTTGTCTTGTCCACAGTAATCTGAGGATTACTAATGCATAAATGAGAGGACTTGTTATTTAAATTATAATTTCTATTACACTGTCTAATTAGGATAAGCATATTAATCCAAATAGGCTTTGCAATAATTTTACTTCATTTAACAGAAAAAGAAGGGATGACATCTCACTTGAAGAATGCCCAAACATTAAAAATATAGTGTCCTTCACTCTGTGTCCTCTTCCTCTTCAGATTCTACTGCCATCACCAATGTAACCCGTATTCACTGACAGAAGAAAAATAAGTTAGGAGTTTTTCCTTTCCTTTTTATTTTGTTTTGTTTTAATTGTGGAGGAAAGGCATAGATTACTGGTGACAGGACTTTTACAGCAGAATATTTTCTTTTCCTCTTTACACTCATCCTTTGTTACCTCTGTCTTGTTTCCATAACTTTCCTCTTGTCAACTTTCTCCTTCTTTTCAGATAAGAGGAAGAAGTTTCTTGTCTGTTTCAGCAAATGTGACACCCTAAGATTCTGTAAAAGTAATGATCTCCTGTGAAGAGGGACAGAGGAACTTGAATCCGTGCTGGGTTCCCAGTTTTTTTATTGGAAATTATTTGAAAAACATAGAATCACAGGAAACTTAAGCAAAAAATTAGTTTGTGACTCCTTTCCCACTGTGGTTTTAAATCTGGTGAGTCACACTTAATTACACAACTAGCTTCAGAAAAGATCTCCAAGATCCATTTTTTTTAGGGAGCACCAAATACGTAGTCTAGACACCACATTCCTGCTGACAGTGAGAGATTTTGGGGAAGGTGTATGATCTTTCCACTGACTGAATAAAAAACATAGGTATCTAATATTTGGAACTGACCCACAGAGACAAGGACTTAAATTTTAGGTGTTACTTAAGAAGAAAATATTTGAGTAGATACTCTATATTTTAATTGATAGCAATGATAAAAACACAAAGTGTTGCTCCTTTAATATGAATAAGTTCAAGACAGGGAGCTTTCATACATCAGTAAATTTTCAAAACCTCCTTTCAAATATATATACACAAAAACTATTCTTCCAATAAAAGATGCATTTTTGAGGGTTTAATTTTTTCCATTTCTTGTCTTACAGAAAGCAATGAGAGGTCCAAATTTTTTTTTCTTTTTTTTTTTTTTTCCCCCTCTGGTGTTTCTAAAATTACTGTTTAAAACAAACTTCATAACTGATATGTAATGCTTTTAGATTTCAGAAATGAGTAATGCTATCCTATTAATGTCCATGAGAATTTAAAATAGTAATGCAACATTATAAAGCATAATAATTTTAAATTACACTTATTTTTATGTAAATATATCAGCACGTTTTTACCTTCCATATCCTTTTTTTCCCCAACAATTTCATCACAATCTGGTAGCCCAATGGATGCAAGGATACCACAGCTCTGTGTTTCCAGGTCCAGTCAGTAGCACAGCTGAGCATGTATTCCCAGTAGGCACACATGCACACATACACACATAGAATACACATACATGCATATATACACAGCCAGCCATACAGAACAACACAGGCACATTCAGCACTCAAACACAAGCAGCACCGATGGCTTCACTTTGTTCCCCTCTTTGTCTGATCAGGATGAAGGTCTGTTGGTGGAAATATATACATATGTGTACATATAGGTGCAGTGTGGATTCCTCCAGCAGCAGGGCTCAAACACTCAGTCTGGCTAGTAGTTTCCCCTGAATCCCAGTTTCCTCTCCGCTTCAGGGCACCTTGAGCTTCTGTCATTGTGCACAGGAATGAGTCAGGGCAGGGTACAATTTAGGCACCCCTATCTGTCGTCATTCCTCTGTGCTCCTTTCTGTGTGTGGAGATTAATCTTTCTGTCATATACTCTAGAACAGAATCACAGAATCAAGAATGGTTGGGGTTGGAAGGGACCTCTGGAGATCATCTAGTCCAACCCCCCTCCTAAAACAGGTTCACCTAGAGCAGGTTGCACAGGATTGCATTCAGGCAGGTTTTGAATATCTCCAGAGAAGGAGGCTACAACATTTCTGGGCAGCCTGTTCCAGTGCTCTGTCACCCTCAAAGTAAAGAAGTTTTTCCTCATATTCAGATGGAACTTCCTGTGCTTCAGTTTGTGCCCATTGCTCCTTATCTTGTCACTGGGCACCACTGAAAAGAGTCTGACACCCGCCCTTAAGATATTTATGTGTTGATAAGATCCACTCTGTCTCCTCCAGGGTAAACAGATCCATCTCTCTCAGCCCTTCCTCATAAGAGAGATGCTCCAGTCCCCTAATCATCTTCGTAGCCCTCTGCTGGACTCCCTCCAGTAGTTCCTTGTCTTTCTTGAACTGGACACAGTACTCCAGATGTGGCCTCACCAGGGCAGAGTAGAGGGGGAGGATGACCTCCCTCGACCTGATGGCCACACTCTTCCTCAAGCACCCCAGAATACCATCAGCCTTCTTGGCTGCCAGGGCACATTGCTGGCTCATGCTTAACTTGTTGTCCACCAGGAATCCCAGGTCCTTCTCTGCAGAGCTGCTTTCCAGCAGGTCAGCCCCTAATCTGTACTGGTGTATGGGGTTATTCCTCCCTAAGTTCAGGGCCCTACTCTTGCGTTTGTTGAACTTCATTAGATTCCTCTCCACCTAACTTTCTAGCCTGTCCAGGTCTCACTGAATGGCAGCACAGCCTTCTGGTGTATCAGCCGCTCCTCCCAGTTTTGTATTGTCAGCAAACTTGCTGAGGGTATGCTCTGTCCCTTCATCCAGGTCATTGATGAATAAGTTGAACAAGACTGGACCCAGTACTGATACCTGGGGAACACCATTAGCTACAGGCCTCCAACTAGACTCTGTGCCACTGATCATAACCCTCTGAGCTCTGCCATTCAGCCTGTTCTCAATCCATCTCACTGTCCACTCATCTAACCCACAGTTCCTGAGCTTACTTCTCAGGATGTTATGGGAGACCATATCAAAAGCCTTGCTGAAGTCAAGGTAGACAACATCCACTGCTCTCTCCTCATCTACCCAGCCAGTCATGCCATCATAGAAGGCAGATTGGTCAAGCATGATTTCCCCTTGGTGAATCCATGCTAAGTACTCCTGATGATAACTTTTTTTCCTCCACATGCTTAGAGATGACATCCAGAATAAGCTGTTCCATCACCTTTCCAGGGACGGAGGTGAGACTGACTGGCCTGTAGTTTCCTGGGTCTTCCTTCTTGCCCTTTTTGAAGACTGGAGTGATATTGACTTTCCACCAGTCCTCAGGCACCTTTCCTGTTCTCCATGACTTTTCAAAGATGATGGAGAGTGGCTTAGCAATAACATCTGCCAGCTCCATCAGTACTCATGGGTGCATCCCATCAGGGCCCATGGATTTGTGGGTATCCAGTTTACCTAAATGATCTCTAACCTAATCCTCTTTGACCAAGGGAAAGTCTTCCTTTCTCCAGATTTTCTCTCCTGCTTCCAGGGTCTGGGATTCCTGAGGGCCAGCCTTAGCAGTGACGATGGAAGCAAAGAAGGCATTCAGTAACTCTGTGTTTTCTGTATCATCTGTCACCAGGGCACCCACCTCATTCAGTAGTGGGACTACATTTTCCCTAGTCTTCCTTCTCCTACTGATGTACTTGAAGAAGCCCTTCTTGTTGTCCTTGACATCCCTTGCTAGATTTAATTCCAAATGGACCTTAGCCTTCCTCACGGCATCCATGCATACTCTGGCAATGTTCCCATATTCCTCTCAAGTAGTCTGTCCTTTTTTCCACATTCCATAAACTTCCTTCTTCCATTTGAGTTTTGTCAGAAGCAGAATGTACAGGAGGTATATTATATTTTTATTTATTTATTTTTTTTTAATAAGACTGAAGAATCTAACCCTCTGATTTATTAGGAATATTCAGGGCACATAAGAACATATTTTAAAATATAGCTTTATTTATTAAAATTACTTTTTACTTGTACCTTTGATAAAAACAGGAAAATTGCAGAAAACACATAAAATAAATGAAAAGCATAAATTTAAAAGAAATTTTTGCAAGCAATATTAATATCCCTTTAATGTTATCATTCAAAAGAAGCCAACCATCCACCACCAACACACACAGTCCCCCTCTGAGTTAGAAAGGACTTATCAAGACACTCTTGTCAGGCTCAGTGCCTGTCAGCCATCGCCTTTTTCAGGAAATACTTTAGAAAAGTACTGTGAACAAACTCCTGTTTGAATTGCACCCATTGTTCTTGACAGGCTTTGGATTGAGTCCATAGAGTTCTCATTATTACAGTAAGTTTGCTATTTGATGAATAAAACCTGTGGACAGTTTACAAAAGCAACCAATGTTTGTGTCACTCACATGCCATGGAATTGTCCAAATGACTGCAAAAGACTAACAGGCACTGGCTGTGCCACAATAGACTATGTGGAAATCCCATTTTAATCAATTACGGATTAGTGTTATGTATATTCTGACACAGTGACAAATAAAACATTTTTTTATCTCCTTCACCATTTAGAGGCTCTGTTTTGCCTTATTCCCTTACTCTCTCCCTTTATCATTATCTCTTCAATGAAATGGAACCAGAACATCCAATAAAATGTAATTTTCTAGACTTGTTTACCTATTTATTCTATTGTCTTTTAACTCTGCCTCCATCCTTTATCCTAATCTGAGTCTTTTTTGATCTTGTTCTCTGTTTCATTTTTAGTCTTGCTTTATAAATCTTTTGTGATGTTACTTCTTGTCTTCCATCTGAAACAGTCATTTTTACTCAGCTATGAGTTTCCAGTGCAGTCATTGGAAAGCTAAAGTAGTTACTATTCTTTTAAAACAAAAAACTCGTATAAGTAGGGGGATTTTCTCAAGACATGTAAGTTTATACATCTTGCTCCATATGAACTAAAGCTTTTCTGTAAGTCCCCAGACCATTTTGTTCTCTCTACAGAATACTTCCTGTAAGCGTGCAGCTTGTGTTTACAGAAAGGCAAACTGGGCAAATACATGTTTTCATGGAATCATAGACTCATAAAATGGATTCCGTTGGAAGGGACCTTTAAAGATCATCTAGTCCAACCACCCCGCTGTGGGCAGGAACATCTTTCATTAGATCAGGTTGCTCAAAGACCCATCAAAACCTTGCTGAGGGTACACTCAATCCCACTGTCTGTCATTGATGAAGATATTAAATAATATTGGTCCCTCACACACACACAGACGAAGGGTGTCAGGGGCCTAGAAACCCCCTCAGACACCCTATGGGGACCTCAGAGCCCTTGAACTCTTCTCAGCACATGGCAACTGCTTTATGGAAGGGGACGTTAGCTGAGAGTGCCGCTGCTGAAAATTGGTGAAACCAGCCGCTACTTCTATTCTCATAAATTCAGACTATCTTAGCCACAGACAAGGGATGTAATATGAAACAACACCAAAAACAAAATAGAGGAGCTAATAAGACCCTCACGAGTCAAGTATTAAGTTTGCTTGGGTTTTTGTATGAATGAGAATTTTAATTCAAAAAAGTAATCACTTTATATCACATTTTCACTTTCAGTTATAGTCTAAAGATTAACAGTTTTGATGGAAAAATCTTGTTTAACATACCCATTCCCTTTTTATTTACAAGACTGTTTTTTCCACTTCTGTGGAAAACCCCCTTACCACCCGTGCAAGTGGAGTGGGGAGGGGAAAAGACCCTACCAAGTAATTAAAACAACATTTTTTTTTTTTTTAGCAGTAAAGATAAAAGTTTTCAATACTAATAGAAATCACAGAATAAGATTAAAAATTATTCTACTCATTCTAACAACAACATCTAATAAACATCCCTATCAAAATTGTTCCAGCAGGATATCAAAGTAGAATGGTAATTTGTGTAAATCCCATGTGCAGCAGAGTCTTCTTTAAATCAGGTTGCTTCTGTTAACAGAAATCCTTTTATTTGCTCTATAAACATCAACATTTTGGGATACTAATTGTCATTTAGCTTTACAATGTCATTTATGACTCCTGTTGCACAGTGCTGGGCAATGTATTTAACAACCATCCCATCATTACATATTCTGGATTGCAAATGCAGTATGGGAAATTGTTTGTGCAATACTTCTTAACGATGCTATTAAGAACTGTTCCCCTGCAGTGAAATGCTTAAATAACAGTGAAATAAAAGTCAATGCTTCCAGAAAGCATACCATAAATGTAGCAGAATGATGCCTCTCTGATTCATTCTCTTCAAGGTGAAAATGTTTTTTATGCATTCTAAAAAAAGAGTACAACTTCAAAATAATGTTATCTTCTTTTGTGTTTCCTCGGTAGACCATATCCTATTGCTATTAGGGCTCCAGGTATTTCTCATATGCTGGAGATTGGCTGACGGTTCAGTGAAAAGGTAAGATCTTTTTTCGTTTGTTGTTGTTGTTAGTTTGAGCTGTTATCTTCCATCTCTTCCTTTGTTAAGCTGTTGAGTGAATTGATGCAGGCCACAATATGGTAAATAATAATAGTCATTGTACTGTTCCTTACTTTTTAAGAGAACAACTTGTTTACCTGTCATTCTCATATCCTAAATTGAAATGCCACAGTTTTCTTGACTTCAGTGTGGCCAAGATTTTAGCTTCTATCTGTTCTTCCTGAGTATATAATATTGAGAAATACCTTGAATAAAATACTACCTCCTCCTGATTTTGATTCCTATAAATTTAGAAAAAAAGCGTTAGGTAAAAATCTGGTAAAATGCTATAGTTATTTATATTATGGAGGTGTTAAGGACTTGCTTTTTGTAAGCACTATGCTTAAAGTTAGAAAGATTGAAGGACTGAGACAATCTAGCTATCTAATAAGTGCAAATGTGGAAAGAGGAAAAAATAGACATTCATACTTTCTAAATGAGGAACTGAGATAAACATGGATTTTTCTCTCTGAACTTCAGACATCTAAAGAGTAGACCTATATCAAAGATAATTGCCTAGAATCCTATGGGAAACTGCTTTGACCTAAAGGCCTTCAATTTCCAGCTCTTTATCTCATAACATTGCAGTCTCCCCTTTCAGTTCATAACCTTCCACCTACATGCCCCTACATACTGCTGTAACTACCTTTCACCCTCATACTCCAAAGTATATTTAATCTTCTTGTTTTGCACTGGCAGGTTCTGAAAACATTGTGGCTATAATGTCAGTTTGAAGGAGGTCGTTGCAATTAATGTTTGAATTACCTTTTCTTTTTCCTTCCTCATTTTACACACCTTGCTTCATAATTTTTACTTTATAATCTTATACTAGGGAACAAACAGAACATAGTAGATAGCATTAGTAAAGTAGCCATTTAGAGAACCATAAGCATTTCACAATAATGCACATGTACACAGCTTTAAAAGTCAATTAGCTCTGCAACATCTGCAACTGATCAAAGCGTGCTCCAATCTAGCGCTATTACTATAATAAATCAGAGCAACAAGATTGAGGTGATCCTGTGGAAACTATGCAGTTACTTTGGAAAAGGTTTTTGGAGGGAGCATTTGTCGCACTGGAGAAGATGCCAAGAAGATGATGTTCATCTAGAGACACCCCATTTTTTCTCTTCATTACTGGTCACTGGGAAGATATTTTCCTTTCCTTTTTTCTTCTCCCTTTCTCCTTTGTTTGTTTCATTGTCCTTGAAAGTAACTTATACTGCTAGACTTGATGAGTGCCATCAGCTACAGGCCCCACAAATAAATTGTTGCACATGTCAACCTGTCCCAACATCCTCTGTGGAACACTTCTAGGGCACTTCTAGGGCCTGATTCATCTTGTCTTAATGTAGAAACCTAAAAAAGATCAGATTAATTGCACTAGAAATGTTTATTTTTCTTCTTTCATTTTAAATGAAATTCTTGGTGACTGCTCAAGATATAAATATATCCACTACAGACATCTGATCTTACATATAATGAATGTAGAAATGTTCTTTAACTTTATGTAGTCTTTCAATTGTATTTGACTGTTAGAACTTATATGTCCTGCTCAGAATCATCTGTAAACTACTTGCATGGTTTATCACCATGTGTTTATGATAGATATAGTACTATACATAGGTGTTCTGTTGTTTTTTTCAAACGTCTGCAAACAAACAAACAAAAAACTTTGAAAAGTAACAATGTATACATTCTAGCTAAGATGTAAGGTTTTTATTTTTTCTCAAACCAAAGTTTTGTTAATCAGTACACATTTTTTATTACATAGAAGAGAAAACTATATTAGTACTAAAAAACTTAAACTTTGATTTTTTTTTTTACAAAGAAATTTACTTCTTTATCTATGGACAGCTCTCATTTTTTTCTTAATACAGAATATAGCTCAAATTATTTCCTATAATATACTTTCAGATATTTAATACACTCAAACGACAAGTTTTCTATCTTTTGTGATTTCTTTTTTTTTTTTCTAAATGAAACGAGTAATATGTTTTGTTATAACAATTGATACTTGGAGAACAACCAATGAGGTACATGACATTTTATCAGATTAATGGCTATTTTATTCTTATGCCTTCATTTTCTTAATATTTATTTTTAAAAGAATATAAATCAGTTAATCATAAATTAGGAAAAAAAAGTGTCACCACAATTGAGGATGTCTGTAATTGATGATATCTAAGAAATGGGGGTAACAGCATATTCCTCTGTCAATATAAGCCTTTTAGGAGTATAGATCATAGCATTATAAGCAGCACTTTGGGAATTATCAAAAGAACAATGCTGTAAATTCTGTCATAGTCGTGCAAAAATTACTACTGACATTAAAATGACTTTTCAAAACATAGTTATTGATTTTCCTTTTGTCAGAAATAGTTTCTAGTTCCAGGACAGAATATCTGGTCAAAATCACATAAAGATAGACCTAAAAAGACAAATACTACAGTGATAAGGAAACTCATACTGGGCATCAGAGAAACTTGAGTTCAAATTTCTGCTTTGCCAGATTTAAACCAAGCCCAGACCAAGGCAGTCATAGTGGCAGGATTTTCCTGATTTTGACTGGAATTCCCATACTGAGATTCAAAAAATTCTTACAGATATGGCAAACCAAAAAGTATGTCCTTGGTCCTGAGCAGCTGCCAGTTTTCACCCTCTATGTTCTACCTCAGTGACTTTACCAAAGGCTATAGCTTTGGAGGCAGTAGGACCTCTAAAATTGCTGTCCTTCCTCCTACCCATGCTGGTATAAGTAGGAGGTTGAGTGTCCAAGGCTCGGTTACTGAGGTGGTCAAGAACCTGGAGCATGTGACCTAAAAGGGGAGGATTGCTTAGCTCAGTGAAGCAGAGGCTAAGGGTCAATGCAAAATCCACCTAAATCTTCTTGAAGAAGTGAGGATGATGAAGCCAAACTGTTCTTGGTATTGTGAGGCAAAAGAGAAAGGGGCAATCGACACCAATTGTGGTTTGTGATGTTCAAACTCGACATTAGGAAACAAAAAATTCTTCACTAGAAGGGGAGTACAGAAGCTCTGGAGCAGGTTACCCATAGAGATTGTGGAGATCTGCATCATTCAAAGTTTTCAAGTCTTGGCTAGAAAGTCCTGGCTATAAAGACTCAGCTAAAAAGTCTTGTCTTGGCTAGACTTGGCCTTTGCTGAACTGATCTTGAGTGGTGATCATTGGTGACAGTCCTGCTTCAGGCAGAAAGTTGGACTCAGAGGTCTCCTGAGGTCTCTTTCAGTGATCATTTATACGCTTTTATTATTTTATGATTTTCTTATTTGCTGTTACTTTTTTCAAAATTCTTACTTCATTGTAATGTAACCTTTCATCATAAGTAGTTACACCTTCACCTTCATGCAGCAAAATGTATGAAGTGTTCTTCATAAGGGGAGAGAGAACACAAGAGAGATTTAAGGACAGAAAATAGAAATCCTTCACAGTAAGACAAAATATTCTATACGCTACTGTTTGGAAGAGAAGAAATAGAGCACAGATGACACAAGAAATGTTGTCCAAAGATTGATTGATTGATTGATTAGCCTAACATCAGGGTAACTGGACAGTTAATTAGGAATTCTTATTATCAAAGAATTAGGAATTAAAAATAACAATTAACGCTTTTCAGAAACATTTGATGAAAATTAAGCCTCAAAAAATCTTGAAATTCAAGTACACTTGCTATCTATTTATTTGTTTCTGGACAGATTATAAATGTGTATAATAAAGTGCGGTGACATAGAATATATATAGTTAGAAATACATAGTAATTTTATATATATCTATTCAATTCACTTAATCAGTACTTTTAGATGAAAAATAGGCTCACTGACAGATCTCCAAATGCGGTTGTTTGTAGTAACGCTGCTTTTTTATCTTTCCCAATGCCTTCACTGCTCCCCAGTTTATAAAATGCCTTTGCAATAAAGTTTTCATGTGACACACATTTATAGGCTAGTAAATAAAAAGTAGGTATAAATTTTACAGAGTAATCCAAACTATTCTGATAAATGAGCACTGTTCAGTCAAACATATTTTAGTAGAAGAAGCTTGATGTAATAACGTTTTTAGTGGAAAGAATGTAAGCAATGTTTTTAGGGCAGAGAACTGCAACGCAGGTTAGTAATGACTCAGAGACGGATTTGAGGATATTCATAAATGACCACTTTCACACAAATTCTATGTGCAGTACTATAGCTGGTATAAAAGTTAATGTAATTCTTCTGAGAATAAATAAAAAAAAAAAAAAGAAAACAATCAAGAGAAAGAGAACTGGAAAGATAGTTACTAGAATATTATGTCTAATTCAGATGACCAAACTTCAAGATGAAATACAGAAGACAGTCAACAGAAGAAACATGAAGAGTATTTATGTTCCAGGAGAAGGTTTTTTTTGTGAGTCTTAAAGACGTCCATCTCTTCATTTTGTCAAAGAGAAGTATGGGAAACATATAACTTGGTCACTATGCACTATGTATAAGTTACCACAGTCTTTTTTCAGTCTTGCAGATAAAGGGATGACATGATCCTATGTCTTGAATTTGAGGTTAGATAAAATTAACCTTTAAATAAGATACAATTTCCTAGCAGTGAAAATAATTGAACATTGAAACACTCACCATAGGTAGTGGTAGATAAGCCAAAAACCAGAATTTAAAATGGGATCAGATATCTTTCAAAAAACACAATTTTGACTTTTAGGAGCATTCTGTAATCTGCATACACAGAAGGTAAGTTTGATGATCATAGATTTACTTTTGCCATTCATGTCTGAATATAGGTTTGCATCTGAAGTGAACAGAATTTTATAATTAAATATATTGAAAAGGCATTAGAACACCAATATTTAATTGCATGCAGTGCTCCCTACTGATCTGATCCAAGAAGAGAGCATCTACTGCTGTGTAAGGGGCTGCTTTGGACTGTGTCTATCTCGACATCGCTGTTGCATCAGCCCCCCACTTCCTGACCTCAACATCCCATTTTCGGAGAAGTTGCCAGACCAAACTGCGCTTGCACGCGAGTTGGCAGGAAAGGAGACCACCATGCATAGCACGAACGACAAGTACCACGCGTACGAAAATGGGCACTGCGCATGGGCGAACCCCCCTATAAAAGGACTGCGTGCGCCTCCCTGGGGGCTGCTGGTTGGTCCTCGTTCCTCCCTTTTCCTCTGAGAACCTTGGCTACTTGCCCGCACGGGGCGTGAACCCATGGAACATTGCTGGATCGGTGGTGGTGGTAGCTATCCCCATCGCATCTCCTCCTCTGCTTGGTTAGGCATTCTGACTCTCCCTTTCCTCCTTCTCTCTGTCCTATCACTGTCCAGTTGTTTGAAAGAATAAAGTTGAAAGGTCTGTACGGCATCCGACCTCGTTTGCATCTTAATCTTGTCCTTGGGATTGTATCGAGACCTCCCCTGACATTGGATCTGGACATGCTGTTACATCTAAAACCTATTAAGTTAGCTTAGTATCCTGTCCTTAAGTGGAAAATCACAGGTTTTACTTTTGCTGAGAGCTTGTTTATAAGCTGAAGAGTTTTATACATTCCATAAAGAATGGAAGTTCTACACAGCTAAAGTACATGGTATGATTGTCCTGTAAACAGTAAGCACATACAGGTCAGTATATGTCACTGTTGGTATTCTATTAGTTCAGTGAATCACAGTTATTGTTTAATGAAGTTCAGCTTAAATATCATAGAAACATAGAATCATAGAACAGTTTGGGTTGGATGGGACCTTTAAAGGTCATCTAGTGATGACCTGCAGGGAGCAGGGACATCTTCAACTACATCAGGTTGCTCAGAGCCCCATCCAGCCTGGCCTCGAATGTTTCCAAGGATGGGGCATCTACCAGCTCTCTGGGCAACCTGTTCCAGTATTTCACCACCTTCATTGTAAAAAATTTCTTCCATATATCCAGTCTGAATCTACCCTCTTTTAGTTTAAAACCATTACCCCTTGTCTTATCGCTACTGGCCCTGCTAAAAAGTCTGTCCCCATCTTTATTATAAGCGCCCTGTAAGTACTGAAAGGCTGCAATAAGGTCTCCCTGGGGCCTTCTCTTCTCCAGGCTGAACAACCCCAGCTCTCTCAGCCTTTCTTCACAGCAGAGTGCTCCATCCCTCTGATCATTTTTGTGGCCCTCCTCTGGACCCGCTCCAACAGGTCCATGTCTTTCCTGTGCTGAGGACTCCAGAGCTGGATGCAGTACTCCACGTGGGGTCTCACCAGAGCAGAGTAGAGGGGCAGAATCACCTCTCTCGACCTGCTGGTCACACTTCTTTTGATGCAGCCCAGGATACGATTGGCCTTCTGGGCTGCGAGAGCACATTGCTGGCTCATGTCCAGCTTTTAATCTATCAGTACCCCCAAGTCCTTCTCAGCAGGGCTGCTCTCAATCCCTTCATCCGCCAGCCTGGACTGATACCGGGGATTGCCCCAGCCCATGTGCAGGACCCTGCACTTGTCCTTGTTGAACCTCATGAGGTTCACACAGGCCCACCTCTCCAGCCTGTCCAGATCCCTCTGGATGGCATCCCACCCCTCAGGTGTCTCAACTGCACCACTCAGCTTGGTGTCATCTGCAAACTTGCTGAGGGTGCACTCGATCCCGCTATGTCATTAATGAAGATATTGAACAGCACTGGCCCCAGAACGGACCCCTGAGGGACACCACTTGTCACTGATCTCCATCTGGACATCAAGCCATTGGCCACTACCCTCTGCATGCAACCGTCCAGCCAGTTTGCTATCCACCGAACAGTCCACCCATCAAATCTGTATCCTTCCAATTTAGAGAGGAGGATAATGTGGGGGACTGTGTCAAAGGCCTTACAGAAGTCCAGATAGATGACATCCATAGCTCTTCCCTTGTCCACTGATGTAGTCACTCCATCATAGAAGGCCACTAGGTTGGTCAGGCAGGACTTGCCCTTGGTGAAACCATGCTGACTGTCCGGAATCACCTCCCTGTCCTCCATGTGCCTTAGCATAGATTCCAGGAGGATCTGTTCCATGATCTTCCCAGGCACAAAGGTGAGGCTGACAGGTAGGTAGTTCCCAGGGTCCTCCTTTCTACCCTTTTCAAAAATGGGTGCAATATTTCCCTTCTTCTAGTCCCCAGGGACTTTGCCTGACTGCCATGACTTTTTAAGTATCATGGTAAGTGGCTTAGCAACTACATTGGCCAATTCCCTCAGGACTCTGGGATGCATCTCTTCAGGACCTATAGACTTATATACATTCAGGTTCCTCAGGTGGTCATGAACCTGATCTTCTCTTGCAGTGGGAGGACCTCTGTCCTACAGATCCCCCTCAAATGGCCCATTGACTTGGAAGGTGTGAGGAGAGAGGTTGCCAGTGAAGACTGCGGCAAAAAAGTTGTTGAGTACCTCATCTTTCTCCTCATCTGTTGCTAGCAGTTTGACAGTCGTTTTCATCAGGGGGGTTACACTTTCTTTAACCTTCCTTTTCTGGCTGACATACCTGTAGAAACACTTGTTATTCTTTGCATCCCTTGCCAATTTCAACTCCAGCTGCGCCTTGGCCTTCCTGACCCCATTCCTACCCACTGGGCAGCATCCCTATACTCTTCCCAGGATACCTGTCCCTGCTTCCACTGCTTGTGCATTTCCTTCTTGCCCTTTAGTTCGACCAGCAGGTCTCAACTCAGCCATGCTGGTCTCTAGCATTCCTTTCCTGATTTCTCACACCTGAGGACTGAGAGCTCTTGTGCTCTGTGGAAAGCATCCTTAAATATCTGCCATATGACAGGTGTGTCTCTAGGAAATGAAGGTGTTAAATTCTTCTTTATCAATATAGAAGAAAGAATCTTCCATTAGCCATGGACTTGGAACTGAAGACTTATTTGTATTATGTATTCAGCCCCATTTTTTTTTTTCTACTACATTTTTTTCTAAACAATGGAACATCCAGCAAAGTTACCTTCAGAGACTATGCCGAAATCTAGAGGATCTTAAATACAAACATTTCTTGACATTCAACTTAGAATTTTTATTTCATTCAGTTTACTTTTTTGTCCTTATTTCTATTATGGTGTCTTTTCAGTGTAACACTGAACATTTTTTTTACTTTTCACTATTCAGTGGATAACTATCAGGAATATTCATTCTTCTTCTCCATTTGTACTTTTGGTAAGCAGTGTGAATTGTTTTTACTGACACACAATAAGTGCAGGTGTCATTTTACTTCATTGTAGATTTCTAAAAGTTAGATATTCAGGGCATGATAAGGACCTCAACTCCTTGTGAGTGGTGGAGAGACTCAGGTGATGCTTCAGTTCGTTCAAGTCAAGGTGTCTGTTTCATTCTTGTTTCAACTCTGAAATGACATGAAGATGGCTAGAGACTCTTACGAGATCAGAGTATATCCACAAAGACAGTGTTTGTCATCTTTTACAGAGATCAGATCTTTTGATAGAAGCTGACATTTGCTGAATAGCTCATTTTAATTTTAATTTTTAAGTCATGCATTGTTATTCTATAACTGAATTAAATCTCAAGTAATATAATAATATTATATTATATTAATATATACTAAAATTTATTAAAATATATTATTTAAATATTTTAATGTATATTTAAATATATATTAAATCTCAAGTAATATAATAATATAATAATATAATTAGGCCTCCCAGGGTTTCTGAATATTGATAAACATTAGACTTTAACCAGCCTGTTTTTTTTTTCCCGTGGGCTGATAGCTTTTTACTGAAATCCTAATTCAGAGAAACAGACAGGCTGCTAAAAATCATATAAGCAATTTGATATTGTCAGAGAACAACAGTAGGGCTAATGAAATGGATATAAGGAGAACAGGAATTAAAAAGAAGAATGGGAGTAGTTTCAAATTAAACAGAATTTCTTAATGTCTAGTGGTATTATAATACACACCTGTTTTTTTTGTTTGTTTTGCTTTGTTTTTAAGAATCTTTACGTCAGATCTGTGTAAGCAGGATGGACAATGGAATGCAATCTTAGGCCATAATTGGTAAAAAGTAATAAACTGTGTGAAACTATGAGGACATATAAACCTTTTATTCTCTAATGTTTCATTTTATTTGCATAAGAACAAATAAATGTTTAATAAATGTAAATATTTCAGGAGTATAGTCTTGCTGTTAGTAAAGGCACAGTATCACGTAACTAAAGTTTATTGTCTTGTAGATGATGCATTTTTGTCTTAACTCAGTTAAAAGTTTCAGTGATCTGAAGATTTTAAAATTACTAACTGTTAAGGTGACTTATTTTACTTTATTTCTTATGCAGTTTCTTAATAAAGTGCTCAGACAATAATTCATTATTCTTACTATCAAAGGTTAATGAATTGGCAAAAAATATCTCGACTCTGAATAACAGAATATTAAAACTATTCAGTAAAGAAATAATCATAAGAAGTAATGATAGAAACATTAAGGTTTTTCATGGCCATCAAAAGATAAAAGAGATTAATTTTATATACACATGAACAGAAGGAATACTGAGATAAACCTAATAACAAAAAACAAATATATGACAATATTCAAGATTATCCTAGATTTACAAGATTATTTCAGGGCAAAAAAAACCCAAACCAAACCAAAAAAAAACCCCTCTATGCTTCAGTGAAATCATTTGGTTCAATGTACAGACTAAACAAAGATATGATGCAAATGAAGTTATTAGAATCACCTACCAGTATGCTTTGTGGTAGGTCAGATTCATCTTATCCTTTGCAGCAAAATGTATTCATACGAAGACAACTTCCTGAGCTAATTGCTGCTCAGAGAAATGAATCATGTTTTTCTTTAAGGGTTCATAAAAAGCCATGAAGATAAAATGTGAGGCCATTTTTCAAACAGTCAGTCTTTTGCCCAGCTCAGTCTAGATGTTAGGCACTTCTGGAGACCATGTCTGAGTCATAATGTTTTGATCATCGTTATCCAAGTTTCAATGTATATTTGCTATCTTGAGCTTTGGATGTATCTTCTAATGGTGGCATATACTGTGTGTACTTCACATAGAAATTGATCTAAGGGGTGTAGGGGGGAAGATAAAATGATTTTTCTCTTTGCCTAGAAAGAAAGGTAGTATTTTTGTGAATAGAATTCTGTATACTTAAGTTAGACAAGTGACTATAGGAGACTATAGGACTGGCTTTAACCTCCTAATCTCCGACACAGTCTAGGCAGAATGGTATAATTTTCAATTTTACCAGTTCCTCGGGCTGTGTTTGCAATCTAAACTCCATGTTCTTTCAGCTAGACTCTACTGGAATCCAAACAAAATTAGGTATCTCCTGCATGGTTGTCAGTATCTCATTTCCCTTTAATGAAACACTTTCTCTTGCTGTGTTAGGAAACCTCTTCTATACTTACATTAGGCTTCTAAAAGACAAAGAAGGTTTCCATTTGTTCAGAAGAAAGTATAAGGTAGAGTGTTTTTTTTTTCCCCAATAATTTGCTTGAACAATGTTATATATAGGGTCTAGACCATTATATCAGCATGTGTGTTCTTTAACTCAATCATAAAGTTAAAGATGTATGTACCTCGGGAACTATAGGACACAGAATTATTCTGAATTAGAGAAATGAAAGAAAATAACTTACTGATCTACATTTCAACATCACAGTCACTCTCGTTTTGTGAAGAAACTATGGTTAGCAAATCCATTCTGAAGAAAAAGATTCTTATTTAGTCATGGTCCTGTGGAATGAAGAATATGGATTCATTCCACAGTAAAATAAAATTTTGATCTAGTTATTAGTGAAAAAAGTATACACAGGTAAAGAGCAAAACATTTTTTTTGTAGAATAAGCCACCATCTATTTATTATTTAGTGCCTTTTGCTGTATTCACCACCTACTGTATAGTCCATTTTACTTTGCCTTTATTATTGTTATTTTCCCAGCTTCTTTGTGTCTCTTCCACTTCATGGTCTTGGTGACTATCTTCTCTCTACATTTTCCTTCCTACAGTTTCTGTTTCCATTTTTTCAGGAAACAGAGGCACTCAGTCCTCCAAAATATCTTCCAGGTGATTTGCAGACTCTGACAAAGATCATTATATCAGTAATATTCCATAAAAGTATGAAGTCTTTCTTCAAGTGAACAAGGTCATACTTTCAGTAATTATTTTGATTCTTATTAAGTTAAGATTTGGTCTGCTTGAACTTATAAAACACTGGTTTTTTATTGCACTCTATTGAAAATGCTTCCCTCAGCTAAATTTACATGGACTTAGCTATCAATGGGTTTGTGCCTCTTCATACTTTCTCTTTAACCCTATTTTTATTGAAGGGTCCTACTCTGAAAAGGTCTGTTTTTGGAAAGCTCTATATTGAAGGATCTGTTAAGGAGATTCTCAGGGTGTTCTACTACTTTGAAAATGAAGGCATTAGTGCAGCTATCACTTCTCTATTTTATTTTGCCTTATTTTTAAATAACTCAGCTTCATTTCTGTAGAAAAGTTATTGATTAATTAATTTGTTATCTGGTAACTGCTAACCACGACTTAGCATTGATTAGAGCCCCCTTGTTATTGCATATGAATTTGATTTGCCCTTGCCCTACATTTCTTTAAAAACATTGTCCTTCTCACATCTGGTATTTAGAGATTATGAAGGATTGAAAATTATCGACATAAGAGACTAGAGGTTTCTCTTGTCTCAATTTTCTTTGCTTTCTTTATTTTTCTTGTGCTCTTTCTTTCTTTCTTTTTTTCTTTCTTTCTTTTCCATGACTTCAGCTATTTTGGACTTCAGGAAAAAATATGAGCTTGCTTGGAAGAATCCAATGCAGATCTTAAAATAAAAAAAGAAAACACTGTTTTTGGAAGATGGAACTCTGGTGCCAACTAAATAGCCTTAAACATTTGCTTCACATCATTGGACTGATCTAATTACCTTATGGCAGAAGGAGAAGCTCTGAAAGGTCATAATATGCACAAGTAAAAAGAAGCCATCTCATGGCTCGTCTTAGTAAGCTCTGTCACTGATTTAAACATAATGTCTTATGCATTCATGTGATTTGTGCGTTCTATGACTTGAATATCATCATAAATTATGACATTAACTGACTTCTAAAATGCCTGGTTATATGTATGTAGTGCAGATTGCATGTAGCATGAGTGCCATATAAAAAGATATTGGCAAAGTTTCATGAAAACAGGGTAAGAAGCACTGGCAGCAATATACATATAATCTGAGATAGGATGGGGCTGATCCAGACATGCAGATAAGGAGGGCTCCAGCTTTCATTGCTGAAGGAAAGATTTCTTGATTTCCAAAATGTGAGATTTTAGAAACTGTATCATTTTGCCTGATGGATTTGCAATCCCTATGCCATTTAGAGGAACAAAAAAGTATCATGTGCCAAAAAGATGAGCAACAAATTGGTTAAATAATACATTAATAAATCGTAGCTTATGTCTGTGTCCTGAGAGCTACGTTGCTATACCTATTATGTCAATGGCTATATTACTGGTTTGTGATACCGGAATGCTATTAAATACATTTCTTTGATATCATGTTCAGGGACTTAAAAAATTTCTCTTCGTAATCCTTAAAAGTGTACTCTGTAAAATAACCTGCATCTTCAGATGATAGAAGGCAGAACAGTTGTTTCAAAATAAATAAGTAGACCTGAGATACCTAACTATGTCTCAGAATGTGGCCCAATGTTTACTATGTGGTAACCTGTGAACCTGATGATCTCTCCAGAGCCTTTCCAGCTCTGTTCTCTTTGATTTTACTGTTTACGTATTATCACAGTGCCTTGCTAATGTATGAACACATTCAGAAAGGTACACAATCCCTTCCTGGAGAACGTGCAGCCTGACTAAATCAGGGGAAACTGAATGGTCATATGACTCACATAGTGATATAAAGCACATCACGAGGTAGTTATAAAATGAATACCAGACTCCACATTATTTGTACGTGATCTCATTATATTGCTTAAGCTATGCTAGCAAATAAGCAGCAGGAAAGTCTTTATTTTGTTATTTATTCTGCTTGTAATCTTTTTCTGCAATTAACTAAGGTTTTTATTGATCACATTAGAATTGTTTGGGTGCAAGTAAATATTATTGCCTTGCTGCATTTGCATTTTGCTTAGTCCATCTAATTCTTAGAAACTGGTCCTTATCCTGAAGCAATGTGGAAATATTAGAATTCTTTTGTAAGGATAAAACAAATCCTTATTGTAGTAAATTGGAATATGATAAATGTTTTACACTAGTCCTAATCCCATATGGGACTCTGGAAGATTCTGCATGAACTCCACGCTTGAGCAAGGAAAAAGGAAAGGACTGTGGTGGGTTAATCTTTGCTGGCTGCCAGGTGCCCAATGACCCTGTCTCACTCCCCCTCCTAAGCAGGACAAGGTGGGGAAATAAAATGAAAGAGCTCATGGGTTGACATAAGGACAGGGAAATCACTTACCAATTTCCATCATGGGCAAAACAGACTCAACTTGTGGAAATTAATTTAACTTGTTGTCAGTTAATAATGGAGTAGGATAGTAAGAAATAAAAACAAAATTAAAAACACCTTCCCTCCACCCCGACCTTCTTCCAAGGTTCACCTCCTCCTCCCCCACCTTGAGCGACACAGGGAGGATGGGGAATGGGTTTTGTTGTCAGGTCATAACACTTCACCACTGCCACACTTTTCTCCTCACACTGTTCCCTGCTCCATGGGACACATACCGTCATGAACTTCTCTAACGTAGGTCCTTCCCATGGGATGCAGCTCTGCAGGAACTGCTCCAGAAAGGGTCCTTTCCATGGGGTACAGTCCTTCAGGAACAGACTGCTCCACTATGGGTCCCCCATGGGCCCCAGTTCCTGCCAGAAAACCTGCTCCTGTGTGGGGTCTCCATGGGTCGCAGTGTGGATTTCTGCTCTGACGTGGAAGACAACCTTCTTCACCATGGTCTTCTCCCTCGGCTGCAGGGGAATCTTTGCTCCAGCATCTGGAGCACCTCCTCCCCCTCCTTCGTCACTGACCTGGGTTTCTGCAGGACTGTTTCTCTCACATTTTCTCACTCCTCTCTCACAGCTGCTGCACAGCGTATTTTACCCTTTCTTAGACATGTTATCAGAGAGGCGCCACCACCAGCATCACTGATTGGCTCAGCTTTGGTCAGCAGCAGGTCCATTTTGGAGCTGGCTGGAACTGGCTGTGCCCAACATAGGAGCAGCTCCTGCTCTCTTCTCACAGAGGACACCCTTGCAGCGCCCCACTACCAAAACTTTGCCATGTAAACCCAGTACAGGACTGAAGTAAATGTTTTGGACTGATGAATTTTAGTGACCTATCCTGGATAAGATGAAGATGAGAGTAATAGTAGAGTACTAAGAAGCAGAACTATTTAGAAGTGACCTACCACTATCTCACTGCATTCTTCACAGTTCAGTTCCTCATTAAAGATAAGGAAATGTGAAAAGATTTGCACAGCCTGGATTAGTTTTGCTGTCACTGAGCTCATTTCTACAACTTGCTCAGGTTTGTGCATGCTTTATGCTGAAGAAATCCAGGATCATTGGGAAAGTTTTTCTTTGCTTCCCTTGCATAAAGCTCCTAAGACTCTGGCTTTGTACAAATGAAGCCTAAGGAGTGGAAAGCTCTTATAAATCCCCATGGGTCAGGTTTTGGTATGAATTTACTAGAGAAATAAATGCTATCAGGAATTACCTTCAGGGCAGAATTGTAGCTTCACACATATATATTAAAGAACAAATGCTGTTAATAAATAGTAGGGCCCAGTTATTCCACAGTGTTGTGTTATATACCTTTGTCAAATAGTTACTACAGTAAAGGGTGACACATCTTACAGTATTAAAACCATAACAGGAGAGATAGACAAAAATGTAGCTTTGGAAAATGTGATTTGATCACGGTCAACAAAAACAGATATTTTGCAAAAGATTTCAGATTAAACTGGGAAAAAAAAAAAGGAGGGAAAAAAAATAAAAGAGAGAGAACCAATTAATGAAATAACTGGCTAAAGTGGTGAAGGATATGATTAATAGACAATAGTAATGATGTCCTAAAGCCAGTGATTCAGTGATGACTTGCAGCTAACATTCCAATAAAGGGAAAAGTTTGCAAGGTCACCTATATGAAGGGAGCTGCATTTAGACTGGAATCAGTGCACAGAAGGCTTACAGAATAATAAGGATAATGGAGAGTTTATCTTGCTGGAAGAAATAAAAGCTTTGGCTCATTAAACCTGGAAAATTAAGGTCTAAGTTTAATATGACCGTTCAAGCTAAATATATTGGGGGGTTGGAAAAGCAGAAAAGATAAACACTAGGAAGATATGTGAGCTATTTAAACTACAAGTAATAAGAACAAATGGGTATCAACTGGCCATGAATAGACTTAGAATAGAAATTAAATGCCTTCTTTACTATCAGAATTGTTCTGGAAGTTTTCTAATCGATGGGAACATGTTCAACTATTGTTAAGAAGCTTGCTTAGTTTATAAACAGCATTGTATGATACGCTTGCACATGAAAGCAGAGGACTACAGTCAGCATCTCAGGAAGTCTTTCCAAGTTCTACATTCCAGTCACCTGACAGGAGAGCGGGTCACAGTACCATAATACCACCCCCAGCCCCAGCATATAGGCAAAAGTAGGGACTTCACCCCCTTTCCCAAAGCATGTATACGCCTCTCTGGAGCCAGTAAATAGTGTGCATCACAGGTACTGTAATTCATTCATAATATTCCTGCCTGAATTATTTGTCTTTAATCTGATTGAGACTCATAGTGCATAGAGTTTCTCTGTGTATCTTCTACAGCCAAACTATTGTGTTACGTGGAAAGTAAGTTACCTTTAACTTGGTTTAGACAAAGTTTTTGTTCTGCAGCTTTGTGCAATACCTAGTGTATACTTGTCACAAATTCAAAAATTCAGCAAAAAACTAATAACATCAGAGTCTGTATGTAAAATATGAAGTAAAATTAAAATCATATATTAGTCACCTTGTAAATCTGTTGTGGACAACCCATAAAATTACTTCCAAGACTGGAAAAGAGTTTTGTGGCTTCTGGATCAAGGGTTGGTTCTCAAATTGGACATACGTTCATAAGAATGGAATGAAATTTAACAAGTTGAAATCTGGGATTTTGCACCTAGAATGTAGTAACGCTGGGCAAAAGCATAAATTGGGAGAGGAGTGGCTGGAGATCAGCCATGCAGAAAGGGATCGGGTGGTACTGGTCAACACAGCAGGCTCAATACAAGTCAGCAGTGTGCCCTGGCAGCCAAGAGGGCAAACTGCATCCTGGGGAGCACCAAACACAGCATAACCAGCTGGTCAAAAGAGGCGATTATCGCACTGTATTCAGCGTTGGTATGGTCTCACTTTGAGTGGTGTGTGCAGTTCTGGGCCCCACAGTTTAAGGAGGATGTGAAGGTCCTTGAACATGTTCAGAGGAAGACAACAAAGCTGGTGAAAGGGCTGGAAGGCATGTCTTCTCAGAAGCGGCTGAGGACTCTGGGTTTGTCTGGTTTGGAGAAAAGGAGGCTGAGGGGTGACCTCATGGCTCGCTACAGCTTCCTGAGGAGGGGAAGTGGAGAGGGAGGTACTGATCTCTTCTCCCTGGTATCCAGTGACAGGATGCGTGGGAATGGTTCACAGCTGCGCCAGGGGAGGTTTAGACTGGACATTAGGAAGCATTTCTTTACTGAGAGGGTGGCCAAACACTGGAACAGGCTTCCTAGAGAGGCAGTCGATGCCCCAAGCCTGTCAGTGTTTAAGAGGCATTTGGAGAATGCCCTTAGTAACATGCTTTAACTTGGTCAACCCTGAACTGGTTAGGCAGTTGCACTAGATGATCGTTATAGGTCCCTTCAAAATGAAATAGTCTAGTCTAGTCTAGTCTAGTCTAAATCAGTTTAGTATTACATAAATAGAAGGAAACTGTTAATCAAAACAGACACTTCAATTTAGTTGTTATAAAGTCAGACTTGTAAACCAAAGCAGAGCACTATAGTCAACTGGAAACAATGTTTTTCAGTGTTGCCAGATATCAGTATAGGACCAATCAAAAATAAATCTCACAAGAGTGTTTGTGTAAACTAAAGATTACAGTGCAGCTAGAATATGAGGTATTTTTCATGGTTTTGCTCTATTATGTTTCACCCTACACATCTGGTTAACAGACTGCAGCTTTTAAAAAGATGGTGCAAATTTCTTTAATCTTTACCTTCCCCTACTTTTAGAATAACAAGAAAATTGGAGGGAGAAATTGCCTGCTTATGGTATATGTGGACAAATACTGCTACTTGGCCTTAGCCAAAAATATATTTTCTGAATCTTAGGAGTATGTAAATAGTTTTCATTGTGCTAACAATCATTTAATTTCTCATAAAAGCTTAAAATAATTTCATGTTTCTCCTTAGTTCTAGTTAAAAATCTAGTTTTCTAACTAGTCATGCAGCAAGCAAAGAAAATGATTCATCATAAGTACAGCAAATATAAGACAATGTCACAGCAGTGGAATAAGTCATGGATGCTTACATGGTCACAGAACCAGATTTACTGGTTCATACATTAATATATATAATTTTATTATATACAATTGCAATTCTCTTTGAAAGTCGTTATCAACTTTAGATTCCATGAGCTAATTTAGATCTATGAGGCAACTTTTCTGATGCTTTTGTTAATCCTCCAGGGATATTTTCTGCTTGTATAGAAGTTTCAGAATTTCAGGAGACTTTGCCTATTGAGTAAATACTAACACAGCAAGAGAGAAATTAGATAAAACAAAACCAGTATACCTTGTGTCTTTCAGTATAAAAAAACACAGTTTAGCTTTTAGAGAAGAGGCTCAGCAATTAGTATTTCTTCTGCTAGTTCTCAGCAGAAGAAATCATGACCTTGGGTAGACATTTATCTTCTCGTATGTGAGCATCCCTAGCCATAGAAAGAGAGATTCTGTTTATTCCCTTTTCTGCAATCATGAAGACTAAATTCCAAATAAAGCACTGCATGTGGGTATACAGTAGGACAAATTACATGTGTGTTTTGTTGCTTGGGGACTTGATTATTTATATATTTGCACTTTTTTTTTTTTTCTTGGTCTTTGTTAAAATAACCTAAATGTTTAAATTTTCCTTTTCTTTTTAAGGACAGGATCTATCAAATCTGCTACTGAATTTGCAGCAGAACTGAAAATACAGAAAAGCCATCACAGAAGGCAACGAAAGTAATTTCATTGTTAAAATAATCTAAATGTTGAATTTATTTTTTTTTGTCTTTGTTAAAATAATCTAAATGTTAAAATAATCTTGTGGCCAATATTTTTTTATGGTCAGATGATATCAATGCATAAGTTTCAGATATCAGTTTTCAACTTAGGTGCTTAACATCTAGGTTGGGTTTTTTTGTGAAATATTGATGATGTTTGGAGTGATGGTGTTGTTTTCCCAAGTAACCATTATGCGTGATGGAGCCCTGCTTTCCTAGAGATGGCTGAGCACCTGCCTGCCAGAGGGAAGTGGTGAATGAATTCCTTCTTCTGCTTTGCTTGCATGCACAGCTTTTGTTAATCTATTAAATTGCCTTTATCTCAACACATGAATTTTTGCACTTTTGCCCTTTGAATTCTCTCCACTATCCCACCGGAGGGGAGTGAGCAAACGGCTGTGCAGTGCTGAGCTGCCTACCAGGGCTAAACCACATTAGGCAATTGTGTTCCTTAGTGTTCAGTAAAAAGATTTACTGTCCAATACCCAGCATGAGGACAGCTATCAAGGGAAGCACAAAATTGCAACTGCAGAAACAGATGGTCACATGATGAAAAGCAGTTACTGAAACCTAATATAATACCGAGTACTTTTTAAATGTAAATCCTGATTGTATTAAATAGTGGTGCCAGCTGTTTCAGCCTGCAAACTACACTTATTGCTGTACCCTGGGAATCAGCAGGTGCTACTTGTTCTGCTAGTATCAAATTATGAACAGATAGTTTCAAATGGACATTTCAGCTGTCTATAGCTTTGGGACTAGCAACATATGAGAAAATGGAATATGAAAACCTGAAGAAGGAAGTGCGCTGATGAAAAGTTTTAGTTTTACTAAATGAAGAAAAGAAATTGGTGTTCAATTCCTTTCCCATTCATCTTTCCCCTTTTCTAAGGCACATTTACCTGTGCATATTTTTACATGTAAATATGAATAAAGATTTTTTACAATAATCAGATGTAAAATGCTACATATAAGTTGCTATTTTTTCTATAAATGCCACAAACACAACTGCCATTTCTCTACAAATACCATAAAATGAAAGTCTGTATTGTCTTAGCCTGATCTAATTTGCACACATATTTTAACTTATGTTGATACATCAAGGTATAGTAAAAACCACACAGTAGCTCCTCAGAGGCCTAATGGAATAACTCTATTAGGCCAAACAGAAAAAAAAAAAAAAAGAAAAAAAAACCTTCACATCCAAAAACTCCATTAGATTTTCTCTTTGAACAAGGTATTTGTCATTGCAAACTAGCAATTCAGAGAGATTCTAAACAACAGTGTTAAGATCTTTTTTTTTTTTTACCCTGTACAGTATTATGTCTGGTAATAACACTCTTGTATAACTCATTCATTTTCATAGGAATCATGAAGAATTCACTAGAATATAAGCAGGGGTATCAGAAAGTGAAACTCCTGTCTTAATGAATGTTACAGAATAGTAATGCACTTGTCAGTCAAGGATAAAGTTTTATATATTTTATGTCTTCAAGAAGAAATATACATTTCTTAAATGTAACCTTTGTCAAATGTAATGTCTTTTTTTCCAGGGGATAAAAAAGAAAATGCAGCTAAGAACTTTACCATTTCACAGCTACTGCTTTTGGGATGCATAGGGGAAAAAAATCCTGGAACGCAAACAGAACTTCCTCTTCCTTCTCAGTCATTGTTTAAGCAGCTTGCCTAGTGTCATAACAATTTTGTCTCATTCTTTATGACTTCAGTGTTCTTGTCAATCACACTTAAACACACTACAATAGTGTCAGCTTTTATTTTTAGAACCTTAATGTCCTGAAGTACTGTATGCTCCAAATGTTGTATGCAATTCCCTAGCGATGCTGTTCTGAGAATCTAGAATACGAATGAATCTTGGATCCATCTGGAGGTGACATGGAGGTTTTGGTAGTGAAATGTGTTTCTATTTAGATCTGAGCATTTGCTTATCTGTCTGTTTGTTCTTTCACATAAGTAAATATGGAAAAATGCATTTTAGGAGGCATAGAAAGCATTTTTTAATATAGACTGAATTTGACTAAAATAGGTTCAGTTAAAATAAAAATAATAAAAAAATATCAGTACACCTTTGCTAAAGGAAATGTTCCAGAAACGCTGATACAGTGTGACACCCAAATGAAACTGTAGAATTTGAATTAGTATTTTCCTCATAGTAGAAATAATTAATTTAATAAGAGAAAAAGGGGAAAAGGGGAAAGTTTTTATGGCTTCCAGTATGAAACAAAAATTTCTGTTCAGCAGTGATATATGACATCAAGATAGTATGTGTAAACATACTTTGTAAGGATTTTTTTTTCTGTTTGTTTCTTCAAGCTCTTGGAAGTACACTTGGTTTGACCAGAACTATTTTCTGTGATTTGGCCATTACCCTAATAAATCCATGTTTTCTCAGCTTTACAACCAGTAGCTTTATGCACAATGAAAGAAAACTTTTTCTCAACAGGTATCATTAACAGACCATATTTGGAAACATTGTATTTATTGTTTCTTTTCTTAAAATTAGCCTATGGTTGAATCAAGTCATAGAAAGAAGGATTCCAGAAAAAGAGATTGACTTATTTTCTCTGTGCAAGAACATCCTTGATGCCATAAAAGTAGCAGTAACTCCACTCTTCTTTCTTCCTCCTCCCCACACTGCAAACTATAGCTGTCATCATTTCTTTGCTTCAAGAAGAGGACTGTCTTCCCTACAGAGCACAACAGAGTCACAGGCTATTGGTGGTACGGTTGTCAAGATTCACTGTTAAAAGTTGTCACAGTTCCTGTATATCAACTCTTCTAGGAGCAATGAGAAAGAATGACCAAAAAATGTATTTGATGCTTGAAATTATCTGATGTTACCTACATATCTGTCTCTCTCCCTTTTTTTTAAAGCCTTAAGGGACATCTCAAAGTTCTGGAAGTCTGAATTTTCAGGGAACTCTATTAGCAATTCCTGTTATATATTAGGAAAAGCTAAAACTGCAGATCAACTTAGCTGAATGTTATGATATAAATTCTGAACAAAAGTAAGTTTTGAGTCAAAGCTATTAGCTTGCTATCTTATGGTTTTATATAGAAGGCTCTTGAAACTCATTGATTTTACACAGCTGATGCCAGATTGGGGAAGTTAATGTTGTTTTATTAGTATAGATCATTCAATTTTATTTCTGCTACACAAGTAAATTTTTTTCCAAAGAAAGCCAAACCAAAGCAAAAAAAAACAAACAAAAAACCAACCAAACCCTGGAACATTTCTTTCTACATATTTTAGTATGGAGATCTCTGAGCTATTGTTTCTTTCATTTTTTCATACTATTTTTCAAGTGAAATTTTAATTGAAACAAATGTATTTAAGGCCTATATTCAAGCTCAAACATCTTTGTGAAGTAAAGCACATGCTATGAGTAGTATTAAATGCCTTTAAAGTGAACGCAAAAGGACCTAGGAATTACCATTTTCATTGACTGGTATGATTCTATGACATTATTTTGTCAGAACTTGTAACTAAAACAGCATACTATGTAGGAAATCAAAACAGTGTCTCTGGATACTTTTGCAACTTCCTATTTTCAATGGCACCTTTCAAATATGAGTATTTATTTTGTTTACTTTTCTCTTATTCTTTTAAATGTTGACTAGTTTTATCTCTGATTCTTCTGTTTCATTTTGAAGTGTCATGGTTTAACCCCAGCCAGCAACTAAGCACTACACAGCTGCTCACTCAGTCCCCCCTGGTGGGATGGGGGAGAGAATCGGAAGAGTAAAAGTGAGAAAACTCATGGGTTGAGATAAAGACAGTTTAATAGGTAAAGCAAAAGCTGCATGCACAAGCAAAGCAAAGCAAGGAATTCATTCACTACTTCCCATGGGCAGGCAGGTGTTCAGCCACCCCCAGAAAAGCAGGGCTCCATCATGTGTAACGGTTACTTGGGAAGACAAACGCCATCACGCCCAATGTCCCCCCCTTTCTTCTTCTTCTCCCAGCTTATATACTGAGCATGATGTCATATGGTATGGAATAGCCCTTTGGCCAGTCTGGGTCAGCTGTCCTGGCTGTGCCCCCTCCCAGCTTCTTGTGCACCTGGCAGAGCATGGGAAGCTGAAAAGTCCTTGACTAGTATAAACACTACTCAGCAAGAACTAAAACGTCAATGTGTTATCAACATTATTCTCATCCTAAATCCAAAACACAGCACTATACCAGCTACTAAGAAGAAAATTAACTCTATCCCAGCCGAAACCAGGACATGATGACTAGATATCTGAATGACATTTCTATCTAACTAGACCCTTGTCATTTTTATTGTAAATATAATCTAATTAAATTCTTACTATTGAAGTTTACATGGTGGTTTTTTCTCCCCCAAGTGAACAGTTGAAAGAAACCATTCTTATTTTTTAATATTTTCTGTGTATTTTTAATTTATCCTTGGTTGCTCATTCTCATGTCAGTTTTCTTCCTTTCTTCTTCCTCCTACATTGTGAACAAATTTAGTATAAAAGCTGAAATGGAACACGCTTATAAAATAATGTTACCATAGCAGCAAAAAGTAATTTCATTTTATCACCTACAGTAAAAATAAAAGGTGAGTTATGCAGGTTTCTTATCAACTACAGAGAAGGTAATCAGACAAAATCAATCTGCATCAGTAATGAAAGAAATACTCACACAAAGACAAAACTATAGTGGTGAAGAAACCATCCTATTATTTCCTGGGAAACTAGAAGCTGCCCGAAATAGTAATGAAGGTATTGCAGAGCTTACAGATAAAACATTCTTATTTGTAATATATGATACTTTGGAAAAAAAGTTTGTTGATGTTTTCTTGTATTCATCATTTGTATAATAAACAAGGGCTTTCTTGATGTCACATCTTAGGAGGAGTATCATATTTGTTATATGGTAATTTGTCTGTCAAGATACTGAAAGGTTATTTTTTGTCTGTTCTTGCTAGTTAACATGTATAGCATCAGTGACTGGAAACATATTTGGAACAAAGCATCATAACAATTTTTGGTTTTAATGTATTCTAAGAAATTTCTATTCTGCTCACAAAGTTAATTTCTAAAATTCAGGTATTAAATTCCAGCCTAGAGTTATCATCCAAACAAGGATAAGTAATGGACATTATTGGGCAAGTGGAGGTACATTTTGAGTGCCAGGTGAATTAATATAGGCTTATAAATGAACAACAGACTTTCTGTGAAAAATAATATATATTTCATCCATCCCTTCTTGAAGTTTCTACTGGGATAGTGATATGGAAACTGTAATATGTATTTAGTGGTCAAGGAGACCCCATATAGAGGGGATACTTTAAATGGATGTTAATTTTGCAAGAAATCACTGGATTTTATCCATTTTTGCCAATTACAGAAATTTGAGGGTGCATGAATTACTGTGTCAGATTCCCTGCATATAGTTTTTCAGCCTTTGATGATCTGTGGTGAGTGAATCAGGCCCCAGTTTTGTCATTAAGAAGTTTTAAAACAGATGTGTGGTGATTGAATATATGTTACTCAGAGCTGCATACATATGTATTTGCTATATAAAGCAGAAACAAAACCATACATGGGGTTTTGTTCATAGTTCAGAAATGTTCAATCAAAGTAAGATTTAATTATTCAGTACCTAGTTCTTTGTAGAGGTCAAAGGTTGGGTAATTATCCTGTTTGGGACTGTTAGCAGAAAAATGACTATTTGAGTCATCATTAATTTGCTTTCCAAACACCACATATTTTCATTTGGAACTTTCAGCTGCTACTAAATTATTACTTTTCCCTGTGACTTGACACTGAGGAAAGTCTGCTGCTAAATAAGGGTTGCCAGAATTTATGGACAGCTCTTACAGGAAGATATAATGAAAATATTCAATTTCCATTACTTCCATTCTACTGGGTTGGGGTTTTTTTTGGTGTTTTGTCTTGTTTTTTGTTTTTTGTTTTTTTTTTTTCCCTGACTTCTATTTGGTCATAATAGGTTGTCTCAAATATAGGATCATAGCAAACAGTGGTTAAAAAAAAAAACCTCTGGGATCAAATAGTTTGGCTAATTTCCAATAACCTTATCATATAATCTTATCCATGTTTTCATCAACCTCCATCTTAGAATAAGATAAGCTCTTAGCCCCTGCTTCTTCTCCCTTCTGCCCTTCATATTTATTTTACAATCTTGCTCTTTGCCTCAAAAAATGAGAAAAAAAAAAAATCAGAGATACAGATTTCTATCAGCAATGTTAATTTTGCTTGATAGGCAAAGTTAGTAGAGATATGTAATTTCAATTACATAAAAATAAATCCACAACAACATTATTACAGGAAGGAAAGTTGAGATATCTGTCTTAAAGATTCTTTCCTCATGGGAGCATGTTTCTGTGATTTTGTAAAAACGTACAAGTGAAAAAAAATCAAATACAGAAATGTAATGATAATGAAAACAGCAAATTCTCTCTTCTTTTCAACTCTTCAGACTCCTTTAAATTAAAAAAAAATACTCTTCTGACCTTGTTTCTTTTGAAGACTTATCTCAGATTGTTGGTTTGTTTGTTTTTTCTGGTGCAAGCATGCTCTCAATTTCTAAATATGAGTTTAAAACAAAAACAAACCCCAAAATACACTGCCCACCATTACCTTCTCTGCCATTTTTACATCCTTTCTCCCTTTCATCTTCAGATCCACTGACTAAATCTTCGCCCTGACTTTCTCTGTACTGAAACTCTCTCTCATATCTTCTCTCATCTGACATCTACTCTCTTGTGCTATCATCCATCTCAGCCTGTCTGACATTTCTTTCTGGATGGTTCACTGTCAACTCAATGTGAATATGCTAGTGACAGAAATGCTGATTACTTTTCCTATCATTTTTTATATTTATCTCATGCCTGGAAATTATAGAATCTTTTTCTATTCTAGCTTCCCTGCATTAGATAAAACCTAACAACTATTACTTAATTACATATAAGTATGAAAAAAAAATCTCCTTAAGACAAAAATAAAACCAAAATATTTTTGTATATGCTGACATTTTCTAATACTCAGTATACTGCTCTAGACAGCCCTTCAGGCATTCCAAAATGAAGATGACCAAATTTTCCTTGGTATCTTACCCACATTTCCTGGAATCTCTGACTTGTCTCTCATTTCTGTAGGTAGCTTCTCATTCTTGCCTTTGAAGTCCTTCATAGTTTCATTGTGTTTTCATATTAGATTTGTCCTTTACCATTTTACCATTTTCTATGCATACAAAACATATGTTCTAATTTTTTGGCTTGTTTTCCCAAACTGACCAAATGTGTTTCCAGAGTATTATCCTAGGCTTTCCCATTGTTATGTAATAGCTGAAAAGTGGATGTCTGGCCTTCTAACATACTTTCAAGAATTAGACTTTAAACTCATTGATATTTACAATTTCAAATTAAACCTGGTTATCCAATATTATTTTAGTCCTTTTTTTCTACTTGAACTATTTTGGATTAAATATTACAACATGCTGTTAATCTACATTTCAAAAAAGTAAGAAAGAGCTTTTTTTTTATTAATCTTTTAGTATTTTATCACAATCACTAATTTATAACTACCACAGATCCCTGGTAGTGCATTGTAGTAATACATGACAAGACTTCTAAGAAGTTGCTGTTTCAGAAAAGTCCTTTACTTCAAAGGAAAATCCAAAGAGTGTATTTGCTGATTTTTTTTTTTATATTTAACTAACAGGAAAAATGCTGTAGCAGATGTTCTTCATCAACATAAGGTATTAAATGTTACAGTAAAGGAATTTATCTTTCACCATTTTTCCACCTGATTTCTTGCAAAACATTTTCTATTTCTGGAATCTTATCAACATCTTTTATACCGAACTGATATCACAATAACATGATTCAACACTACTAAGGTATGACATAACTATTGGAAGTTTTAAATTTTGACATCATACTACAGATGTGCAGAGTTGTTTTTTTTCTTGTACCTCAGGTAACTTATCCATTCTGCTGGACTAAGGTAGGCTTCCAAATAATTTCAACATTTATTTGGGGGATTAAGTTTGTGCATAGTTTCAATTTTTTTTTTTTTATTTTTTTTTTTTTCAACAACTGAATATGCAGATGTATTTTTTTCAGAAATCATTGGATATCCGGTAATAAGAAGTAGTGGCTGATTATTGTTACCCAGATAATCTTTGCATGAAATGGAAATAGTCTCTTTAAAAATCTCATTATTTTAAAATATTTTTAACAGATATTTACATTATGATAGTACATCAAATTTTCAAGTTTCACGTGCATCTTGGTTACAGATACCCTGACCATTTATAGAATGCACAGATTGTTAGCTGAAATACCTCACTAGTAAGATTTAAAGGTCCCAATCTGAAAAAACTTCTCTCACCTGAGAGAGGAATTTGAATGAGAGGCTTCACTCTTGGAATCCCAGCCATCCCATGGAATATAAGCATATAATGAAATATAGACTCTTTCTGAAGTGTGTGACACTTGTTTCTTCCCTGATGAGTGTAGCCAACAATGGTGAAGTCTCAAAGGTGTTATGAGATGATACTACCAGAATAAGTACATCCAGCCTACGCTACAGTTAACCTTGAATTCTGCAACAAACTGCTGTACCTCTGAAAGGTCATTTGAAAATCAAAGATGCATGCTGAAGTTTTAGTGCAAGGACAGCTAAGTTCTTCTACTTATCCCCAGAATTCATAAGCTGTGTAAACATATGCAGTACCTTCAAGCCCCAAATCTATCCTTCTCTAAAGCACATTTACAATACTGTTTCTATTGACTTTTTTAGAACTACTAGTTCCCGATATTGTAAGAATATATTAATCTTTAAAATTTAAAAATTGCTTTTAGATCCTTGCATGACACCTATGGAAACCCTGTGCTTGCACAATTACTATTCTTATGATAAAACATGGGGCAAATGAGCCCATCTCCCAAGTATTGTCATGTATACATGACAGTTTGAGTTTCAGGCTATTTTCATATCACTTTATACCTGAGAAACAAGATACAGAGAGACAGTGTAAGGGCAATTTTAATGCTGTTTCTTTTTGACTGAGAAACAGAAGCCAGGCTCTGAGAAAGTCTTTTAATGATAACTGATCCTTTTGAATGGTGCCATTTTTATTACATAGTTATAAAAGCAAATTAATGACAAGAAACTTTTCATATATTTACTGGGAATACACTTCCCATTCTGGAGCCACTGGTTCACTCATGCTTCTTACTTCACATTTGAATTCCCAGTAATGGTTATGCTCATCCTTTTTATTTAAAGTAGTAGCATGATCAATCATATGTAACATTGGATAGTAGGAATTACCTTATCCTGCCTGCTTTGGTCACTGATATCTCCATTATCACTTATATTCTCTACATCCTCATGTGTTTCCTTGGTAGAGAATGGAAATAAATCCTGTCTAAAATCTGACTCATCTGACCTACTTTCAGCTTTCAAATAGTGAGAAGTATCTAACCTGTAAAAAAAAAAAATTCCCTTCATTATGGCAGGTGTTTAATAGTTAAGTTTTTATGTGGATATCTATACTATATTTACTATAAATACTGGCTTCTTGACACTTCAGCTTATTTTTTTTTATTGTTTTGTGAAATCTTGATTTCTGTCTTTGTAAACATCAAAATTTTGCAACTTTATGGCACTGATATTGTTTTTGCTAAATAATGACATAACATCTGGGTTATAGTTGTAGATTCCTTACTACGACTTGCATAAACATAACAATATCATTTAATTTGTGCCTGCTTCTTTTTCTATGCTTTATTTTCCAACAGTATTTAGACTTGAACAATACTGTAGGAAGGTTTACTTTCTGAGGTTAAAATACCTAATACACATATTTGCAACATACATTTAAACTAGTACTGAATATAAATAGTAGTGGTAACTAAAATAATCACTGCAGAGGTGCAGAGATGTTATTCACCTACAATTTAAACATTATGATATTCACTTAAAACCCTTTAGAAAAGCATGTAAAACAACACTAAAATTTGAAGTATTTTCTAACACAACATTGTAGCTAATTTCTCCATACAATCAGCTTCATATCCAGAAATCAGCAGAGACATAATTGTATGTGAAATTATAGTTACGATTTTTGTATTTTACCATTAATATTTTTCCTATTACAATTACTAGTGTTGCTACCATTATTATTGTCATTATTATTTCTTGATACTCAGGTATGGATAACCAGAATTTGACAAAACACCGCAACTTTTCTTTTAATGAGTAAAAAGAGAATGTTATACTTAGAAACAATTTCAACTTAAATACTCAGAGGTTTTACCATTGACAAGAATGACCATGAAATTCAGAATTTAGATCCTTAAGTGAACTCTTCTTCTGATTGCAAATCTTAGTGTCAAAGAGAAAAGATATAGAATTATAGAATCAATCACAGAATGGTTTGGACTGGAAGGGACCTTCAGAGATGATCTGGTCCAGCCCCTCACTATGGGCAGAGACATCTATTACTAGATCAGGTTGCTCGAAGACCTCTCCAGTCTGACTTTAACACTTCCAGGGATGGGGCATCCACAACTTCTTGGGGCAACTTGTTCAAGTGTCTCACCGCCCTCATCATAAACAATTTTTTCCTTATGTCCAATCTAAACCTACTCCCTTTCAGTTTAAAACATTGCCCTTTGTCCTGTGTCTACAGGCCTTGGTAAAAAGTCTCTCTCTGTATTTCTTATAAACCTTAAGTATTGAGTGGCCGCAACAAGGTCTTCCTGGAGCCTTCTCTCTCTAGACTGAACACCACCACCAGGAGTGGCTGGAGGGCAGCCATGCAGAAAGGGATCGGGTGGTACTGGTCAACACAGCAGGCTCAATACAAGTCAGCAGTGTGCCCTGGCAGCCAAGAGGGCAAACTGCATCCTGGGGAGCACCAAACACAGCATAACCAGCTGGTCAAAAGAGGCGATTATCGCACTGTATTCAGCATTGGTATGGTCTCACTTTGAGTGGTGTGTGCAGTTCTGGGCCCCACAGTTTAAGGAGGATGTGAAGGTCCTTGAACATGTTCAGAGGAAGACAACAAAGCTGGTGAAAGGGCTGGAAGGCATGTCTTCTCAGAAGCGGCTGAGGACTCTGGGTTTGTCTGGTTTGGAGAAAAGGAGGCTGAGGGGTGACCTCATGGCTCGCTACAGCTTCCTGAGGAGGGGAAGTGGAGAGGGAGGTACTGATCTCTTCTCCCTGGTATCCAGTGACAGGATGCGTGGGAATGGTTCACAGCTGCGCCAGGGGAGGTTTAGACTGGACATTAGGAAGCATTTCTTTACTGAGAGGGTGGCCAAACACTGGAACAGGCTTCCTAGAGAGGCAGTCGATGCCCCAAGCCTGTCAGTGTTTAAGAGGCATTTGGAGAATGCCCTTAATAACATGCTTTAACTTTTGGTCAACCTGAAGTGGTCAGGCTATTAGACTAGATGACCATTGTAGTTCCCTTCCAAGTGAACTATTCTGTTCCCTTCCATTCCGTTCCGTTCCGTTCCGTTCCATTCTGTTCTATTCTATTCTATTCTATTCTATTCTATTCTATGCTATGCTATGCTATGCTATGCTATGCTATGCTATGCTATGCTATCCTATCCTATTCTGTTCTATTCTACTCAACTCTCTCAGACTTTCTTCAGAGGAGAGGTGTTTTGGACTTCTGATAATTTTCATGGCCCTCCTCGAACAGGTCCATGTCTTTCTTGTACTGGGGACCCCAGAGCTGGATGCAATACTTCAGGTGGGGTCTCAAGACAGCAGAGCAGAGGGGGAGAATCACCTCTCTCAACCTGCTGGCCATGCTTCTTTTGATGCAGCCCAGGATACAATTGGACTTCTGGGCTGCGAGAGCACATTGCTGTCTCATGTCCAATTTTTCATCCACCAGTATCTCCAACAACTTTTCTGCAGGGCTGCTCTGTACACGGTACTACAGACAACTCTGATGTACAGAGCCTGTGAAAGCTTATATGACCTGTTTTCCTAATTCTCAAGAAGTAATCTTTTGAATATATTTTGGAAATAGATCTATCCTTGGTTTCTTAATTTTCTCACATAAAATAAAACAAAATACAGTGGTTGTATAGTCAGGCTGTTTCCACAGAATCTGCTCAGTCACTCTTTCTCACTCTCTATCCCATATATATATATGTGTATATATACACACCCATATATAGATATTAAGGTACATATATTTGAAAGAGTGATGCATAAAAAGCCAGAAACAAGAGATCTGCAAATCATATTAACAGACATAGAAAGAATTGTACTGAGATCTTTATTCCAATATTTATAGATCTAAAATCTTGTATAACAAAAGATATTTGGATAAATGCTGTGATATTAGAAAAAGGATATCTCCTTTATCCAAATTCTAACTGAACAACTCTTACTTTTTCCTATACTGCCAGGCATTTACGCTTGACCCTTGTTAACCCTTTTACCAGGAAAGGACTTTTTTCAGCATCTAAACATGTTCTGGGTTGACAAAAATCAGATATAATGCATAAAAAGGTTAGCTGCTGAGCAAAATGAGTGATTGTTTTTTACACTTTTTTTTAGTATTTCATATAAACTTTTTTGCATGTGTTCCTCTGAACAATATATACTTTTGACTATTTTAAATATGTCAGTTTAATGTGACCATTACTACATTTAAAAGCCTGCAGTACTTTTAGTCTATAAAAGAAAATTTGAAAGCAATTTTAATAAATCATTAATTTTTATTAAGAAATTGTTAGTCCTTGTGAGTAGCTTCTCACATATTTGGTTGATTTATCATGTTTGGATAATGTGTCATTACAACAAAAATGTTGATAATTATAAGTAAATAATTTGCTTAAATTGATACCCTTGATTATCCAAGATAAAGTTCCATGCTGACATTGATCTGAACTAATATCTTTATATAGGTCTTTATTGCTGTAAGTAGATGTAATTGCAATCCTTACCTTTGCTACCTTTTAAGGTGCAGTGATTTTTTGGATATATTAGATTCTCACTGTTGACCACTACTGAAAATAAAATCAGTTTCATTTAATGGCAGAAACTTAGGAATCTAATCTTCATTAGTACCTGGTTGACCCTTTGTGTAGCATTTTCAGTTCTCCTATATGTTTACAACTACTTCTTCTTGACCTTCAACCACACAATCAGATTCCAGGAGTCTGAAGATTGTAGCTGACCAGAACTACCGCAAATTTAGGAAATTGGTGAAACACATAGGTAGTTCTGTTGGACATTCAGAGTTGTTTGCTTGCCTAAATATAGTTGTATTTGCACACACACATTCACATATGTGCATATATATATATATATGTAAGTGTTGGTAAATTATGTTCTTGATAATATGCTATTTTAGCAAATGACTGGCCAGTCAAAAACACAACCTAATTTACCAAAAAGTGGCCTTCTCTGAATAAAAGCATCATCCCCTCTGCCATTATTCCACACATCTCTACTCCTAAATAAAGCTGAATAAAATTTATTTCATTATTGACTTGACAAAGATAAGAAAATGCAGTTTTAGATGGACCAAATGGATGTGAGTCAAATTTTAAAAATAACCTTGTTCAAAAGTTCAGAAAAGTTAAAATAGTTTTACAGAAAAAAATTAGATTATACACACATAAAGTTACATTTTCCAGGCAAGAATGATAGAAAAGAGGAAGAATTAGCAATAAGCACAATAATTCCAACCTTCTTTGGGAAAATACATTTTCACTGAAACTGTTGGTGTAGCTGCTGTCTAATCCAAGTCTTCAGAAGCTAACTAATCTAATTTCTTAAATTACTGCCTCAATTTATAAACTGTAGATTATTCTTAATTTGCCCCCCACTCCCTGTGGTCTCCAGTGGATCTATTCTTCTTAATATCACACTTTTTATAAGAAATTGAAATAGGTGTGACCTTTCCCAGCTGAGTCTCTGACCCATCAAAATATAGACTCATTTTCTGTTTGATTCACTGAATGCTATAAATGTGGGTAAAATACCATAAATTTAAACAGAGATCTCTTACTTGTGTCAAGCAGACAGTTTCATTTAATTAAAAACTTTTTCTTCTCAGCAAAACAGCAAATACAGTAATTTGCAAAGCTTTATATATGCTTTACTTTCCCCTAGATCCCTCCACATAAATAAAAAAAAAGTTAGAAGTTTTTGGTTATTAATCTTTTTGTATGTGTGAAGGGTCAATCAAGGATTTATTTATGCAACATTTTGGAACAGATCACGTGCTGTCTGTGCTGTACCTGGAGACATTGATGTGTTTTTAGGAAAAACAAAACAGCCTCTCTTTTGTTTCTGCTTTCTACTTCAGGGAAAGAAAGTTCATATGTGGCATCCGTTTTGAGAAGGACCTCAAAAAGCTAATGTCTTAAAAATTGATCCAAATATGAAGGTAAATGAGGGATATACAGGATCAATTTTAAGCATCAGGCCATTTTTATTAACAGTTATCAAGAATGGCATGTTCTCATTCATTCTGTCATTCTGGACATTTAATTAGTTTCAATGTACAGGAATGCACTTCCACCACATAGTCAATAAATTATGGCACATCTTCTTTAGTTTCATTTCCTTAGGGGTCAATTAATTTTTTAATATTACATTCTCCATCCTGGAGAGTCCAAAAATTCAGTTCTTCTCCCTCTTTCTGTTTTCATGTGCTTCTGAAATGGGACTATTTAACCCTTTTCTGTTACAGTAATTGAGCAAAATGAATTAATATTTTTTGTTCATTCACCATCCTTTGTTTTTAAAACAAAAATATGATTCTACAGTACTTCAATGAATGATGGTGGGGTTGGACTTGTGGGTGGTGAATGTCACGAATGGGTGAGGGGTGATTTATAATGCTTAAGGAATCACTGACAGAGGTATTAGCAAAAGTGGTTTTAATATGATGTTTTGAAAGTGCGACTTAACAAACTTCAATGGCAAGGTTCACTCTGTTAATTACTGCATGGAAAAATTATACAAAGGGAAATCGAGTTATACTCAAGTTAGAATGATTTACAGATTGAAGATGTAGAGAGTAAGGAGGACCCTCTCGTTGAGTCATGAGGTTCAGAAAGGACCCCCTTGCTTTCTAAACTCCTTCCTCAGAGAGGAGTCTAGGTGCGGCTGGATCCAATCCTAGTCTCAGACTTGGTCAACGGTTTATATTGAAATGATTATATATGCAAAGCTTATAAATTTCATTATCATCAATTCAGCATGCAATCAAAGTTACCAAGAAAAGAAGTTATGCGTGATATCGGTCACTTATCAAAGATCTGTCATTGGAAAAAGGCCTCTTTGCCTCGAGGAACAGCCTTCAGAGGTGTCCTGGGGCAGGAAAGATCACCACCATGCTGCCTCACTGCCTAGCAGGCAGAGCTCCAAAAAAATGCTCACTTAGGCTGTCATATTTGTAGGGTAAAGTGGTTGACTTGTAGTCGAAATACGAAAGAGAGAAAAGGTATGCAGGAGATTCCTTGTACACACAACTTCCTTTGTTTCCTTGATAAAGGAGTCGTTCTGTTCCTTTGTGGGTTTGCAGAAAACAGGTTAAAAATAGAGGAATTCAAGGCCCATCTATAGCTCAGGTCTTTATTTCTTCTGGAACCTGCACCAACCCACTGCCAGTCTGTCGAAGGGGTCGAGCACACCCGCCACAGTGAACTCAATGCCAACTTCTAGATCAACATTTGTTTGAAAAAATGAAGAAAAAAAATCTTTCAGACTGTCAGAATAAGAGGTCTGCCAGACCACTGAATCCTGAGAAAATCCAAGCTTAATTTGTCTCTACTATGGAGATGATAAAGTAGCAAAGTAGCATACAATCATCAGTCAAGGTAGAAGGTTTTATGTCTCCCATGGTTAAATAAATATAAATGCAAAAGTATATAATTGCTTTGTGCTATGCTTCTAAGGAATGAAATGATATCTCCAGTAATTATGATTACCAGCAGTATAAAGTATCTGATCTCTTCATAATAATGTAGAAAAGTTTTGCTAACTCCTTTTTACAGAAGATGCAAAGAAACTAAAGGTAATCTTATGTCACATGTATCAGAGATTCTTTATATGTTCATGAATTAGTAGAACAAAACCTGAGACAATAAAAGATATTGCAGAAAATCTACATTAGTCAACATTTTCTGTTTTTTTCAGTTGGGTTTTGTTGGGGGTTTTTTGAATATAAACCTGCAGTTCAGTTATTCCTAGTGTGTAAGTATATGGACATATGTACGTTTGTCTCTGTATGTAGGTATTTTTTAGTGATTTTCTAGAAAGTTACTTCTTCAGAGATTTTCACTGTTTATAAGTTTATACTCATTCTGGTTTTGCTGCTTCACCTTCCTGTGGTTGTTTACATTATTATAAAATGCTTAGTGCTGAAAATTAGACTTCTCGAATCTGTCTGAATTTCTGCAAACAAATTCAGTAGAAAAAAAAAAATCATATTTCACAACATAGGCAAGTAGTAACAAGCAATTACAATTCAATCATATTATTTGTATGCTTTCTTGCTCTCTGTTTTATTTGAAATTAGATGACTTCTTTCCTCAATTTCTGTTCCACCTAAGCAATTAGTCTAGCTTTTAAAATGCAATTATCTTCAATGATAAACCAGCTTATTATTGTGTTTCAATTCTATTTATTAATAATAGTTATAATACAAATTGTATGCAATACTTGGATGATGCAAAGAAACATGAACTAAATGTTGCAGAACCAAGCAAGTATTTTCTTATTTTCAGGCAAATAGAAATTGGTTTCAAATTTTACCTGGGTGTATTGGCAACACAAAGGTAAACAGAAGTTTTCTGACAGATTCTTATTACTGAAACACTGAGCAACCGCTGGAAGGCAGAATAGTTTGTGCTGTGAGGAAAATAATACAGATTTTCTATTTTTCGTTTTCTTGCCTTCTTTCCTTCTTGTTAAAAAAAAAAAAAGAAAAGAAAAAGTGTAAAGGCAGATGAATGGATAATAGATGGTTAGAGATCTGCTTCTCTTCAGATAAATGGACTTCTGGTGAAGATTGTGAAAATGTTGCTATCAGAATCAAATATACAATAAATTACATCACAGCTGCTGAAACAACCCATACAATAGTTTTTAGTTAACTATGTGCAGCAGTTTAATTCTAGCATATTGCACCAGTTTGGAGCTCTGAAAGATCTTTGAAGGTTGTACATCTACATGAAGAGAATAATTTACAGGCATACTTTTGGCAGCCTTTGGAAGGTAAAGAAGGTAGCAACATGGCTGCAAGTACTTGGCCTGGACATTGTGAACAAAGTAGATAAAGATAATTATATATAATTATGTCCCAAGAATAAAAAGCAGAATAACTATAGCAATCCAACCAACTCCTGATAGATTTCTATTTTAAAATCTAATTTGTGGGCACCAGACACCTGAATGAAGAACACATTAAGTCTCATACAATATCACTGTATGTCTTGTTCTATCAAACTGATGTTTCACATTGAAACCGAATTCATTGAAAATTATTCTCTTTCTTCAATGAGTTCTTGCTTCATATGTTACTGATATATTTTGCTGTTAGAAAGTATATTAAATAATATAATCAAGGAACCATAAAATAATTTAGCTATGACAAGAAAAATTGCGGTAAGTGGATTGAAATAAGCCATATATTTATATCATGCTGTTCTCATCTTACTTGCCATCAACTCAGCCACATGAAAATGAAACATGCACAGTATCAACAAATTTGACATATTTTCAGTGTTACTCTAAAAAGTTAGTAGTTACAATTATATATTACCTGTGTGGCAGTTATACATTTTTGAAAATTACTTCTTGACAAGTTAAGCACCAGTTTCATTTTATAGTGAGTTACATTACTTTGTGTGACAACTTAAAAGCTTTCAAGTGCTGAGGCATGATATAACAGTTTTACATGTTGCTAACTTTGCTTTTGTAAGTAATGTCTTTTTATCTTACTCTTCAACATGGAAGGAAATAAAGAATTCCAAGTTCCCCCTAAAGAAGTGTAAGGATTTCCAATGTTAGTTACACTTCCCAAAAAGCAACATCTTCCCAGCTACAGTTTTTAGCAAAATATAATCACATTATAAAAACTACTTACACATAGTTAATTCTCAGGAGTTCATTTTAAAACTTGAAATAATTCTGAAGAAGATATTGTTATGTTATTAATGGGGGTGGTGTTTTTTTTGTAATAAGCCTAATCTGATAGGCTTCTAGAGATGCAGTGCCCAAGCATATTTTACGAAACGATATTAAAAAAACACAAACTGGAAGAAAACTAATTTCTCGCAATGAAAAAAAAATGCCTAGGTTTTGTAAGAGAAACATCAACAACTATAGTATTCCAGTGCTGAAACTTTCTTTGAAGCCTTGTTTGCACATCTTTCTGTATGCTTCTTATGAAACCAAGGACTCTCTCCATAATCCACAGCACAACATAAAGCACAGTCAGAGAACAAGGAAAAGTTCAATATGCTTTTTGTTGTGGTGGTTTAACTTCAATATGTAATGTCATACATTTTTTTCCGAATGTGTAGAATCTGAAATGAGATTATTATTATTATTATTATTCAATGTTTATTAATTAATTAATATTTCTTAGTATTAGTGATTATACTTAATTGATAGTTATTAATATTATTAAATCATCATCATCATCATCTTTTACTTTAAGATTGAAACATAACAAAAGCTATACCATCTTTTTTTTTTTTCCTAGAAAAAACAAATGCATCAAGGGCTTGTCAGCTTTTAAGTACTTGCTTCTGTGCCCTAAAAAATTTATGTTCCCACCCTCCAAACTATTGAAAATATATAAATATATAAATAAAAAATATTTAAATAAAACAACAGTACTCCTATCCTTATTCTCATAGTTAATTGAATAAATTTAGCTTTAAAGGGTCTTCTTGCTCTAACCGATGATGCAAATTCATCCTGAAGAGTTCAAGTTTGACAAAGCAGTTGTTCTGGAACTTTAACTATAGGACTGTGATGTGTTGTGTATTATGCTGCTACAGCTGTAATAAAATTGCACATATATAGGAGGAGAAAACAGAAGCAAAAAGCAGAATGTATATCTTTGGACCTTGCTGAAACAATAATATTAACCTCTATAATTACATCTCCAGATGTAACTACAATACATGAATAAATATAACAGGTATCCTTGCTGTGCAATCCTTTTAGCCATCTACTTGGTGTGGCCCTTGGGATCTCTCTTGTTGATGTCTGCAGTCTGGAAAGCGATCCTTGTGCTTTGCAGAACCTGGTCACATCATTAAACACACTGCAGCAGATTTTCTGTTTTGTAGTCTACAAAACAATAATAATCTACCATAATTTGTACCTTAAAATATTTCCCTAAAAAAAGAAAAAAAGTCATATTTGACAAATGGGTTGTAAAAAGCATTAGTCCTACAAAAAGGCTGAATAAAAGTGGAGATAGTAGGAGAAAGCACATTTGAGGACTAACCTCTACCAGTCTGGGAGTGCACAGATGCAATTTTCAGCATCTGCCAGGAGTCACAGCACAGTGGCAAAGTCTAATTGCTTTTGAATCTTCCATTCCCTTCACTAATGCTGAAGAAAATTCATCCAGAAATTTTGTTTGCTTATCAGGCTGGTCACTCTTAGACTGCAATAGTGACATGTGAGAGAGTGAAAACAGACTGGAAACCATTTGCCTCCAATGCAAATAAAGATGTGCTACTGACTTCTGAATTTTGAATGCTCTGTTATGACTGGTAGAGGTTCAAGGGCAAACCAGTTAGATTAAAACCCCACACTTTATACTCAGACAGTGTGAAGGGCGCACTTGACCAACTTTGTGCAAATCTGTTAAACATCCAGTAAATCATTTACTCCATGTTTTTAGTCTATGGCATACTATCTTTGAGAGTATCCAAATAGAAACAGGGCCTGAACTAGCATATAAGTGATACTGTGACAAAAACATTGACAGTGACTTTTTTTGACAGATAATTTTTACTTGTTTTCCCTGCACAAACTCTTTGGCAGAAGCAAATATCATAGAATAGTAGAATTATAGAACAGCCCAGGTTGGAAAGGACCTCAAAAGATCAGCTGATCCAAACTTTTGTGGGAAAGGGAGCTTAGATGAGATTATCTAACACCCTGTCTAGTCACTTCTTGAAAACCTCCAGTGATGAAGACTCTACCACATCCCTGGGGAGGTTGTTCCAGTGATTAATTATTCTCACTGTAAAAAATTTCTTTCCTATATCAAGATGAAACTTCTCCTGGTGCAACTTGTTCCAGTTGCTCCCAATTTTTCTTTATTTTTCCCCTCAGAGTTAGTGCAGTCATTTACTTTAATGGAAGAACAGAAATTTTTTCAGTACATCTGAGTTTAAGTTTAGATTTGCCTCTTTCATTTGAGATCATATCTTTAAACAAAATTGTGACTAAAGTAGATCCGAATATTTATGTAGGCTTCTACCAGACAGGCCTCGTTTACACTTCTAACTGATCCACTACTTAGTTAAAGTCTCAATAAAGTTAAAAGTAAAGTACATTTTCCTTAAATATACTTGAAAGAAAGAATAGCTAAACACTTAATTATTCAAAGGGCATTCAAATATCAGGGCAGTTATTTAAACCCAGTGCTAATGACTACTGGAAAGGGAAATTTGTTTGCTATTTTTCCATTAGTATTCCATTATTTCCATTATTGTATTTACAGTAATTTAATTGTGGAATGTATTCCATTATGGTTTTGAGTGGTAAGCACTGAATTTCCTACAGTGTCCACTAAATCTATCTGCAGTAGTATGAAGACACCTATTGTCATTGGATTTATAGATCACAACTTGAAACTGTGTCAATTTGAAGCAATTATATGATTGTAATTTTTAAGGATCTTGCCACTTGGATCCTGATTTTCTGTTAACATTTCAAGTGACAGTTTGTGCGTAGAACTTGTTTGAAAGTAATTTAATAGTTCTTTAGCACTACAGATGAGATTTAATGCATGCTTCAATATGCAGTATAATTTTGTCTGTCTCATCAAATAAACAAATTTCTTATATGTAAAAATTATGTTTGAGCTATCACCAAACATGGCATATGTTCTACTGGGAACAAAAGACACCAGTGAACTGGCTTACTATAAAAATGCAATATTTAGTAGCATTTTAATATTTTTTTTTTCAAAGAATAGTAACACTGACATTTTATAAAACTTTAACAATCATGTACCGTTTCTTTGAGTAGGCAATGCATATATTGAGTTTACATTGGTGTAATACTTAGAGGGGTAACCTTGTCTGTATGTCACAGCAGTAAACACCAGGAAATATCACCAATTTCATCAAAGCCTTTCTGCATGATTTTATACAGATCACTTATGTAGCTTCTCATTCTGCAGAACTTTCACTTCTGGTTGTTTTGAATTCCTGAGATGATGCTATAGAAAAGTAAAATACACATCCAGATATCAGACAGTCTTAAGCTATCTGCAGCATGGATTCTTTCAGCAGCATTGCATTCCTCCTTTAAAATCCTAGCTGATTTTCTTTTAGGTTAAATTACCTTTATATATATATATACACATATATAAAGACTCTAGCGTTTACTGTAACCAAGTATTTTTTGAATGAACTGAGAACAAATACAGCTTCTAATCTAATTGGGCTTCATGAAGGTAGGTTTCAACTTTCTCTCTAGCACCTAGGTAAATATTGTCTATATTCCTTTGTTTTGCCTCCCCTACAACCAATAATTCCTTCAGACTGAGTCTGACCTTGCCAGCCATGGTGGACTGCTGTCTGCCAACAGGAGACATTCAACATGAGTGGTGTCATTCCCTAACTATAATGTCTCTTTGCGATCTGTATAATGTATAATTCTAGATTAAAAGCAGACCTGTCACTCTAAGCCATTGAATCTGGTTCCTCAACAAGGATCCTCTCCTAGAGGTGTGAGGAGAAAGGACATTTCTCTTCCACTCTTCCAGTGTGAGCTCTTGTTCCTTCATCCTCACTTCCATTTTCCTCATGCTAAGTGCATAAATACACCATCCTGACAATCTGTCTAAGGTTCTTCAATTCACACTGGCAGCCACAATTTAGTTCTGCTTGCAATATGCCTCATCTTACATTGTATCCAATATGGCACTCTGTTTTCTGCATAGGCTTAGAAAAACCTTCCTTCCTTCAGACCTCTGCTCTTGTGACAAAACTGAGGGCACAAGGTACCAATTGATGAATAGACTCTGAAACTTGTCATTTATGACCATTAAATTAAAACATCACAGATGATTAACATTAACATTATATGTTAATGGCTTGGAGAGGGCACTTCCAGTGGCACTTCAGAGGTTTTCTGAATGGTCATGTATACATCACCAGCTGTGCTAAGAAACCTGGGAAAGCTGAGACAATGGAGTGTACACAGTCTTGTTTTGAGAGTCTGGTTACACAGGAAAGCTAACAAAGAGCTAACTATAGGAAAATTAATCATAGGAAACCTAATTTTGTGAAAGCTAAAGAAGAGATCAATATATTTTCCTAAGACACCTATGAACTTCTTCAGTAACGCAGAATCCACCAACTGAGCAATAACAATTGATAGTCCAGTCATAAGCTAAAAAGAAAGTCTAATCAGAACAGTTGGAAAGTCTGTCTGATTAGAGGTTCTGATGATGTACAGTGCATTTATTCACTTTACAACTTTCAAAATAGTTCTTGTGTCATTGTTACCTTATTTAAAGCCTGAGTTTATTTAGCTTCAGCTTCCTGACAGTAAGTCTCATTACATTTTCTCTGCCTGATTAAATAACATTTTCCTATTAACATTCTTTAAGTGCTTGAAGGCTGTGATCAAACCACTTGCAAACAAGTAAAATAGATCAGAATCTCCAATTTTAAATCTCAGGGAAAAAAAAAAAAATCACTCTGTCAATAATTCCTATGACTGTTCCATCTCATCTTTAATTTTTCACATATCTTTAGAACTGGAGATGTCAGAATCAAAACTAGTGATCCCATTTTGGTCATATACAGAAGTAATCAATGTTTCCCCCTGTAAGGTTACACTCTCATTCATAAATTCAAGAAATGGACCAACTCCTTGGGTAATAATGTCACACAGGAAGCTTGTGTTTCGCTGATTTTCCTAATGACCACAAGTCCTCTGCAAACTACTGTTTTCAGAGATTAGATTACTGTACAGAAAATACAGCTGGTAATGAATTAATTTTACATGCAGCTGTATTAGGACAAACCTTGTCCCCCTGCAAACAGCTTACTAAACTCAGAGCACTGTGTTATTAATTTTTCCCTGTTACTGAACACATGCATCATCTCCAAGTAAAGTGTGTGCATTATTTTCATTCATGTCATTGTTAAAAAGAATTAATGAATGGTGAAAAACCAACACATCAAGATCTTTTAAAATGTCATGTCTTCAGTTATGTTGTACATTTACATTAAGACACAACTCATTTAGTCATTTTTAATCCATGCAGGCAGTGTCATTTTAAATTCCATTTTATTTCTTGCTGAGATGTGGTGGGTACCAGATCAAGTACCTTGTGATAATGAAAGTGAATCACATCAAACCTATTATTATTACCAAAAAAATGTGTAATTTTGTCAAAAATGTTACCAAAATAGTTCTAAAGGATGTTTTTTCATAAATTATGTTGACTGAAATAATTTTCATTGATGTCCTTTAATTCTTTATTCATCTTTTCATTTGTAAGCTGTTCCTTGTTTTGTCCAAGATCAATATTCTGGTGAGCCAATAATTAACTAAGCTGTGTCTGTAAGCATTTTCAAATACTGCAACATTAGCTGTCTTCCAACTCTGTAGAGCTTTTCTACTGCCCTATGACTTATTGAAAACCAATAGCAAGGATTCAACTGATTCTTTTGAAGCTCTGAAATGTGAATTACCTTACCAGTAAGAATGTAGTGAGACAAAATGTCACATGGTATCATGGTAGGTCATACAGGAAGATCGAGGGGAGTGTTTATTGTTGGGATTTTTTTTGGTTAGTTGGTTTTCGGGTTTTTTTTCTACAGAGGAAATGAGTGGGTTCATTTCTTTTCCAGGAACTGAAAAGAATGCAATCTAAGAAAAATTGTGCCTCAAAAAAAAAACCAACAAAAAACCCACACATGTAACAATACATAACATGTGATGTAGACTTCCAGAGTGAATTAACTTGCCTTATAATCAGTAGGTGTTCTACTATTGACTTCCATCAAGGTAGAAGTCTGCTGCTCATCTTTATACAGTAAGATTTTGATGTGTGAGATATAGTTTATTTCTCTATAAATATATAGGGGGGTTTCTAGCACTTCCATGTATTCTTTGTTCTCCAGCTTCTAAATCAATTTATGTTGGGAGCTGTAGAAGGCCTAGGAAGAAGCTATATGTATTTTGTACTTGAACTGTGAATCCTACTTATTGGAGATGTTTTTCTATTTGCATTGGTTTGGTTGGGTTTTGTTTGTTTGTTTTCAAGAATATTGCTAGACATAAGACGTGCTGCAAAGATGTTCATTCCTTCTGATATATTTACTTTGCAAAATAATTATAATAATTCAGTCAGTTATACATTTCTTCAAACTGGTATGGATTGTTATAATACTGTAAAATTATCAATGAACTTACTTACTCTTACACGATTACAACTCAATGAAAATTTGAGTCTTGATCCCTTAATTTTCAGGTTGATTTCAAACTAATGAATGATGAGAAGAGAGAATTTAAGTTACAGTGATAAGTTCTATGGACAAAATTTAATAACTGGTTCATAAGACCACTAATAGTAGTTATACCCAGCAAGCTATCTGTAGCTGGCACTCAGTTTAGTCATTATTTGTCTGATCTAATATACCTACTTTAACAAAAATCAGTACGTAACTATTGTTAAGAACAGTTTTATTTAATATACAAAAATCTTTGTTTAATAAGCTTCATACAGAAAGGATTATTTTCTGAGATTGTTACTAAAGACACATACAGAGAAACAAGGTATCTATCTTATCTTAAAATAAACAGCTATCTAGCCACAACTCCTAAAAAAAAAAAAAAAAAAAAAAAAAAAAAAGAAGGGTGTTCTTCTAACACCTGTCCTTTCCTTGAAAACAGAAAAGTGTACAAAACTACAAAAGATCACAGTATTTTTGCATTTAGTGTCTATTTGCTGGAAGGATCATGAAAAAAACCTATTTTTAGAGATTGAGATGAGTGGAAACTTTTTAATAGAACTGAAGGTCACAAGATATTGTTTAGTAGTTTTATTGCCAGTGGGAAGAGAGCTCAGTGTAATGTCAAAATTAAACAGCAGTACCAGTGAAAACAAAAGAAATTATATGATACATGATTTAGGATCATGTTCCTGTGCTACATTTCAATTCAGTGAAGTTAATCAGCCCTTGGATAGTATTCGTTCCAAACCTAAAACTCCCTAAGGCTAGTCTGACAAGCTTAGAAAGAAATCAATTCGTAAGTAAATGATAGTTTAAACAAAAAATTCAAAATTGGATAAAAAGTGTATAATTGTGTCATATTAATTCAAAGCTACATTCGTACAAGACAAAGTCTTCACATTCAACTAAACTATAATCTTGTTAAGTTCCAGATAAATGTATATAATTATTTTCTTGCTTTGAAATAATGCTTTAGTTACAAAATCCAAGTATGACCAATTTGGAAGGTTTTGTTTTAAGCAGCTTTAATTCCTATTGGTTTCTAAGTAATTTCCTTAAAATAGTCATCCAAAACTAATTTAGAAAGAATGAACACTCAGTCTCGCCCTTGAACAGATTATAAATATCTCAGGATATTTAGAGATAAATAGAGCCAGGTTCCAAAACTTATCAAACGTATATATGTATATGGCTTCTACAGGTACATTAACCAGAAAAGGAAGGTTAAGGAAAGCCTGCCCACTCTGATGAGCAGAAGTGGTGACCTGGTAACAACAGGCGAGGGGAAGGCTGAGGTACTCAACAACTTTTTTGCCGCAGTCTTCACTGGCAACCTCTCTCCTCACACCTTCCAAGTCAATGGGCCATTTGAGGGGGATCTGTAGGACAGAGGTCCTCCCACTGCAAGAGAAGATCAGGTTCATGACCACCTGAGGAACCTGAATGTATATAAGTCTATAGGTCCTGAAGAGATGCATCCCAGAGTCCTGAGGGAATTGGCCAATGTAGTTGCTAAGCCACTTACCATGATACTTAAAAAGTCATGGCAGTCAGGCAAAGTCCCTGGGGACTAGAAGAAGGGAAATATTGCACCCATTTTTGAAAAGGGTAGAAAGGAGGACCCTGGGAACTACCTACCTGTCAGCCTCACCTTTGTGCCTGGGAAGATCATGGAACAGATCCTCCTGGAATCTATGCTAAGGCACATGGAGGACAGGGAGGTGATTCCGGACAGTCAGCATGGTTTCACCAAGGGCAAGTCCTGCCTGACCAACCTAGTGGCCTTCTATGATGGAGTGACTGCATCAGTGGACAAGGGAAGAGCTATGGATGTCATCTACCTGGACTTCTGTAAGGCCTTTGACACAGTCCCCCACATTATCCTCCTCTCTAAATTGGAAGGATACAGATTTGATGGGTGGACTGTTCGGTGGATAGCAAACTGGCTGGACGGTTGCATGCAGAGGGTAGTGGCCAATGGCTTGATGTCCAGATGGAGATCAGTGACAAGTGGTGTCCCTCAGGGGTCCGTTCTGGGGCCAGTGCTGTTCAATATCTTCATTAATGACATAGCGGGATCGAGTGCACCCTCAGCAAGTTTGCAGATGACACCAAGCTGAGTGGTGCAGTTGAGACACCTGAGGGGTGGGATGCCATCCAGAGGGATCTGGACAGGCTGGAGAGGTGGGCCTGTGTGAACCTCATGAGGTTCAACAAGGACAAGTGCAGGGTCCTGCACATGGGCTGGGGCAATCCCCGGTATCAGTCCAGGCTGGTGGATGAAGGGATTGAGAGCAGCCCTGCTGAGAAGGACTTGGGGGTACTGATAGATTAAAAGCTGGACATGAGCCAGCAATGTGCTCTCGCAGCCCAGAAGGCCAATCGTATCCTGGGCTGCATCAAAAGAAGTGTGACCAGCAGGTCGAGAGAGGTGATTCTGCCCCTCTACTCTGCTCTGGTGAGACCCCACGTGGAGTACTGCATCCAGCTCTGGAGTCCTCAGCACAGGAAAGACATGGACCTGTTGGAGCGGGTCCAGAGGAGGGCCACAAAAATGATCAGAGGGATGGAGCACTCTGCTGTGAAGAAAGGCTGAGAGAGCTGGGGTTGTTCAGCCTGGAGAAGAGAAGGCCCCAGGGAGACCTTATTGCAGCCTTTCAGTACTTACAGGGCGCTTATAATAAAGATGGGGACAGACTTTTTAGCAGGGCCAGTAGCGATAAGACAAGGGGTAATGGTTTTAAACTAAAAGAGGGTAGATTCAGACTGGATATATGGAAGAAATTTTTTACAATGAAGGTGGTGAAACACCGGAACAGGTTGCCCAGAGAGCTGGTAGATGCCCCATCCTTGGAAACATTCGAGGCCAGGCTGGATGGGGCTCTGAGCAACCTGATGTAGTTGAAGATGTCCCTGCCAATTGCAGGAAGGATGGACTAGATGACCTTTAAAGGTCCCATCCATCCCAAAGCATTCTATGATTCTATGATGATATATTTTCAGAACTAATTGTTAAGCAACAACCTAACTATAGTCACACATAAATTCCATAAAGGTAAATGAGATTAAAACACATACTTAATATCTATGTTGTATATAACAGATTTTACTATTCATACTAAAGACAGTCTATATACTTAAATTCTTCCAAGTGAAACTTTAACTTCCTAATATAATCATAATCTCTAAGCAAAATTATTTTGTTTTTCTTGAAAAACTTTTCCTGATTGTATCTCATCTATTTTAGGAGTTGTGATTCATTATAATAATTCTGAAATGGCGTGACTCCCTTGATTTTACTATGGAATAGAACTGGCCCAGAGTGGTCTCAGTTGTTCCTAGGGTACGAGTAGATTAAAATGACTAGTCTTTTGAACAAGATCTTTGAAGGGAAAGGAGATATTTGTTGGGGAGCAGAAAACATCAGAACCAATAGTATTTCCAAGGTGACAGCCCCATGAGAGACACAGGGCAGGGAAGAGCCTCAGGTTTTTCATGTCATAGCCTGGCAAAGTATTTCTCTATTCACCCTGTTTCCCCAGTGCAGTGTTGCATTTTAGCCGCAGATCTACTCGGAGTGTGGGCTCTGAGCACAGGAAAAGGAGGATGCATCAATGACGGGACTGGCCTAGGCAGTCTTTCAAGTTCTTGGCAACACACGCAACACCTGGGGGAGTGAAAAAACGTGCAGACAGCTTCCATTAGCAGTTGGTCCGGGGATCTTACTCTGTTTTGATAGAAAAATTTTCAACCTGTCATGTATTCCTGGATTAATAAAGGAATCAAATCTGAAGCTTGGAATTTGCTTTTTTCTTACCTCCTGTGTTATATTCCCATGACATTCAGGTTTTGAGAGATTTTATAACTTTGCCTTCAACAATGTTTTTTTAAATACTTATTTCTGGATCTTAGTTGTGGCATTACATCTTTGTCTTTAGTATATTAATGTATTTAATTTTAGAAGAAAGCAGGAAGATCACAAAAAATACAGGAAAATGAAACTGTGAAGAATAATAAAACATATTTGATTAGATAATCGGTTGGGAATATCATATCATAAACAGTCTTAAAATAAGAAATGACAAGAAAAACTCACACAGATTTCAACCAAATTTTGGCCTAACACCATATAACATCTTTTACTTTTATGACTATGCATATCTTGGTCTCTGCTTAATTCTTTTGATATAACACTGAAGTATCTTATAATCTTTAAAGTGCTGGTTTATGTATTCACACACACAAAATAAAAAAAAGTTAAAAAAAAAAAAAGGAGAGGAGAGGCAAGGCAAGGTAAGGTAAGGTGAGGATTAAAAACTTGATCTAATCATGGCCAAGAAGAAATACAGTAAGTTGTAAAATAATTTTGGCTAGAAAAGATATCTGGAGGTCATCTGTTTCTACTCCTGCTAAAAACAGGGCCAGCTTAGGTCGGGTTGCTCTAGGTCTTGCCCAGTTGAGCTTTAAATATCTCTATTGATGTACAATTCACCTCTCTGAAATATACAAATGTTCCAATACTTGGTCACTCTCATTGTGGTTTGTTTTTTTTTCTCCTATTACATGGTTGGAATTTCCCTTGTTCCAACTTGTTTCTATTGTTTCTTGTTCCACTATGTGCACTTCCAGGAAGGGACACACTCTATCTCCTCTATACCTTCACATTAGACAGCTGTCAGCATCAGTAAGGTCACCCATTAGCCTTCGTTTTTACGGCTGAACAGAACCAGCTTTCTCCATCTGTCCTCTTAAGTCATGTTCTCCTGTCGTTTTGCTGGATTTACTGCTGGAAAACCAGGACAGAAATGTGTTTAGGGAGCCCAAAATGGAACACAAAACATTTAAGGGACTTTAAGAGTATGTGATAGATGTGGAAGTTTAGCTATTGTTCTTACATATTCTGTGATAATTCTTCCCCAATGGTATTATTACACAGACAAAATTAAAAAATAATTAATTAACTCACATGGACAAAAAAAAAGGACAGAGAAAGGAACTGGATATAAAACTGACAAGTTACTGAAGCATTTTAGCAAAATAAAGGAACAGAGGAATGGAAGCCAAGTTGATACAAGAAGAAAAATCAATAGACTGCTATGTTCCAGATAAAGACAATCATTTGGCAAATCTCAGCAAGGAGAAAATTGAAAATGTTCTATGAAAACGTTCTTTCCAGTGTTTCAGTCTTCCTGGTGTCAAAACTTTGTTTTATTAGCCTGTGTTCAGGCAAGAAATACAAATGAGGTTAAGATATAGACATCTGCATAGGAATTATGACAGACTAATCTAAACTTAATTTTGATATTTCCTTTACAGAAAGGAAGAAAACACTTGACTTCTCATATGAGTATTTAAAAGAGAAAAGATGCATTATGCTCTACAGGTGTTCTCCCCATTCCTTTCTCTTTCCATTGACTGTTGAGGAACCCTACAAAACCAGCTTCATCTAGTCACTAGCATTTAATGACAACTAAACCTAGGTGAACATTAACCTTAATGCATGGCAGCAAAGGAAGAAAAAGTACTACTTGAGTGTTCTAGGTTTCTTCTTCCATCAAAAGACTTATTTTTCATGGACTGATAAATAAACATTATTTACTTTCATTCTAAAATATAGCAATTTTATACAAAATGCTTTTGAGCAACAAGGCAGGACAAGGAATTAAGAAGAAGTAGTGATGCACTACCATTTCTTATTCCTCTTTTTTTTGGTATCTTGAATCTCCAGAGGTCCTCCTCTGGCAAACCTTCTCCAGCTCCCTCTTTTTCTTCTTTTCTTTTTTTTAAGAATCACATATTGCCTCAGTCAATAAATCTCTGCTGCAAGTTACTATATGGTCATGTGGGACTTTCCAGAGAGCAAAAGAACTTGCAGAATTAATAAAACACTGATTCTAAGATGAAAGATTATGTCAGTTAGTTTAGTGTGTATCAATACTATGGAACAAGTTTCAGCAGGGATGTTGATTTGGCCTGTGAAGCTGGTGTGATCCCCTTACATCAAATCCTGCAACAAACAAACAAAAAGAAAGTACACTCCCTGGACTAAGTGGTTATTGCAATTGAATGCTTCTGGCATTTTTTAAACATGAAATTTATGTCATAAGTGTAGAGAACTGCTAGTGTAAAACAACAAGATGTCTCAAACAGCGTGGGTGCTAAAACCAAAATGCAGAGCGATGGTCGCTAGGACCCAGGACCGGACAGTACCCTGGAGTGAGGGTGAGGGAGGGAGCCCTGTGGAGACAGGGCACCCTTGCCTCGGCCCTGTTCCCCGTGGTCTGTGAAGCGTCTTATTCCCCCCCACACCTACTGCCTGGGGGACAATCCTGGTATCACTCCTCTTGGTTTGACTGGTCGCTGATGTAATTTTCCAATTAGCAAAACTACTAACCACTTGTGCCTTGGGAAAAGAATTTGAGAGGGAGCTAAAAGATAACAAACTGTGGAAAACTAACGGCTCTAACCTTGAAGAAGAGCTAACAAGCCGACAAAAGTGAACATCTTGGCACCAAAGACTGGACAGTGGCCAGAGAAGATAAAACTGCAGAAAGTAGGTGAAAGGTAAGTGTGGCGAGGGGAGATCACGACCACTGACTCAATTCAGGACCGGAAAGGCTTGCCCCCCCACACCTGAAAGGAGCATACGTGCTAATTCACATAGCAGCGAAGATAATTTAAATACAGTAAACCAAAAGTGTATGAAATGTTAATCACTAACCAATAAGTGTAAATTTAGGCGGGTTTATACTAATCATGTACCCTGATAAATGTGCTGTAGTTTGTGTGCTTGTGTGTGCCGGTACTCGTGTTTATGTTTGTGCTCGTGTTTGTGCGTGCGTGATTTGTGGAATTATTATCACCGAGCACCCTGTGCAGAATCAACATCTCTATAAGAACCTTCACTTCTCCTCACTCTTCTCCTTCTTCCCTCACCGAATACCTTTGTTGGCAGGACCAGCGCTGGATCCAGGACTTGTGATTCTCTTTTCCTTCTCTCTCTCTCTCTCTCTTTCACTTTTCCTAAGGTGATTAAGTTGTTAAAGTTGTTAAATTAAAGTCAAGTACTGCATGGCCTACCTTGACTTTCCGTAAAACCGCATAGCTGGGGTGGATATAACCGTGAGAGGGTTGGCGGGTATCGAATATTTGTACTCAATATTTGTCTCTATAGAAGCTTTCTGTTAAAGCTGGTGTTTGTGTACGGACCTTGAGCGTTGGCCCACCTTAATCCACACTGAGAGGATTTGCGAATCTTTGTCATTCCTCCCCCCTCCTCCCCAGGTGGGACGTGACAATAAGTAATATATTAAACAGTGTCATGGAACATTCTTGGGACTGGCTTTTGATTATCTATATATTTAAACTGCAGCTCTTAGTACACTTTTATTGCATTAATATTACTCTCCCAAATAATCCTTGTGCACGTTTTGGGACATAGGCCAGGAGCTACCCTTAGCAGGCAGTTTACATGAAGCCACACTTTTCTGGGGTCTGAAAGCTCAATGGCATGGCTGTGGGCCAATCTGTGACAAAAGGCTGCAGTGTCAATTAATGGTCCCAGTAACTTTTTAGCTAGTAGTGCAATGGCCTAGTCTTAATAGTCCAAAAAGATAATTCATGAGGAACTTCACAGAAGCATGTGTCAAAGATTTAAAAAACAACGAAACAAACATAACAAAAAAAAAAAAAAAAACCCTCAACACTAAAGGAAGAGAAAGAAAAAGCATCTTACACATTGGAAAAAAAAATACCTTAAAAGACCAAGTTTAGAGACGAATTGTTACAGAATAAAGAAATGAGATAACTGGTCCCACTACCTATTGTTTTCCACCAAGTCCAGCAACCCCTTCAAATGGGTATTTGTTTTGTGTAGGGAATCAAAATGTAGATCAACTTTTTGGTTTTATATCATTTGATGTGTGTGTGTATGTGTGTATATATATATATATGCTGTATATGTATATGCATGCATATAGTTACGTATGACAAGATCTTGTTTTTCTAACATTTATCAAGGGTAGTTAAAAAATAAGTCTTAACAAGAAAAGAAACTCTGAGAAAAAGAGGAGAAAGATAGCTGGAGAGAAACAAAGGAAAGAAAGATCAACTTTAGGAGAAGTTCCATGAATTTCTTCTATTTTGGATAGGACTGTTTATTAAAATCATATAAATAAGATGGGGAAGTAGTTAAGAATGGAAAGTGTAAAGATACAGCAGATTAAAAAACAAATCCAAGATATGTTGTAAGATTAAATGCTTCTCTTCTAAAAATCTTCAAAGGGAGTACAAATTATTAGCAGATACAACGAAGATATGCCTGCATTAGGAAGGTGAGGAGCATGTAGATGAACAGGGAGGGAATCCGTGCCTGAAGATGACTATTGAAGAAGAGAGTTTTGAGAGAGCATTCAATACCTCATTAAAATGTTCAGGCTATTAAAAGGCCAGCAGTAAAACTAACGTCATTTTCTCAGGGTCTCAGCATTCTGTGAAGGAGATGGGAAGGGCAAGATCCCTAAATATTACTGAATTGACAAATGGGAGTTTCTGTCCTAACTGCTGTCATCCTTAGATACAAGTGTTGATGAGGAGGGGAAGGAGGAATGTACTTGTCCTTTTTTCCTCCCTCATAACACAAAACAAAAGAGACTTTTCCATAACCACATTATTGCCATTGTTGGATGAACTTCCTTATGGTCATTCTCCACTGGAAGCACTGAAAAGCAATTTTTGCTGGAATTGCTAGACTATAAAGGAATAGCACATTTTCTGCCAGGCCTGAAAATGGGTTAAGAGTACAAAAAAATCTGTAGAGTGATGGAGTAAAAAGGGATTTGATGGTAGAGAAACTATATGAGAAGGTACCTATATTTTCATTAAGAAAGTTATAGACAGGACAGAGAAGACCTATTTAAAAAAATGGAAGATTCTGCTTAGAGTTTAGCCTGTTTTGAGGTAGAACTGACCATCCCTCTATTCATCAAAAGACACTGAAGACTTTTATCTCTAAAACATACGTATGTGAAACTGCTTAAGTAAAAAAGGCTGTCCCTGTACATTTGTATCCTAATGCACGTATCTTTACAGATTTGATGATTTCTGTTTTAGCTGTTCCCTTTACTTTATTAATCTTCAAAATTTTCCCTAGATTGAACTAACTTTACATCAGTTGTTTGCTTTTTTTCTTATTTTGAGACTCCTTGCTGCAGACAACAATCTTTCGCCAACCACCATAGTTATGTCTGTTCTGCTACTCTCAGAAAAAAGAGTACTTTCTTTCCTCACTTACCCAGAGATTTACCTGCTAGGCAACAAGGATAAGGAAACATAGATATCTTTCTTTTTTTATTTTATCTATTTAAGGCATAGCACCTACACAGTGTAGTATAAAACAAAGAAACCAAAAAAGGTAGATCCACCATGGATGCTTGTAGTCCTAGGCAGATAAAGACTATTTCTCTTTTGCATATACAAGAAATCTGTGAGTTTTCTGTTTATCTTCAAACCAGTTCAGCCAACAATGTAGCATTTTAAAACTGAATAAAAGTAATGGGAACCATATTAACTATCTTCTGGGCAGTATTAAAGTCTTTTATTTTTTTTTTTTTCTTAAAAGTCTAAATTTACAATCTTTACTGCAACATGTCTGCTTATTAATTCCTCATCTCCATGTTTGTCATCATGGCTGATGTTCACTCTCTTGCTTCTTTTATATGTCCTGTTTTGTAATGTTGAACTGTGAATAGCTAGATTAAATAACTATATGATTTGTACATTAACTTACATGGTACACTGAAAAAAAAAAAGTAGCTGATTAGATGATATTTCATTCAGATTAAGAGCCAAATACGCGGGTAATCTTTGAAGAATGGGATTCTTGGTCGTCCATACATCAAAGGTGAATTCTGCTGATTAATGATATGAAATAGGGATCCAGTTGCTTTTGCAAGTGCTAATTAACTTGCCATGTTCTGTTAGTGGAATCTCAGGTAGAGTTGTTCCGTTCACTGCTATACTTAACTACTCCCTCACACTTACACCTAAACTTTGTGTTATACTCAAACAGAACTTTCGTGAGCTAAATCTATTTTAGAAAGAAAAATTAAAGCTGCATTCCTTTTGAGAGTTAAACACACACAGGAAGTCTTTTATATACATAAAGAGAAATAACTTACAAATAAATTGTCAACAGATGCAGTCATCTGAAAGGAGAACTGAAAAAAGGTTTGAATGATTTTCAAGAACAAGCAGTAGAGAAAATTCCTGTCTAAAATCTCTGACACAATCAAGCGATAAAGCTTGCAACACTGCATGAGCACCTGAAGTTGGGCATTAAAACTGAAGTATTAATTGCTGAAACCCCAAGAAGCCTGTGTGATCTGGTTAAGTGCTAGATTTGTAACTATTTTGAAAGATAAATACACTAGAATCTGTGTGGAATCATTTGGAATAGGTTTCCCATCAAAATGCAAGGATGCAAGGTTGCCCAGACATGCAACTTAAAACAGTATATTACTTAACTGATCATTGGAATAGCTGTGAAACCCCAGAGTGTGCAACATTCAAGGTGAGAAGGGCTAGCTGAGCAAAAGATGGAAACTGGAAAGAATAAACCAGTTCTTGACAGATGATTTTTTTTATACAATGAATCATAAAGAAGGCCTGGTGGGTGATGTGGTGGTCGGAGGCTGGAGGTTGTCTTGGGCTCAGCAACCATGAAATGATAGTTTTCAATTCTAAGAGAAGTAAGGAAGGGGGTCAGCAAAACCGCTACCCTGAACTTTAGAAGGGCAGATTTTTGATTGTTTAGGAGTCGGGTTAACAGAGTCCCTTGGGAGGCAGTCCTGAAGGGCAAAGGAATCCAGGAAGACTGGATGTCATTCAAGAAGGAAGTCTCAAAGGCACAGGAGCAGGCCAACCCTATGTGCTGTAAGTCAAGCAGGGTAGGGAGAAGACCGGCCTGGCTGAACAGAGAGCTTTGGCTGGAACTCAGGAAAAAAAGGAGAGCCTACCACCTTTGGAAGAAGGGGCAGGTGGCTCAGGAGGCCTACAAGGATGTTGTGAGGCTATGCAGGGAGAAGATTAGAAAGGCGAAGGCCCAGCTAGAACTTAAACTGGCCACCGTCGTTAAAGATAACAAAAACTGTTTTTACAAATATATCAGCGGCAAAAGGAGGGCCAAGGAGAATCTCCCTCCTTTGTTGGATGCAGAGGGAAACGTTGCCACGAAGGATGAGAAGAAGGCTGAGGTACTTAATGCCGCCTTTGCCTCAGTCTTTAATAGTCAGACTGGTCATCCTCGGGGTTTTCAGGCCCCTGAGCTGGGAGATGGAGATAGGATGCAGAACGAAGCCCCAGTTGTCGAAGAGCTGGCAGTCACTGACCTGCTCCTCCATCTGAATGCTCACAAGTCCATGGGGCCCGATGGAATCCACCTGAGGATACTGAGGGAGCTGGCAGAGGAGCTTGCCAAGCCACTTTCCATCATTTATCAGCAGTCCTGGTCAACCAGGGAGGTCCCAGATGACTGGAAGTTAGCAAATGTGACGCCCCTCTACAAGAAGGGTCGGAAGGAGGATCTGGGGAACGACAGGCCTGTCAGCCTGACCTCGGTGCCAGGGAAGGTCATGGAGCAGATCATCTTGAGTGCCATTACGCAGCACATGTGGGACAACCGGGGAATCAGGCTCAGCCAGCATGGGTTTATGAAAGGGAGGTCCTGCTTCACTAACCTGGTCTCCTCCTATGACAAGGTGACCCACTTAGTGGATGAGGGGAAGGCTGTGGATGCTGTCTACTTGGACTTCAGTAAGGCCTTTGACACGGTCTCCCATAGCATTCTCCTGGAGAAGCTGGCTGCTCACGGCTTGGATGGGTGCACTCTGCGGTGGATGGCCGAGCCCAGAGGGTCTTGGTGAATGGAGTTAAATCCAGTTGGCAACCAGTCACGAGTGGTGTTTCCCAAGGCTCAGTATTGGGGCCAGTTCTGTTCAATATCTTCATTGATGATCTGAATGAGGGGATCGAGTGCACCGTCAGTAAGTGTGCAGATGACACCAAGTTGGGTGGAAGTGTTGATCTGCTGGAGGGTAGGAGGGCCCTACAGAGGGATCTGGAAAGATGGCCAAGAAGGCCATTGACATCCTGGCTTGTATCAGAAATAGTGTGGCCAGCAGGACTCGGGAGGTGATAGTGCCCCTGTACTCGGCATTGGTGAGGCCGCACCTCGAGTACTGTGTTCAGTTTTGGGCCCCTCACTACAAGAAGGACATGGAGGTGCTGGGGCTTGTCCAAAGGAGGGCAAGGAAGTTGGTGAAAGGTCTAGGGAGCAAGTCTTACAAGGAGTGGCTGGGGGTACTGGGGTTGTTTAGCCTGCAGAAGAGGAGGCTCAGGGGATACCTTATCACTCCCTACGACTACCTGAAAGGAGCTTGTGGCGAGGTGGGGGTCGGTCTCTTCTCCCTGGTAACAAGTGACAGGACAAGAGGAAATGGCTTCAAGTTGCACTAGGGGAAGTTTAGGTTGGCTATTAGGAAAAACTTCTTCACCGAAAGGGTAGTCAGGCATTGGAACAGGCTGCCCAGGGCAGTGGTTGAGTCCCCATCCCTGGAGGTATTTAAAAGACGGGTAGATGTGGTGCTTAGGGACAGGATTTAGTGGTGGACTTGGCAGTGCTAGGTTAATGGTTGGACTCGATGATCTTAAGGGTCTTTCACAACCTTAACGATTCTATGATTCTATAATAAACAAACAGCAGAACCTTGAAGAAATGATTGAAAAAAAAAAAAGACAATATCTATCCAAATCATGTGTAGTCTTTTGATAATGGAAGTGTTAAAAAAGTATAAACAAAGTAAAAAAAAAAAATTAAAAAAAGGAAAAAAAAAAGAAACAATGCTTAAGGGATAGAATTACCTTTACTGCATATTAAATATTTTTCATTCTGGCACAATATAAATTGGTGCAATTTTGAAGCAATTTCAATAGCAACCAAAATGGAATCAGAAAGTAAACTAACAAAACAGCACCTGCTGCTGTATTGGCAATAATAGTTGTGTTCTCATTTCAGTTGACACCATCAGATAGTACAGCAATCTTGAGGGCTCAAATGCTACATTTTGTGTTCTTATCTACTGTACAGGGAAGATAAAGCATGATATTTACTGTGAAATACAGTATTACACATTTTTAAATGCTGATCAGAGTTAAATTTTGAAGAAAGGGCAGGGAAAGGAAATTGTTACATTTCAGATCTAAGATTCATGTTAATGGCAGAGTGAAACAAAAATGGATTTGATCCAGAATGAAGATTTGCACATCAGAATTCACACATTGCCTTTTCAGTGTTGGGTTCATGTGGCATTTTTCAGGACCAATTAAATTATTTTTTTATAAAGGACATTTTTTGTGTCTGTATGGCTAAGTAGAGAATAAAATTTAAATTAAAATTGATCTTTGACCTGTTGCAGTTCTCATCTTAGTTGTATTTAAAAGCAGTGAAGGTAAACAGAGGTCACATTTTTCATTTTTTTACTATATTATTTGTGCCATTTTTCATTCATGCCACTCCTTATCACATATTATCATTTCTTCACAAAACTCAGTTTCAAATAACAACTCATTTATTCTACGTCTTTCCCATACATATTGAGAATACCACAAGCAATCTTTGAGCAAAAGAAGACCTGAACAACAATGTCTGATAGACACCTATGCATTTGTCTTGCGAAACACCATAACTATGTGAAATTTGTTCAAAGCCCTGTGTAATTTCAAAACTTATTCTAAACCTGTTTCCTATTCTGGGAAAATATCAACAGCTATATTGTAGTAAATTGTCCAGTTTTCTCTGTGCATTCAGATTGTGTCAATCAATAAAACAAACATCACAGAAGAAAAAGAAATGTATTAAATAATTTTAAGTAGACTACATAGTCCGTATAAACACCAGGTACGCACCTGAAATCCATGAATGGCTTCTGTTTTAGCTTCCATTAAATAAGTACATCATCTAAAAACTGTTCAGTATAGCAACATTTAGAGTGGTCCAGAACATCTTCCTTTATGAGAAATTAAAATGAAATCATGGAATCATAGAATCATGGAATCATGGAATGGTTTGTGTTGGAAGGGACCTTTAAAGATCATCTAGTCCAACTCCCCTGCCAGGGGCAGGGACATTTTTCACCAGAACAGATTACTCAAAGCCCCATCCAACCTGATGAACACTTCCACTTATGGGGCATCCACGACTTCTCTGGGCAACCTGTTCCTGTGTCTCACAATGCTCAATAGAATTATAGAAATAAAAATCCCTATCATTTTCAGTACAGGTCTACAGGTCAGAGAATGGTTAAGCAATCAATTCAAGCTAGTATACGTGACTATGTTTATTTCTCTCAGACTGCAGATTTAATGTCTGTAACAAACTCAGTGAGATCTAGGCAATGTCACTCTTCAGAAAGACAGGATGATGCCAGGCATTACATCACTCATGTCTTTCTTCCATGGGATTGGAGTCCAGGACTCAGTGGGACTCAGGACCTGGAGCTTCTTTTACGACTCAGAAATGTTTCTAAACTCTGCGAAGTGCTGTATTTAAAACTGGAGCCATCGCTTGCTCTATCCCACCTTCAGCTTGCCCTGTGTCTTGGATACAAAGTGAAACTGTTTGAAGGCAGAACAGTTATTTGGGGATTTTCCCCTTCCATAGACTGTGGTGCAAAATCAACAGAAAATGAAGAAGTGAAGAGAACAAGCCAAAAATCTGTCCCTCAGTTCCATCTGTTTCTGACAGCAAGATGGTGAGTGCATGACAAATCCCCATGCACTGTAGACAAGATTCTTGCCTCTGTAATTCCCTCTGAAACAAGAGAACAATATACACCTAGAGCAAACCGCAGTATTCTCAACAAAGCGGAAAGACTTCCCATGTTGGCAGTGGACACAGACTCTCCTAAACTGACTATCCACATTTTGAATGAAACACCTCTGTTTCTGAAAGACAGCGAATTGTGCCCTGGAACTTCATGATAGCTCTGTGTACAGTTTAGAAAGCAGTCAGGGAAAACCCAAATGTCTTTTTCCTGTTTTATTTTTAATCTAAGAAGGAAACCAATTCCTTTAAATATGATTTTACTAATCCATTCTTATGCAGATCACCTACACTGCATATGCAAAAGATTCATTTGTTCAAATGTTGTTAAGGTTTTTTCCATTTTTTCCCCATTAGGAATGATTTTAATTCATGTCTGCATATTTCTGGAAGCCACTAGTGTCATCCACAGAAGGGAATTCATTTTAATTAAACCTGCTTTGGTATTCACTTTGATGTACTTTTGTAAAAACATGTTTGTATTTTTTGTTTTGTTTCATTTTTTCCTACTTTCATCTGCAGGCCTCTTAAATGGGGGAGAAGGGAAGAAAAAAGTAGAATTTCTTGGAAAAAGCAATGAAAAAAAGTGTTTTATCTAACTTGGACAGCTTGATTAAATAAACCATCTTTATGTTCTCAAGGAGCAGAAGACTAACAATCTTCTGCTATTTAATTTCTTTTTTTTTTCACAAGAAAAATGTACAAAGTTTTAACAGTTCTTACATTTCAGCTTTGTTGTTGATGTCATTGATGCGTATCCTGCAAGTACCTGTTAGTTTTTAATTTAGGATATTCTTATATATAAGGCTTGTTAAATGACAATTGACTCTCATGACCAACATCTGACATTAGAAATCTGAATTCAGATGGCAATTTTCTGGCAGCGAAATTAAAGGTGAATCACCATGGACTTTCAGACCACCTAATGCACACTTGAAGTAAGACCTTTTTGTTGTCTTTTGGTGCCTTAGAGCTCCTAAGTCCAGATAAAGAAATCACTTTGAGGGCTTAGCATTACTCAGACACAGCTTCTAAGATAACAGAAGATAATAAGAATCATCCTCTTGTGAAACTTGATAAAAGCTGTTAAGATAGATATTTTAAGGAGAAACAAATTTCACATGAAGCTATCATGACACTCAAGGCTGTGTAATAAAGTTCATTTATGTAGGAAAAATAAAACAAAGCTGAGGCTAAGACAGGAGACATTTTAAATTTTTTCGTACAACTTATATAGCACTCTGAAAATAGAGGATTTTTGGTTTGGTTTTACTCACTAGTTTGCTTTTAAATCTTCAGTTGATTCAGTTTTAAACTGAGGGACTATGATTTATTTAGAGTTAATAACTATCAGTATGCTTTCTGAAGCTACAAAACTACTTATTTTTAGACAATACAACTAAAAATGTTTGAAGAGAAGTAGTCTTTGGTTTTGTTATATTGGCAACTCAATATTCAAGAAGTCCAAAGTTAAGTTATTAGCCTATTCCTGTAAACTTATTTAAATAACATACAGATAATACTCCTGATGGTTGCATCTCATATTCATTTTAAACAAAGCTCAGAGTCCATGAACGTTTACATACATAAATAATTTTTAAAATATCACTCAAAAGTCCTCACTTTTTATGGAAAGGTCTCCAAAATAATTGCAGTAGTGGGACTGAGTTGTTTAATGGAAACTATATCTTATTTACTGCATTTGTATTTATACGTTTTTCTTAAGATAGCATCATAAATACTAATAAAATAAGGATAATGACTTGAAATAAATTTCATGAACATAAGGGAGTAGGGAGAGAGAAAGACTGGAAAGAATTTACTTGCCTTATATATTGAAAAATTTCTGAAAATAGGAAGTACAATTTTTTTTTTTATAACTTAGTACTCACTGAGAATGATACAAACCCTGATCTATACAGTAAATCTGTTGTCAATGGAAATAAAACACTACGAATTCAGAAAATGTCATTCCAGAGACTTATATCTTCTGCTATTAAGCTGTATGCTTAAAGAGTGTAATGACACATTTGCATTACAACTTAGAATTGTAGAATCGTTAAGGTTGCGAAAGACCCTTAAGATCATCGAGTCCAACCATTAACCTAGCACTGCCACGTCCACCACTAAATCCTGTCCCTAAGCACCACATCTACCCGTCTTTTAAATACCTCCAGGGATGGGGACTCAACCACTGCCCTGGGCAGCCTGTTCCAATGCCTGACTACCCTTTCGGTGAAGAAGTTTTTCCTAATAGCCAACCTAAACTTCCCCTAGTGCAACTTGAAGCCATTTCCTCTTGTCCTGTCACTTGTTACCAGGGAGAAGAGACCGACCCCCACCTCGCCGCAAGCTCCTTTCAGGTAGTCGTAGGGAGTGATAAGGTATCCCCTGAGCTTCCTCTTCTGCAGGCTAAACAACCCCAGTTCCCTCAGCCGCTCCTCATAACACTTGTGCTCCAGACCCTTCGCCAGCTTCATTGCCCTCCTTTGGACAAGCCCCAGCACCTCCATGTCCTTCTTGTAGTGAGGGGCCCAAAACTGAACACAGTACTCGAGGTGCGGCCTCACCAGTGCTAAGTACAGGGGGATGATCACTTCTCTAGTCCTGCTGGCCACACTATTTCTGATACAAGCCAGGATGCCATTGGCCACCTGAGCACGCTGCTGGCTCATATTCAACCAGCTGTTGACCAATGTCCCTAGGCCCCAGGTCCTTTTCCGCCAGGCAGCTCTCCAGCCACTCTTCCCCATGCCTGTAGCATTGCATGGGGTTGTTGTGACCCAAGTGCAGGACCCGGCACTTAGCCTTGTTGAACCTCATACAATTGGCTTTGGCCCATCAACCCACCCTGTCCAGATCCCTCTGTAGGGCGTTCCTACCCTCCAGCAGATCGACACTTCCACCCAACTTGGTGTCATCTGCAAATTTACTGAGGGTGCACTCGATCCCCTCGTCCAGATCATCAATGAAGATATTGAACAGAACTGGCCCCAATACTGAGCCTTGGGAAACACCACTTGTGACCGGTTGCCAACTGGATTTAACTCAATTCATCACAATTCTTTGGGTCCAGCCATCTAGCTTCAGTAGCCTGAGTTACTTTACATTTTAATCTAATTTTTCATTGTCTTCTATTGCCAGCCTGCAGATTCAACCTCTACAACAACCTCTGAGTAAACGCTGTGAAAAAAAATCTATGTGTATTCTCATGACTACTAGAAGTGTATTTTAGATTTTTCCTCTGTTTCTACTAGAAAGAAACTATACCAAATGTATTTTTTTTTTCTCTCATGGCAGATAGATAGAGCATTTTATGGAACTGTAATAAAAGTTGCCTGAAGAATGTCTTAGACAAACATAATATAACAACAGAGCTGTATTTTAGCTTGGTGTTTTTATATGCTTTATTGCAAAGCAAATACAAGGTCACTATCAAGACTGAAAGGAAATATGTGTTTTCTCATTACTAGAATTGAATTTTAAATACATAGTGTGAAATTCTTCACTAGGAAAAAAAAAATATCTGCAATATACGTTTCATATGTTGTTGATACTTCCTGAGATCATGAGAAAAACATGAACGGTAAAAGTTAGTGAACTTATCCAGAGATTCTTGAACCTCAAGAAATCATTCTAAACAGAAGCAGTAATAAGGAAAAATATATTCTTACTTTATTTTTTCAAAACTAATTTGGTTACCCTAAACAATTTCATCATCACCTTATTTGACACAAGAATGAAGTTTGTTACTTATTCTATTTACTTCAAAACTCTTCATTACCACTTGGATTATAATAGGAATAGAAAAGGAAAAACAAGTCTAACTAATGCGATTTCCCTGGTTTTCTTTTTTTTTTTTCCCCCTGAGGAAAGAAAATCAATCAGGATGTAAATTGCATAATGTAATTAACATCAAGATGTTCTTAGTTGAAAGAGAAGTTCTGCAACAAAAGTTGGTATTCATGAAGTTGTTTTGTAGCAAAAACAAATCCTTCATCAGCTTGCCATCACATGTGCACCTCTCAGGGAAAACAAAAAGCACAGGGAACACACATAGGATTAAAATAACCAACAGTGCTTTCATACCCAGAATGCTCATCAGTGTAGCAACCAACACTTACGTGTTGTGGTTTAATCCCAGACAGCAACTAAGCACCACACAGCCGCTTGCTCCCCCTCCTGGTGGGATGGGGGAGAGAATCGGAAGGATAAAAGTGAGAAAACTTGTGGCTTGAGATAAGAGCAGTTTAATACTTGAAATGAAATATGATAATGATAATAATAATAATAACAACAACAACAAAAAGAATGAAACCCAGGAAAAACAAGTGATGCAACCACTCACCACCTGCCGACCAATACTCAGCCAGTCCCCTAGCAGCAATCCTTGTGCCCTGGCCAGCTCCCCCCAGTTTATAGACTGAGCATGATGTCAAATGGTATGGAATAGCCTTTTGGCCAGTTTGGATCAGCTGTCCTGGCTGAGCCCCCTCCCAGTTTCTTGTGCACCTGGCAGAGCACTGGGAGCTGAAAAAGTCCTTGACTGGTGTAAGCACTACTTAGCAAAACTAAAACATCAGTGTGTTATCAACATTCTTATAAGAAACCCAAAACACAGCACTACACCAGCTACTAGGAAGAAAATTAACACTATCTCAGCTGAAACCTGGACATTGCCAAACATCTCCACCTGCTTTCAGTGACTCTTTAACTGTAAATAACCAAATGGAAAAATGACTTACAGGTAGCTAATGACAAACTTGTCTGTTTTCTCTGTGTTTAAATGCCTTGAGAATAAAGCTGGATTAACTGATCATATGTCTGCATTGTTGTTTACATTATTATTGTTATTATTTTCATAGTAGATGATGATGCTAAAAGGGCATAAATGGAGATAAAGATACCACATCTTTTAAATAAATAAATAGTTAATTGCAGTTTTACCCAAGGTCTTGAGAAAGAAACTTCGTAAGTGTTCTTAAACTATTTTTATCAGTAAGAGTTGACTGTACCCTCTGAACTATATTTTGCTTTATGGCAGAACCTCTACCCATATGTTATTTACTATATCTCTAAAACAGTTTGGCCTGTAAGCAACTTGAAGTGCAGGATGGTCTGTGTGTTTGCCAAACACTATGATGTATGATATGGAGCATCAGTATGCTATCATAAAACAATAAAATATTTTTCTCAACTTTAAACTGAGCCTGAAATTGCTTAGTGACCTTGTTGGCCATAAAAATTTGCTCATACTCACCACGTATTTACTTTATATTTACTTAAAACTGAAACATTGTGAGGTATTATAGTTGCCAGTGAAAGAATGCTTATGAAGGAACATTTACTTGCAGGACAATAACTTTTTTTATATTGATCAATCTTGTCACTTGCCCATGGGATATGACATTCCACAGCATTAAAGGTAGGGTACCAAGAGCTAACAGGTAGAAATTTCATATAAACACAGTTAAACAGCATGATTAGACTTAATTACATGGTGCAACTGGGAAGATATACATAGGGTCCCATGACTCAGACTTGTTAGTGTAACAGTGTTTAATGACACTTTTGAATATGTTCTCATAGAGTTGGACTTTAGACAGAAGCAGGACTCCTCTAGGTGATGCCATCATAGGATTTTCCCAAACATCACTAGGGAATATAGTTGCACCTGTAAAACCTAAAGGTAAATATTTGCTGAGAACAAGAAAGAACCTTAACATTGAAAAATATCTTCACTTAATTGCAAATAACTATTTCTCTGAACAAAACTTATTCTGAAAACTGTCTAAGATAGAAGATAAAGTAAGTGGTATTTTTTGCTTTAAGTACTACAAGTCCTCAGTATTGTTAAAAAATGTATTAGGCTGTGGAATTAATTCATTAAGCCTTGGTTACTGTACAGGGACTTCCTGAAAATGTAGCTAATTGCACAATTAGATCTGAACATTTACCTCAAATTGATGCAAATATTTTTGTCCCTAAGAGCTAATTTCTTAAAGAATTTTTCATCAACATTAAATAATTGTTTCATGACCAGGTGGTATAACTGTGATATCAATCTTGACTGCCACATTTGTATGTCATTTAATATAAAAGATCAACTTGATTATACATTAGTATCTACCAGTACCCACTCATTCTGTACCAGAAAATCCCTGGAAGACATCCTCTAATGAATAGTTTTGTAGATCAGCCATAGACTTCCAGCATATGTGCAGTACAAAAATTAACCAACTTGGTTAGGTAACTCTTTAGTGCCTTCTAGCATAAGCAATCCAGTTTTATTAAAATAAGACCATAAAAGCATTCCTCTTTTTCCCAAAAAGGAGGATGTATTAAAACAGAATATTGAGGAGATGAAAAAATATGTTTTTATGACATGTTTTTCGTAGGCAGAGACTTCATAACCTTTTTACTTCATCAGCACTGTTATTGGCAAAGTTTGGGCTATTATGCCAACTTTGGCTCTAGTATAAAATTTACAAAACAGTCAGTTAAATTGTTGTTGTTTATGGTTTGAGTCCAATGAGGTTACTGCAGTATTTTTAGTAATATACGAGAAGGCTTTGTAATTTTGCAAGAGTTTCCTTTGGCCTGTGTATTTATTTTAAAATACAGATAAGAAAACAGTTTGCAAGTAATTTGTCAAAACCCCTGAGTCTTAATACCTATTTTCTTGTGACCTTATTTATGAAATTTTCTGTACAGAAGAATTCGACTAAGTACTTACTTATTTAACTCTGTCTAAATTTACTTTAAATTTCTTGGATAATTCTTGAAGTTTTTACAGAGACAAATATAATTTTTAATCTTTGAGTAAAATGAAAATAATTACATTTGTTGAGGTCTATAACTGTGTTCATGTTCCACTTACTCTATAGAAGATACAGTTGATTTCCCAGCAACAAAAAAAATAATTACTTATGAAATTCTATTGTGAATTCAAAATTTAAAACCAGCTTTTTTTCCTTTTTCTAAAACTTTATTTTCTTAAAATCAAAACCCCTGCACATCAAGTTTTATTTAAGTATGTAAAGGTGAAAGAACAGTATAACATCATTCTCTTAGCAGAAGTTTATTTGTTTAATTGATTTTGAATGAAATAGTATTTGTGAAATATGTAATTTATGACAGTTTTTAAATGTTTCTGATAAAATTGTGCAACACATTATGATTGAGATAGAAGTTATAGAATATCATTTCATTTTAATCATAATGTAATCATTTAATTTTATTTCTCTGTTATTTCAGTTTCCAAAGGTGCTTCCTAACCTGGTGATCTTAAAAATAGGCATGATTTCTTGTGATATATTCAGACAGATACTCATAAAATATACTTTCTATCTTCTGTATTATAACATTTGCACATTTAGCATAAGTTATTGTATTAGCATTTCCATATGCCATTCTTTTACATATTAGTTTGGTCATTGCCTAGTTTGTCTATAACCAATTTCCTTTCTTTCCTTCATGGAATTAAGCACGGAATCTAAGACCACTGTTTTTATTCATTTATTCAAAAGCCTTCCTGTCACCAGCTTCAGGTGGCACCTGTCCCCAGAGAGGCAGCCGGTCCTGTCTGCTGCATCCTACCAGATTCATTAAGCTAAAGGCCACACTGAAACTAAAGACAGTAGGTTCAATGCAGTTTGCTGATTGGAACTGGGCATAGACTAGGAATTTATTTCACAAGCAAAAAAGGAAAAGAATTGTCCACTTGCTGACATTAGAACTAATGTTCCTGTTTCTTTTCTTTACTTAGATGTCTCAGAGAAAGAGTATAGGAAAAAAAAGTCATAGTGAAAATCGCTGGTTTTTTCACTTCCAACTCTGCTCTGTGAAGAACAGAGAAAAGATCAGATTTTTTTTTAATGACGTTGTTTAAAGATCTGGTTCAGCAATATCGACTTAAATTTTGAAACGGAACAACTCTCTATTTAAATCTCAGCTCTTGCTGAATCAAAGTCTAAATTGCCCACATGATATAGTGGTGTGTTTTGGGAAGAGAAAGCTCTTAATGTGTGTGTGTATATGTGTTTATAAATACAAGCAGACTTGATACATATGAATTTTTTGTCATATTTTAGAATCAGCTGGTGTCTTTGGACAATCAGTCCATACTCAGTCCTATTAGAATTATAAATTAAACCTTGACATGTACAGCATACATTGAGGATATGGGATTAGACTGCAAAATAACTTTTATTTGTGTCCAAAAGCAATACCGTCTGCTGAAATGGTCACTTGGGGCAGGAGTCCATCTCACCTTGTCTTTACCAACCACAGGTCAAGTGTCTAAAGAAATCTGTTCATAAGGATTCCTTTTTGGGTCTGTGGAGAGAGAAGACCTTTGCCAAAAAGTCAGTCATACCATTCTGAGACGGATACCTAAAGCAGCCAGTATGAGTAGGTGGTGTAAATCATGTTTTTTAGGAGTTTTTCACCTTTTTACTATATCACAAGAGTAGACAATTGGATCAAACTAAACACATGACATTTAGACAAAGAGTTAGAAGTGAACCTGTTTCTTATCAAACATTGTTGTAGCACACTACCACTACCTCCATAAGATGGAATATAGCCAGAATTAAAACCAATGGGTTTGGAGGTTGCGTTTTGGTTTGGTTTTGAGATGGAGGAGGAAGACACTAGAAAGATGGGAATCCTTGCTTCAAGGCAAACATAAGCTTTTATTCAATTTTAATTTAGAATATGCTGCAAAGAAAAAATGATCATGTAAAGTGCATTCATCTGAGAGAAAATGAGCAGATATGTTTCAATTTTCATATGTTAATGAATAAATTACATTATGATTTGTTACAGATCAAAAAATAGATAATCAATAGTTTTAATTCCACTTGTCAAATTTCTGCAGTTACAGAAAATTGTCACTCTAATATATAAATCAAATATTCTCTGTGCCAGCTTCCTATGAATGTTGAGATCTTGTAATTATCACTCGCTATTTAAGGTGTTTAGAATATGTGGTTATCAATGCAATATTTTGGCACTATATTGTTAGAATAATTGCATCCAAATGCATTTTCAGCTTCTTCCACTTCTCTTTCTTAGTGATTATATTACTTGAACTAATTCTTTGTCTGAGAACTACATTCTACTTGTGTACTATAAGCTATTTTTTTCTATTTTTTTTTTATTTGCTTTACAGGTGTGGGTTTAGGAAACAGCTTTTGCAAAGTTTTGAAGTTGGTAAAGTTCAAGGTCACTAATACTTGTGCGTGCAATAAGGAAAATCCTTGGCCTGTAAGAAAAAAAATTGGCAAATGGTGGGGAAGAAGTGTCTCATTGTGGAGACAGGGAGGAGATCTTCATGTGTATGTGGAAGTATTTGCGTATGTGTGAATGTAGGAATGCAGAGAAGTCCAAATTACAGATCAGGACAACAGGTATTTTCTGCTTCTCCCTTTCCATCCTATCTGTCTTTGTGCAATGTGAAGTGACTTTCAGTGTGCTAACAGTCGAAGACAATGAACAGAAGAAGCACCAGCCCACGTTTCCCCAGCATGTGGTCATGCCCAGTGGAATCCTGAAACTAGAGGACCAAATCTTGTGACAGAAATAAACTGTAGTCTGGCTGCTCTGCATGGGATTTCCTCTTTCATTTCTGCATGGTCATGTACTTTGTTGGTAAAGACAACCTAATTTTTCTGTGAAGTCCCACAAGTAGGTCAACATTTCCACTTAATTAACTGTTTATACTTCTGGTAATTTTAGCATAGATTTGTATTCTGTACCTATATTTAAGACAATATTGTGATGACAATATTGGTAGATAATTTCCACACCTTATGATATTCAGAAGAATAAATATGAAGCATAAAATAAAGAAACAATGGCCATGGGCAGCTGGAACTTTGTTTGCTACTAGCACCTTTACTGAGCAACCACTAGGACCACTAGTGGTCTGTGGGTTGTAAACATATACTTACCTCAAACAAGTTTAGCCTTGTTCTGCAGAGTGGAAAAGATTATGATCAAAGGATTGTAAGAAACACTGACTTTATTTAACTGCATAGGTGTAATTTGCACTTGAGCTTATGATCAAATGCAAATGAAATTCCTTTATTCTCAGTGTGGAAAACTAGTCACTTGTGGGGCATGATATAAATAACTTGATTAGATGTCTACAGTAGACCAAGGAGAACTAAAACAGGGAAATTCCTGCTTCTCTACATTCACTACAGTAGGAGCCTGAAGTGACTCACATTAACAACGAAGACGTCTACAGTCAAACCAAAGCTCACCTTCAGTGTCTGTAGTCCCAGATTAGTCTCACATTGGATTAAACTAATTTTTAAATGTCAACTAGAATTATATATGATGCATTCTAATATATATCACTTTTACATATGTGTGTGTTTATATATAAACAAATATGTATCTTTCATTTAGGACAGTTAAATATGGCAACAAAACAGGAGTTTTCATTACTTATTACCTTGTTCACTTCAGAAATTAAACAGTATGTTCATTTCTGTGCTTATGGTGCTAATTGTTTCAGAAGTAACTAAAACTAATATTTTAACCTGCAAGGCACTGATATACAATGTCAAATTTGATAAGAATTTGGATTACTTTCAGGGCTCTGTTTCCTGCTATAATATCTGAGCACTTCAAATCAGTTTAATCTAAAACATTAAATGTTCTTCCCCATCAGCCTAAGAGGGAGGGAACTGTGGCTAGGAATTAAGGAGAGGACATATTGCAGAATACCACATTGTTTACCTAAACCGGTCTAACTGTGATGGTACAGGACTAGCTAACTATGAATAGCCAGCGTCTATCTGTGCCCTAGAATTTTCCTACTATTAGTGTTATTCTTCTTTTATTTTTTTTAAAGATGTTGTAACCTCTGTAGTTAGCTTCAAAATTAGTGCCATTTATATAATCCTCGTTATATGACAACAGTAATATGTGCCTAATCTGTTTTGATAGAATCAGAGAAGACAAGTCTCTATACAAAATTCCTCACATTATATAACTCTTATCCATCAGATATGCTATAGACTTGTGGAATTTTCTAGCAAGATTTTCTTAAAAACTATACTAGTCATCAGCTGGCTTAAACACAGCAAGAAATAGCTGACTACTAAATTTATCACCAAGTTTCAGAAATATTCCCAGTTTTACATGGCCTTCACTCATGCAGTTCATTTCATCTGTACAAATAATAGTTATGCACTGAAAATATAATTTTAATTAGTTGAACTAAGATAGTTGGCTATTGATGTTGCTTCCTGTTTCAGAGCAATGCATTATTTCAGTTGTAGGCTGATGAAGAAGGAAAAGTGAGCCTTACAGACCTAGAGGCAAAGGCTGAGAACTTCTTTTAGAGCTCAAGAAGGATGAAAAAAGGAATATATTTTTTCATCTCAAGGTCTCAAGCTTGGAAGGGGGAGCAGGATAGACAAAATATTTGCACATAACCTTTTTTCATGTTAACTAGAAACAAATGCCAGATAAACTTGTATCTGGTACATTATAATTCAAGCAATATTTTATACATCCAACTGTAAGAGAAGAGTAACAGCATGGGCTAAAAGTTCTTAATTGTTTCTTAATTTTCTACAGTTTGTTTTTGTTTTTTTTTTTCCTTCTCTGCCTTCTAAAGGTCCTTTCAGAGAGTACAGAAACTGGAACAATCTGACACTGTTATGAATTTCAGTATCGTTACAGAAATAGGTTAGGGATAAATTAACTATGCACGTCTTTTCTATAGTACATTCAGGCTAAAATAAAATCCAAAGTGTTCCTTAAAATGATGCAGAAGGCAAGGCCTTTCAAGATGGATAATGAAAGGGGGAAAGAAAGGCAACAGTATATTGTCTTTCCAGAACAGTACTGTAGAGACAACCTTTAATGTTACTGCAAAATTGCACATATGTCTTATGTTCCCAATCATGTAAGACTATAATACAGTGATTTCTTTTTAAACAACACCATGAAATAAATAGCAGAAATTTTTTGATTGTTTTCAAGACTTTGTGCATATTTTGTCCAAGGCTGCTATTATAAACCAATTACAGCTACTGAAATGAATATGGGGATGTTCAAAGATCTCTCTGCAGGCAAAATAAAAAGATTTGGTGCACCTGTGGTTTAAACTCAAATAATCACTCAGGGGTTAGTCTTCACTGTGATTGTTTTCTCAAGAGAATTGAAGGGATAAATTAATCTGAATGAAAACAGTTCTCAGTATCAAACATAATTTTCTACACTCTTGTGATTAGATATCTTTGGAGGTACTACATTAATACAGATGGACTCACAGAGAGACAAAGTGAAGGGTTATATTTCACTGCAGATGACTCAGGAATGAAAATGCCTAACACTGATATTAATAAAGAACATATGAGGAGGAGCAGCATATTTACTGTGACTGTAAAGGAGTTTGAGTTGTTTTTTTGTTGTTCTTTTTAAAGAAATTTGCATTTTAAGAGACAGAATACAAAGATATGACTTTCTCAAACATGTTTTGAATGAGGAATTAAAGCAACATGAAACTGTTCTTAAATTTTGAATGGTGATTCTCTGTTACATCCCTGGAAATTGTATATAGAAACAATTGGACCTGTGTGTTACTGATGATACTGTACTGGTCAGAATACAACTGTGCTGTAACAGGACATTGTCAGTTGTCATGATAAACTCCTGTCTTTTCTGATTTCTACTGCTGTCACTTTAAAGTGAAGTTTGACAACAAATTCTCCTTAGCTTACGTGAGCAAAGAGCTGGTTCAAGGTCTTTGCACTCCTAGTCTCTAATTTAATTGTTTACAGCAGGCTTTAAATAAATTTTGCATTGTGCATAATATTTGCATAGGACATTCATTATAGGGCTCTGTGAGTATGGTCTACTGCAGCATATACTCTGTATCAGACTACTGAGAAGTGGTGACACTGGTATTCACCTCTCAGCTCTCAAAACTAAATATATTTCCAGGCATCTATTCAAACACAGTTAACACTTTTTTGTCCCAGCAAAGGTGATCTTCTGGTTTCTAAGATTTTTACTTGTTTATTATTGATCACAGGCATAGTAAATATGACCTTCTTAAATAATTATACGTTCATGTCCTCGTTTTATTGACTGAAGTTCCAGGTTACAGGTGAAGCGCATAAAACGTATAACTGCAGCAAAGAAAAAGTTCCTCACATCTCTCTATTTTATATCAATCTGTCATAACAGGTAAACTGTTAATTCTGTAAAACAGAGCTGGCAATAAAAAGTCTATGTAAAGCAGCATATTTTGGTGATTTAGGTAGCAACCATTAACTAGTTCATCTGCAAGAAATTTCAAAACATGAGTTAGGAAGCCGAATAAGTATTTCAAAAATATAGGATATACAGTATCTTTACATTTCTAAATTAACTTAGTTTTCATTTATGCTTAGTCATTTTGTGAGAGCTTTTCCTTTTCAGTAAGTGGAAGCATAAATGTAAAATACACAGAAACAGGGAAAACAGAGGGAGCAACAGACAGGACTGCTGAACAAACCTCATGGGGTTGTGTGATGGGAAAGGTTCACAAAATCAACAAAAAGGATCCTGGGAAGGGTCACCTCCAGCACTTGCATGTTGGTAGGGAGATGCCTACATGGCACCATTGTAGACAAATACCCTAAATTCTCTCCAGGAACTCAGGATGCTGGGGTGCCTCTCTAAGGCGCCTGTATACTAATGCACAGCGTATAGGGAATAAACAGAAACAGATCTGTGTGCAGTTGCAGGGCTGCGATCTTGATGACATCACGAAGATGTGGTGGGATGGCTCTCATGACTGGAGTGTTGTGTTGGAGGTATACAGGCTCTTTAGGAAGGAGAGGATGGGAAGATAAGGGGGAGTTGCCCTTTATGTAAGAGTGTAGCTGGAGTGCATGGAGCTCTGCCTGAGGATGGATGAGGAGCCAACAGAGAGCTTATAGGTCAGGATTAAAGAGAGGACAGACGAAGGGGATATTATAGTTGTTGTCTGCTATAGGCCACTCAACTAAAACCAAGTGAATGATGCCCTCTACAGACAGATAGGAAAAGCCTCACGTTCACAGGCCCTGGTCCTGATGGGGGACTTCAGCTGCCCCTTTATCTGCTGGAAGGACAACACAGCAGGGCATAAGCAATCCAGGAGGTTTCTGGTGTATATTGATGATAACTTCCTCCTCCAAGTGATTGATGAGCCAATGAGGAGAGGTTCTCTGCTGGACCTTATACTCATCAAGAAGGAGGGGCTCATTGAGGATGTGAAGGTCAAAGGCAGCCTTGGCCACAGAGATCATGAGATAGTGGAGTTCAGGATCCTGAGGGCAGGGAAAAGGGTGAAAACAAGCTCACAACCCTGGACTTCAGGAGAGCAGACTTTGGCCTCATCGAAGATCTGCTTGGAAGAGTCCCATGGGATAAGGCTCTGGAATGAAGAGTGGCCCAAGAAAGCTGATTAATATTCAATTATCACCTGCAAGATCAAGAGTAGTCCATCCCAACAAATAGGAAGTCAGGCAAAAAGGCCAGGAGGACTGCATGGATAAACAAGAAGCTCCCGGTAAAACTCAAAGACCACAGGGGGTGGAAGCAAGGATGGGTTACCTGGGAATACAGAAACATTGTTCAGTCATCCAGGGACAAAGTTAGGAAAGCTAAAGCCCGGATGGAATTGAATCTGGTCAGGGATGTCAAAGACAAGAGGGCTGCTATTCAATTGTCAAACTAGTTTAGGTCCTGGCATCTACGTTGAAAAGGAACCTGTTTTTTCTGTGCTTTCAATGTCTTTCTCTTACAACTTCGTTCCATCTTCTTGACACACACTCACCACTTTCCCTTCTTCACCCAGGCAATAGAGTCAAAGAAGCCATCACCAGAATAAAAGACAGACAGAAGAGGGGCCGCACTTGGAATACACTTGGAGACAGCGGCCTCCATAGTGGCTGAGAACAGTGGCTGCTCTCAGGCCATGGTGGAAAGGGCTCCTAAGTCCAGTTCTGAGCTCCCCAGTACAAGGGAGACATGGTCATACTAGAGAGAGCCCATCCAACAAAGGGCCACAGAGGTGATTAAGGGACCGGAGCATCTCTCCTATGAGGAAAGGCTGAGAGAGCTGGGACTGTTTAGCCTGGAGAATAAAAGGCTCAGAGAGGATCATCTTAATGCATATAAATACCTGAAGGGAGAGTGCAAATAAGACAGAGCCAGGCTCTTTTCAGTGGTGTCCAGTGACAGCACAACAGGCCATAGGCACAAACTGAAACCCAGGAGGTTCTCTCTGAACATTAGGAAACACTTTTTCACTGTGAGCGTGACAAAGCACTGGCATAGGTTTCCCAGAGAGGTTGTGGGTTCTCCATCCTTGGAGATATTCAAAAGCCTTGTGGACATGGTCCTGGGCAACTGGCTGTGTCCCTGCTTGAGCAGAGACGTTGGACAAGATGATCTCCAGAGGTTCCTTCCAACCTCAACCTTTTTGTGATTCTGTGATTCTGTGAAATCAAATGTATTTGCCACTTAACACATAATTTCCAGTTATGTAATATCCTGATTAACTCAGGTACTTCTAAGATGCCTTCCTCCTATTACTGGAATACCTTAACAGTGTTCAGGCTATTAAGTATTTACCTTCACATACTTATGTCAGAGAGGAACTGAAGTACCGTGGATTACAATCTCACAACAGAGGATACCAGTTTCTGTCCAGTGATAATACAGGAAGTCTAGGACAGTTACAGGTCCCATGTTGTTTTGCTGCTATCTATCTTTAAACATCTTTCAAATTCATCTTATTTGGCTAGGATGAATCTAGGCTTATGTGAGTTACTCATTGTTACACACCAGGCTTATGATGGAGTGGAGAAATGCATTCAGATATTTCACAACCTATTTTATCTCTCTTATTATCAATTCATTCTTTCTTTTACTTCATATATCAACATACCTCATCTGACACCAGTTAAAAATCTACAAGGGAAAGTACAAAGAGGAATATAACAGGATATATCTGATTCATTTGCAAAATTATTTTCATAAGGGTCCCATACAGTGACACTGTTAAGGAGTACCCAGTTTTGAGATAGAGATTTTGAGATTCTTACAGAAGTTGAGAATTGACAAAGCTCGTCAAATTTACTAAAACTAAAAGTTTCCTAAAAGTGTTTTACACACTGTAAAATGATAGAATTACATAGATTATAAATTAATGGATAATTTATATTACTGTATACTTAGAGGTCTTTTAAAATCTTGATGGTCCCTGGCTGTGTCTGCTGGAGGTATAATCAATGGGTGCATACATTCTGGGTCCCACCATCTGAGTTACTGGTCAGGAAGGAGACTGTTGTTTTTAACTTCAGGACAATTGCTCTGACCAGTCAGAGGTGTAGCACACCATGAAGTGCTTTCTTCACACAATACTCAGTCTCCCTTCCCACACACCCCTCCCTCAAGTCATTCTGCAAAGAAGTATGCATTACTAAATATAAACATGATATATTGCCATAATCTTTCCTTGAGGAAATTCCCAGTTCTCTGGTTTTGCCTCTTCATTCTGTGCATAGCTGTACAACTGAAGGTCTAGTATTTCACAACTTCCATGTGACTAAGCAGCATTTGATTATTTGCAATCAAATATTACACATTTAACTTCTTGGGTTTTTCTTCTACTCTACTTTAGCTAAGAACTAAAATAATATATTGTTGGTTATTTGGGGTTTGGTTTGGGTTGGGGTTTTTTTCATTTCGTCTTTCCTCTGAAGTACATGCAACAAAAGCTGTAGGAAATTCATGCTGTGAAATAACAGAGCAAAATACATTTCTTTCATTGCAGAGGAGAATAGGCTAGAATAATGCAGACAGTAAGGCAATTTAAAAAAGTGATAAAATCAGGAAACAAGCAGACCAACTTTTTCCTCAGACTGAGACAGGTTGTCCTTGCCTTTCAATTTGCTGACACTCACTCAATGCTGCCAGCTCTACCTATTTCAGAGATAGAGTAGGGGGCTTAGTAATACTCCATCTTACTTTTTTTGAGTGAAGACCAACTGACCTGCTGGCTATACCGAATTCTTGGAGAATAACCATCGTTCATGCAGAGTCTTCTTTGTGTGATATACTGAGCATGTAATGGGAAGATTAATTTAAGCAAGCCAAATAAATCAAGACTCAGGATGCATAATACCATTGTATAATACTGTTTCTGGTTGTGTCAATATTGACAGCTCTGCTATTCTTCATCAGTGGGACCCAGAAATTCTGGATTGCTAAATAAAATGAGTAAGGGTAGTTTCTGCCATATAGTAATCTGGGTCTCAAATTTGCATCTGAACTCAGAATCATTTGTAAACAACCATTTTAGCATGACAAGAGCAGTTGTAACAACTTCTGTAGATAGTGACCATGGCTGTAAATCTCCTTGATCAATGCTGAACCTAAACTAAGGCCTGTGCTATGTTTTAGCAAGCATGCTGATACAGCATCTAGCTGAAAGCCAAATTCAGTGGTATGAATGAAGCCGCAATATATCAGGTATTACTGTCTTTGACTTCTAAGTTTGGGATGTTTGGTTTTTCTTTTCTGTGTAGTGTTGGTGGGAGAGGGTGGTGTTGTTTGTTTGTTTATTTAAATTATATTAGGAATTATTGACGAAAAAATTAGTTCTGTGTATGCAGTAGCTGTTTGTGTAGGGAGATCAGCTGTTTTTAAAGAATCTGTTTCATTCTGTTACTTTGTTTATTGACTTATAAGCATTCACTGAGCTTGTTAAAGTATTATTTGGATATGGGCATTTCTTACTTATGCTACATTATAAATCCTTCACTTTGGGTGAACCTTTCACATTCAGAGAGTACTGATGTGCCTTGACTTCCAGACAGGCAAGGGCGCAGTGGAGTGCTGCCTTGCCAGACTGCACAGCTGCACTGGTAGTGATTGCCAGCTCCTCAGCAGCTTCACTGTAAATAAAGCAGTCTCTGAGCAGTTTGAATTGGTTGCTCAACATTATAGTAGCACAGTACTGGAGATGCATTTGAGCAGTTGTCAGCCCTGGAAGCCACACCTGTTTTTTCAATGTTTGAGACTTTTTTGGTTCTCTGTATTATTTTCAGAGGCATGCGGTTCACAGCTTCTTGGATTCATGTTGCTCTCAAGGATCATTTATCATATGTGCTAGCTTTTTGCTGTCTGTAAAACTTATCCTTTCATATAAAGCAGGATATACATGATTTTGAAAATTCACTAATTCCTGTTTAGTTTTAGGTTCTGTGATGGGTTGACCCTGGCTTAACACCAAGTGTCCACCAAAGCCACTCTGTCACTCTGCCTCCTCAGCTGGACAGGGGAGAGAAAATATAATGGAAAGCTCGTGGGTCAAGATAAGGACAGGGAGAGATCATTCACCAATTACCGTCATGGGCAAAACAGACTCGACTTGGGGAAATTACTTCAATTTATTACCAATCAAATCAGAATAGGGTAATGAGAAATAAAAAACTAAATCTTAAAACACCTTCCCCCCACCCCTCCCTTCTTCCTGGGCTCATGTTTAGTCCCGATTTCTCTACCTCCTCCCCCACAGGGGTGCAGGGGGACAAGGAATGGGGGTTGTGGTCAGTTCATCACACATTGTTTCTGCCACTCCTTCCTCCGCAGGGGGAGGACTCCTCACACACTTCCTCTGCTCCAGCATGGGGTCCCTCCCACAGGAGACAGTCCTCCATGTACTTCTCCATCGTGACTCCTTCCCACAGGATGCAGTTCTTCACAAACTGCTCCAGCATGGGTCCCTTCCATGGGATGCAGTCCTTCAGGAACAGACTGCTCCAGTGTGGGTCCCCCACGGGGTCACAAGTCCTACCAGCAAGCCTGCTCCAGTGTGGACTCCTCTCTTCATGAGTCCACAGGTTCTGCCAGGAGCCTGCTCGAGCGTGGGCTTCCCACAGGATGACAGCCTCCTTCGGGCATCCACCTGCTCCAGCATGGGGTCCTCCATGGGCTGCAGGTGGAGATCTGCTCCACCGTGGACCTCCATGGGCTGCAGGGGGACAGCCTGCCTCACCATGGTCTTCACCATGGGCTGCAGGGGAACCTCTGCTCCGGTGCCTGGAGCACCTCCTCCCCCTCCTTCTTCACTGACCTTGGTGTCTGCAGGGTTGTTCCTCTCACATACTCTCACTCCTCTCTCCAGCTGCAGTTGCACAGGTGTTTTTCACCCCCCTTCTTAAATATGTTATCACAGAGGTGCTACCACCATCACTGATTGGCTCAGCCTTGGCCAATGGTGGGTCCATCTTGGAGTCAGCCGGCATTGTCTCTATTGGACATGGGGGAAGCTTCTATCGCCTTCTCACAGAAGCCAGCCCTGCAGCCCCCCTGCTACCAAAACCTTGCCACACAAACCCAATACAGGTTCACATCAGGATTGGATTCTGAGTGGCAGCTCTAAAACTAGGTCTGCTGCCTTCTTTCTATTTCTGTTATTTATTCATTGTTTTTATTATTACTATTTATTTTTAACCAAGTACAAGTTCTATTAGTGAATTTACAACATATTTCATTGCAAATGAAATCAAAATTAGTATTAAACTAAAATATCTTTTTCTTCTTCATTTGTAATTTTTCCACACAATTGTAAAGAAATTAGAGCATCTCTGTTACCACTGAACTGTTTGTTCTTTATTACTAAAGCTGGCTTTGCAATGTAATGAAACTGTGACATGAGAACCTTGAATTCACACACACCTCTTTATTTAAAGCAGAAATCTGTGTACTATCCATCATAAAATCTGCAAGATTAAAAAAAAACAAACAAAAATATGTGAATGTCTTGCTTTTATGCCTTACCATTCAAATGTCAGAGGAAAAATAACCAATTGACTTCATTTCTCATGGAAAATATTAAAGAAAATTAACAACTCAATGAAGTTAATACAAGGTAAGTTTGCTACATGTCAAAATGTAGAAAATATAAAGGCACAGGAATGACAGTTTAATCTGCAATAGATACAGGAGGGGAAAAACAAGGTAATATATCATAGGAAGCTAATCAATACTGTAGAAATCTATGACAGAGCACGAGTTGGTACAGATAGAGCTGGAAGTACAGAATAGCTCTAAAGAATTGAGTCTAATGGGAAAAAAGGATACAGTGAGCAATTCTATATGAAACCTAAGGAATATGAAAAATTTACATAAGAAAGAATGTTATAAAATTATAATCTATGAAAGTAAAGGAAAAGCATAACATGTCAGAAAGGGTACTCTCTAGACATGCTTGCTAGATTGCACCCCAAGAGTACAAGGCTTATGTGATGATTAGTGGTAGCTTTGATGTTTGTAGCTATTGGGGAGTCTCAATAGAAAGGTTTCTGGGTGGCTTGTGTTCTTGGGGGGGGGGGGGTGGGGAGAGGCGGTGGGCGATGTCCATGTAAGGCAATGGAGATTTCAAAGAATACTACACAAAACAAAATAGTATAGGTTATTCATTATCAAGATAATGATGGCAAGACTTGGGGATTTTGCTGGCTATCTCGAAAACTGTCATGGACTAACATATGACTACTTAGGCTGAGCTTGAGAAGAGGTATGTTGGAGAAAGGTCCTTTGCAAGATAAAGTAATTTCCTCCACGCCCCTGCTCTGTTTTCCAAGTCATATTTACTAAATATTCTTTCCTTATTAGTACTCTCTAAGCTATGAATAAACCATACTGTTCTTTATTTGTATGATATTTTTCTTTTAAACATCAATGGTGTAATGCTGCTGTTGTGTTACTATGTTTTACTAATAAGATAGTGACAGAAAAAAAAAAGATTTTAGTGAGTTTTTTGAAGGTCTGGCAGGGACGGGCTCTGTTATCCTCAAGATAATATCCACGCTATGTAATGAGACATCACATACAAAAACATCATAAAAAGAGCAGAAAAGTAGTAAGCAATGAAGACGATCAAAAAGAATGACAAAGGTGGAATTACATTATCTATTTAAGATTTTAGGACATGGATACATGTCCTGAATCTTCAGGAGCAAAGAGCGCAACACAATATAAAACATAGTCACTAAGCTATTTAAAATTGTAGGTGGTTTTGCGGTTCCCCTGTCTACTAGTTGAAATTTAAGGAATTCCTGTTTTTTGTATGAAGGCATAAGACATTTCTTCTCACTTAGAATGACATTGCAAACAAGAAAAGGCCAATTTAATTTCATTATTTTCCTGTGTAAACTAAACTTTTAATTGAAATAAAATATACCCTACTTTTTGTAAAATTCTGTTAATGTGTTTTTTTACACTATAATCCCATCTAAACTCTGTCTGACTTCAGCACAAAATTTCCCTTTTCCTTCTCCTCACTGCTGATATAGTTAAAGAATAACTTTTGAAAGGAAGAGTTATCATGCATCATCTAATGCTAACGGAAGACATTTGGGGAAAAGAGCTCTACCTCCCCACAGCAGTTTGTGTATTGAGTCTGACAGGCTCTCTATTTTAACTACTGTTTTTTGTTTTTCTTTTTGTTTTTTAAATCTCTTCATATACAGACATTCTACAAATAGTAGCATCTTACTCCTATACCAGGAAACAATGGTGCTGTTTCCTTGGTTGTCTTTTTTTTTTCTGCTATCCATTCTTGGCATTACATTGATTTCTGCAAAAACATTATATCCAAATGAGCAATTTGGATGTGTGATGTGCTCTGGGCAGTTTTTGAGCCTTTGGAAGATAGTATATATATGTGACTTGGTGAAGCCACACCTGGAGTACTGTGTCCAGTTCTGAGCTCCCCAGTACAAGGGAGACATGGACATGCTGGAGAGAGTCCAGCGAAAGGCCGCAGAGATGATTAAGGGACTGCAGCATCTCTCCTATGAGGAAAGGCTGAGAGAGCTGGGACTGTTTAGCCTGGAGAATAAAAGGCTCAGAGAGGATCTTCTTAATGCATATAAATACCTGAAGGGAGAGTGCAAATAAGACAGAGCCAGGCTCTTTTCAGTGGTGTCCAGTGACAGCACAACAGGCCATAGGCACAAACTGAAACCCAGGAGGTTCTCTCTGAACATTAGGAAACACTTTTTCACTGTGAGCGTGACCAAGCACTGGCATAGGTTTCCCAGAGAGGTTGTGGGTTCTCCATCCTTGGAGATATTCAAAAGCCTTGTGGACATGGTCCTGGGGAACTGGTTCTAGGTGGCCCGGTTTGAGCAGGGAGTGGACAGGGAGATCTCCAGAGGTCCCTTCCAACCTCAACCATCCTACAAGTCTGTGAATGATTTGATAACCTAAACTGATGCCCTTAATAAAAAATATATGGTGCTTCAAATCCACTTTCCTGATAATGCAGG